>NC_139242.1:63168094-63768094 GCF_977018435.1 Lepisma saccharinum | reverse complement strand
ATCACATGTATCATGAAATCAAACTAATAAACATGTGATTTTAAATTTTTGCACTGTTGCTAGCTGAATTTTAATAGAGTTGGCCATATATTAGAATGTATTTCATAGTTATTCATGTTGTTACCAGTTGAGCCTTCTTTAGGAAGACCACTCCACCACAAGAATTTAATTTAGTCTTGTATTAATAAATTAAATGTTGTAAGATTATATTTCATAGCTTATCTTAGTTAGTTCATTGCTTTCTTAGTCCATATTCGGAACAAATTGATTTCAAATTCCTTTTAGTTTGGTGGGAAGATTGGTTTCTCAATTAATCTATTGTGTTTCTAAAAATGAAACTGAATTTGTAACAGTTATTTAAAGGTAAATAATACCTGAAAAAGTATAAACTGTGTTTTTAAATTTTTGCAACTTATATCAAACCCCTTTCTTCTCTACAAACTATATACTCAGTGTAATATACAGTTGCAGATTTGAAAAAAAATTTCCACCAATTTTTATCTTTCTGCCCTTAGTAGATATTGAGATTTTAAGTTCCCAGATTTTATTTAGCTTTGCTAATCATTATCCTAACACTCAAATTAAAGTGTATATGTTAATAAAGTTGTTGCTCAATTAAAAGAAACATGCACAATTATGAGAACTGTTATATTATTGTAATCTTACCTTTTCATGTGATGTAACTATTTTGCATTGCTTGAACTTTATTTCTAGTGCAATTCATTAACCAACAGCAGGCAGAAATATATTAGCTTTCATTATATGATTTTTTAATTGTCTCTTGACTAAACAGGCATATAACATTATATATATGTGTGTACACTTCCCCCCCTTGAAGTGAATCTCAGGTTGTTCCACCATCACTTTTTTTTTCATTATTTCAGTACCTGGAAGATAACAAAGATAAGATCTATATAGACATAAATGATATGGTCGATGACCTGCGGAAGAAGTATAGGGACTACTCTTTGAAGAAAAGGATGCCTTTCAAGAAGTCTGTTGAGAAAGGTAGGTGTGTGTATATATCCTCTGGCTGTTGATATTTCATTCAAACCTCCCACATTTCAATTCATCATTGCTAAAATGTTATGAAACATCATGGAATACGAGTGGTACTAGACGAAAGAGAAACTCAATGAATTTTATGTTTATGAATGAAATGTTTTTTTCTCATCAGGTGCTTCACCTACATTTTCTCTCCGGTAATTTCTTTGCACTGTAATGATTGATTTGCTCTCTGCATACCAGAATAGAGATTGTGCACACTGCTGCGGAGTCACCATTGTGTTTTATGCAATTGTGGCGCTGCATAGTGAGAGAATGGTGAACTTCGAGGTGATGCAATAAAATTCATTAAGTTTCTCTTTCGTCTAGTACCACTCGCATTCCATTATGTTTCATAACCTTTTAGCAATGATCAATTGAAATGTGCGAGGTTTGAACAGAACATGCTGTATATTTGGGAACTAGGACTGATTGTGTCCTCTTTGATAGAAGAATCTTGTTCTATGGGTCTGACTTCCTTATGCTGGATGATTTTTATGAGCTTTGTATTGGGTTGGCAACTAAGTTCCCGCCGTTTTTTTTAATTGGAAAAATCTCTATGACATTAAATACGTTTGGCACGAAGGTGTACATCATGCGAAAGAGAATATATTGTTCTACCTAAATTTATGTTTCTTTGTTACTAAGACACATTTTTTTGTTATTTACAGATCATTAAAATGGAATGTCAAGTTGAGAAGAATGAGCATTTTCGACACCTCCTTTTTGCCTTTAATGAAGGTTCTAAGGCCGCAGAAGCTGCTCGCAACATTTGTGCTGTGTATGGAGTGGGTGCTATAGCTGAAAGAAGCGCCCGTGATTGGTATGCGAAGTTCAAAAAAGGAAATTTTGACCTCAAAGACGCATCTCGTTCTGGCCGTCCAGTTGAGTTTCATGAAGAACGATTGAACCACCTGTTGCATGATTTTTGTTGGTGACCCTTGAAGTGTGATGCACCCATGCTCCACACTTCTGAACCTTTCCCATCGAGTGAAGATGCTTCTCTACAGTAGTGTGGGAGCAACCCATTGTCTCTGCCAGTTCCCTTGTTGTTTGACGTGGATTTTCATGCAACAGGTGGTTCAATCGCTCTTCATCGAACTCAACTGGACGGCCAGAACGAGATGCATCTTTGAGGTCAAAATTTCCTTTTTTGAACTTCGCATACCAATCACGGGTGGTTCTTTCAGCTATAGCACCCACTCCATACACAGCACAAATGTTGAGAGCAGCTTCTGCGGCCTTAGAACCTTCATTAAAGGCAAAAAGGAGGAAGTGTCGAAAATGCTCATTCTACTCAACTTGACATTCCATTTTAATGATCTGTAAATAACAAAAAAAATGTGTCTTAGTAACAAAGAAACATAAATTTAGGTAGAACAATATATTCTCTTTCGCATGATGTACACCTTCGTGCCAAACGTATTTAATGTCATGGAGATTTTTCCAATTAAAAAAAACAGCGGGAACTTAGTTGCCAACCCAATAAGAGAACAATGAATTGTATTTACAAAAACAAGGTGGTGTTCAAGAAGTTAGCATGTACTCCATTTTCAAGTAAATATAGTTTTCCCGAGCAAAGTTTCCAATTTAACAAATTCTCATTCTTATGACCTGGTCATATGCATATGCTCATGTATTGCATGTATATACGAGCGCCTGCTTGGTTTCTGAGAAAATGCTCTTTTATTTATATCAAAGTATGAGCATGTCCACTTTGTGCATGGATAGGCTATTCCGGACTGGACTTACAGTTTGAAGTGGAATCGGACAGAACCACTATGTGCCCCCACTGAGTATCAAATCCAGGACTGCTTGATTACAAGGTGACAATTAATGTTCGAAGTTTGTAGAATACATATTGATTGGAAGTCCAGTGAAGTAGTAATTATGCATTAATTTTGTTCTGAAAAGTTTGTAATGGAAATTGTCGTTCCTGTTGATTGTTGTTGTTGAAATTGAATTTTCTGGTTAAATAAACTGGAATATACTCAAACCTGCCTAACCTATTCACATAGGCATTTTGTAGAGATTTCAGTAACTTCTTGTGAAACTACAGGCCTTCATCAAATATATTTTAAAGCATTTCAAGTTCAGTAACATGTGCATTCGTGCAAGCATATTAAAAGGTCTGTAGAACTTGCCCCCCCCCCCTCCTCCCAACCTCCTCCTGACCAAACAGAAAGCATTACTTTTAGTGCAGACAGGACGAAATTGCCTTTGTTGGAAAACAATCTTACATTGTGTATTGCCTCTTGATTTTTACAATTACCTGACCTGTCTGCCAGTAAGTAGTGTAAATTATAGAAATTGTGCTACAATGGGCTGATAACAGCAGCACTTTTGTCCCAACTTGCAAATATAACCATGGATTTATATATTTCAGGCAACTTTATTCATTATATATGTTGGTAGAGAATGACCATGACACTGTAAAGGAATCAGTCTATAAGATCCTTATTTCTGTGTACCAATAGAAAGCATTGAATAAAATATTCTGTATATATTTGTTCAATTAGTGACCAGAACCATAAAGCTGACATCATTAATATAATTGGCTGAAAACTAATAATAATTTATTCTCAGATTAAATGAACAAACTTACCTTCAGATGATATAGAGATAAAAATTTGGATTCAGAGAAATATTATATGTAAAATTATCACACAGGAAGTCAAAGTCCCATGATTCTATTTCTTGATTCATCTTAAGCTGTCCAGTTAAAGTACTCAAAACACTAAAAATGTCATATTGGTTAATTCTTAATCACAAAATCGTAAGCCAAAACCACCAAAGGTTCTCTCCTTAAATTATGCACAAATTGAAATAAAATGTAAATGCGTGCAACAGAAACTTCAAGCAAAGACAGTGTCTTTTAAGTGCAGTGAATAGAATATTTAATAAGTTGAGCAAAAGCAAGCAAAAATAGTGCACCTTCTGACAACTAACACATCACCTGCTACACATAGAGGCTTCAATCAAATGGATTTCAGGTGACTAAAATATGCTTTGAAAAGTGCAGAAGAAATCCGTCAGTTGGAATTAGGTGTTTTTTCAGGAAAGAAAATTGTGAAATGTATGTTGGTTGTTTCTTGAAATGTTAATAATTTTGAATAAAAATCTGGTTCTAGAATTTATAGATCATGCTGTTGCTTTTCTTCATACAAATATCTCAAATTTTACCAATTGTGGAATTGCTGGGTTTTGGAAGTAAGCTGGTGATGTGAACCTGAGAATGATGGTTCATAAAAATTGACAAAAAAAAGTGTAAAATTAACTACATCAATATTCTCCTAAGTAGCACTTACTTTTAGAAGATTACTGGAAGAAATTTTTATATTTGTGTATTTTTGTTGTACTTTTTTCACACAAAATAACATATACAGGGAAGAAAATAATAGGTGAAGTTTAACAAGTATATAACTCATAATTATGAATCTGTTTACAGTTTGTTCTGTAAGATGTTCCACGGTTGGATGATAGACAAGATGTAATACTAATATAACACATGTAGCAGTAATTGCTTGCACACTCCATATGGAGCAGGTAACATAGCATGCTACAAAATGATAAGTTTCGAATCCTGCATATAAAATGTATGTTTGATCACACAGTGATTTATTTCATCATTCTCCATTACTGTTATTGCATTTAACATAGAGAGAGAGGTTGAAGAAGGTAAAATAAGCACACAAAAAAAATATCGAGATTGCAATTGATACATAGTCTTAATTGGATGTAATTTATTAGTCATATCCATGAAATGTTAGATGGTACATAATATGTTTTTATTGTCTTGACAATGCATTAAATGTTTGTGCATACATTCTTCCAGCATTCACTGTAATACTCCAGAATCATGGCTTGTTAAATCCATCTTCAGATTCCTCAGAAGATAGTGAAGAAGATCTAGAAGAAGTGGTTCCAGAACAGCAAGAGGTTAACCTTTAGTTTAATACTATAGACTTTTCTAATAATTGTCCTACATTACTAATATATATATATTTCAATTTCATGAATAGTGCATGTTTTTCAAGTAACAGAAAACTATGACTGTAAGCAGTTTTGGTCCGAATCTCGGAGTTTGCACCCCATGCTTGGACCCATGGGGGCAAGTGCACCTCACAATCATTTAAGTCTGGTTTAAATATAGAAAATTTATTTTGTGAACCAAGTGTCCACGTGGGACATATTTTACTATCCTTTTGAAGGAAGATAAACAATTTATTTTTTATGATTTTTTAAAAAAGTTTTTCATGTTATATATTCTTGTAATTAAAATATGCCAAATGTAAATATTATTTGGCTCAGTGTTATCATTTGTTAATGCAAAGTGTTACACTTAGTGCTCATAATCTTTTGTACCAATTTAACAGCAAGGGGAAGAAGTAGCTGTAATCCCAGAAATAACGACATGTAAAAAAGAAATGCTTTTAAAGCAATATATATACATTGCTTAACTTTTCTATCTTTCCAATGATAAAAATCTCAAGTTCAATTTTCTTCATTAAATTATTTGAGATTGTTCAATTTTATATTGTAGGTATATGTCAGATAGGATAACATAACTAGTCTATAGGAATTATTCCTACTGATTGCAGTGATGTGATTATGAGCTGAGACTACTCTCAAAACACATTACATTTTTCTTTTCTTTTGGTTTTGAAGTTATGTTGATTGGCATTTGAAAGAAGAACTGAATTTACAATGTTACGAAAGAGTAGGTTTAAAAAGGCTTGTTGTTTTCAAAGCATAAACTTTATAGCTGAAACTTCTGATCACTCAGGTTTATGGGTCATTCTCAAAAATGGGGTTAGAAATGAGATGATCATTTCACAAAAAAATAAAATAGTTGGATTTGTAAAATAATGATATATTCTGTCCTTGAAGAACCTCATCAAATGCTAATCTTGGCCAAGATCATTTTCTTCTAGTTCATTAGAAAATTAAAAATTGTAAATTTGGCTTGTCCACTTCATAGAATGGATTTTTCTGTTTTTCCCTTTTAAGCAAGCAAACCTTTTCTGTACATAACCTTTTCCTTTTGATCATAAAAAAAATATTTCAAGTGAAAGATCTAAGTTTCTCATGGTATGCATCTTTTATAACAGTATTTCCTGTTAATACTTACAGCATAGCTATTTCCTTCTTAGTGGAACCTTCTTTTTAGATGGGCCTCCCTGATGGCATAGTGTTAACGTCATCACCTTGTAATCAAGGGATCCTTGGTTCGATACCTGGCGGTGGCACATAGTTGTTCGGATACTACTTTAAACTGTAGATCCTGTCCCGATTAGCCTTTCTGTGCATGATGTGGGATTAAAACAACAATTCAAAGAAACCTTCTTTTTGGAAACATTTCATTATCTGGTCTTTGATGACTTCACCAAACAAATCTATTTTTTAAAGAAAGCACTACAGTGCTGACCAAGCACCACGTACACTAAATGAACTAATTTTCTGTCTGAAGAAGACCCTGATATAGGATAGGAACTTAAAGGTTTAGTGTTTATAGTTTATAATAAAAATGCCTTGGTCAGCACCTGTAGTGATTTTAACATGGAAACCAGACTTAACAATAGTGTTACCATATTTTTTAAGTTTCTTCAGGATGGGATTTATTAAATTTGGGCCCCTAGACTATCCTTTGTTTTGGACCCTGTGGACATTATAATTATTATTGTTTTGTTATCATGGTTCTTCATTTCCACTAATTGCATGCTCTGTATTAACAACACTTGCAACTTGTAAAATATACACACCTGTATGATTTAAAATTATTCGTTAATAATGAAACTACACTTAAATATGCAGACTCTTGCACTATGTATTTCGCCACACAACACTAATACCATACACGCAATAAATGAAAAGGAACCAACACTACATTACAGTAGCCACACTGGATGCAAACTGAGAAACAAAGATATTCATTTCAACCATCAACATCAACCTCCACTTGACTTTCAATTGTTGGCATTCAAATGGTTTACATTCGTTTCTTACAGGAATAATTGTTCATCTTCATAAAGTGTGAATTTTAAAATAAAACCTGAAGAGGACATGTTGTACAGTCCAGTATAGCATCCACATGGCAGAATATGGCACCTCTATCTCGCTTAGGACAGAAAATTGCCTTACCTGTTCTTTACCCTCACTCTTCAATTTATTTCAGTTTCTTACTCAAAATTAAGAAAATTTAATAGTGGTCAGTTTCAGACACGTTATTGAAATATTTTAAACTACCACAGATTTTGCAGGTTACATTAAAGAACTCACTTTTAAAGGATAACTGGGTCTAAAATTACAATAGTTTTATTTATTAGGACTCAACAAATGATAAAAACATGAAATTGTCCCCTCCGTTAGCATCTTGGTCCAATGAGGGGACAAAATGTTTTCTTTTATTGTATTACTCCATGGAAATACAACTTAGGCAATCAAATTTTCAGATGTGTTCTGCACATAATGTTGAATCATTGAAATTAATGATTTGCAAAATTTCTCATGATCTCAACAAAGTTTGGATATCAGAACTTAATCCCAAAACTCTCATACAAACCCCTTCAAGTGTCCCTTGAAATCACAATGGCTTCCATTCCATCCAATTTCCGGATGTGGAGTGAACACTGTTGCACTGTAAGTTTCTATATGAACTTTTTACTAGTGTCCACTCTAGCTCCCCTTGGGACGTAATGTTTTAATATTTTACTCAACTAAGATTTTCATAAAATTATTTCTTGTTGGTCAGGAGATTCTGAGGTGATTAATTAGTTAATTGCAATATATTAAAACTTAATTTGTCTAATGGAAAATTAATAAAATAATCTACATCCATAAATTTTGATTGCGGAAAGTCCACGTAGTGAAAAATCTACATTTTCTGTGTAAAATTCTGAAAAGAGGAAAAATTATTTCTGGAATAAATTAAGCAGGTATATCTTGCAACTAATGACTAAATTAACTCCAAGTAAAAAAAAATGTGTAAACATATTTAAGACATTTTTTATGAGAAGGTTACTACCCCTATTTTTGAGAATGATCCTTATCAGATATTTATTGTACAATTTCCATTCATAGTGTCAATTTGTGTTACTGAAATTACATCTTGACAATAATTATCCTTCTTGTAACATTTTATGTGTTCGTTTATTTTCATTTCAGAGAAATGTGCTCAACGAACGGTTAACAGGCATGTATAAGCAGAAGCAATCAAACTCCAAAGACAGTGGAGGAAGGTATTGTATTTATTTATTTCTATTAAGTGAGAAAATCATAGTTAAAAATAATTTCCTGTATAATATATGGAGTTATATACTAAATCAAGCTTGAAAACTGTAGTAGTGGAAGCTTAAATGTGGATCGTTACAATTATTTTTGTCATTGTCATTATACGGCTTCTTTGAAAAGTAGGTGCAGTTATCCATAGAGGGTATCCTAAAGCAGTTTCCTGCAAGCAGTGCATTAGTCATTCATGTCAATGTTACCCCAGCTAGAGGGGGTTATTATGCAAATATTTAATTCTACAAAAATTGCTGTATATTTGTTAGCTTCATTTCTTGGGACTTCTACATGCTTCTTAAATGTATTGCCCTACGCTTTCCAGAAGCAAGAATCAGAGTGAGAAATCTCCAGAAAGTGACCAAGAACTAATAGACATTTGCAGTGAAGAGGAAGTGGAGGTCAAAGAGGCTGATGGTGAAGTTGCTGAACCACCTAAAAGCAAGAAAGAAAGCAAAATATCAAAAGAGGGAGAAGCAGGCGACAATAAAGAGGTATGTTTCATAATTGCATCAGTGCACTATCTAATGTAGCATGACGTCGGGTTAGGTATGGGATCTAGTCACGCTGGGACATAGCTCAGTTAAATGAAGTGAAGATTTCAATTTGGATCTCGCTGGACCATCTCCACCCTGAATTTCATCCTGATGTGGTGGACTTTGCACCTCCAGGTGAACGAACAGCTGGAGTATCCCTTGGTTCTGGTGGAAAGTTACAGTGAAGGTGCACTCTGCTGGTTGCCTTGCTGACTGTGCAGAACCGAGTGGAAATTTCTTATTACTTGGCTTTGCGTCCTGTAGAAGTTGCGGTGAATGAGTGTTCAACCGGCGAGCTTCAGAATGATATTTTAACAAATGGAGATTTCGATTTTTATGCTCCCAATTCCTTCATCACTAAATAATGTTTGAGTTAACAACATACAAAAGCATTAGGGGGATGCGGAAGTGATTTGATCAACAATATTCTCTGGCTGCCTTTACCCCTGTGTTCCCCAGGTACCCATTTATTGGAGGCTGGGTCAAACCCATAGCTGCTTTTGCGGAGGCATTGCATGGAAAATTCCCACCTGATCTCCACCTACACCTTGAATCAAATGTGGGTCTCCCACGTTGCAGTCAGATGCCGTACTGACCGGACTACCACTGCTCTCAACATTTGTGTTAATCAAAGTAATTACTGCATAGTTCAGTTATTCCCAAACTGGTATTGAGTTTTTCAACATCTTCCATTTTTCTTTGTCTCAGTTTTTTTTCAGCTTTAAATCCTGTCCCAAGTATCCCACGTGTATAAAATGGATGTAGAACAAATTTTGGGAACACACGCTAATCACTAATTCAAAGGTTTCACTGCTGATGTGTCCCTTGAGAAGCATGACTTTTTTTTTTCAATTAACAGCAGTTGGAAACTTCTCACGTCACATGCTGGCAACATACTTGTTAAAATCAACGTAAAACACAAAAACAGCTTAAAAAAAACACTTTAAAAGTTTTTTCGATCTTCCAATTCCATCTGGTTGAGTGACGACAAAGTGGACGCGGATGAAGTTCCACTGGCACTACTTGCTGTGTGTGATAGAGATGAAATCGAAAGCTCGGAAAATCTTTTAAAGTGTTTTTATTGTGCTGTTTGTGTGTTTTATGTTGATTTTAACAAGGAAACTGATCAACTTAGTCATATTTTCTTAGCAGACAGTTACCATCTGATTTAATCCCACTCCTGAAGCTACTCCCGCAATTCACCTGATTTCTAAGAAAGATCTGATGTGATTTGATGGTATGAAGAATAGGAAAATAATATAATCAGTTTTTTTTCTTTTCGTGGACACAAACTCTCACCTTACTCCCTTTATAACTTGAGTATGGACTTTTAAGTGTTCAGGCAAGAAATAATTACAATATCACTTCAATAAAGTATGGTGCAAAAGTCAGTTTACCCATACACAAATTCAAGTTTATACACAAAATTCAAGTATACATACAAAATACAAGTAGATACATGAAATTCCAGTTTCAGTGGTTTGGTTCCAAGTGTCCTCCATTATTTGCAATACATTGTGTGCAACAATCAACAACAGAATTTGCAAGTAGGATGCAGTAAACTTGTATCATCGTTGATGACATGAAACGCATTGATAATTGAGTCTTTCATTGCATCCAAATCTGCCGGTGATGATGAATATACCATATCCTTAACAATTACCCACAAAGCAAAATTGCATGGCTTCAAATCACAAGAACGTACAGGCCAATCATTGGTACCACAGCGTCCTATCCACTCTTCAAATGTGTCATCTAAAAAAATCTAACATCACGTCCATAATATGGAGGAGCTCCATCTTGCTGCAATACAAAACAGTGATCTGAATAAGTGGGGACTGTTAACAAGTGCTTGGATGACCAATTGTCTGTTTTCTTCAGTACAAACACTTGCAGGTCGTCCAGACCTTGGTGCATTTGCAACACTTCCAGTGTTTTAAATTTTTTTGTTGTTTCCACACTTAATCCCATGTTGGTGAAGGCACATCAGGTAACTTGGCACGAAAACCTGCCAGCACTTCGGTTGTATCTTTATCATGTTTCCACCACAATTGAAGCATGAACACATGCTGTTCTTTTGTATACTTATGTGCCATTGCAGTTTTCAACATGTCACAGATCAGAACTTGCTTACAAACAACAAACGACCACAGAGAGACTCAACTGTGGACAAAAGAATAACAAATGCACTGTTGCCAGTGTCACACAACAATGTTTCCAACCGTATACCTAAAAAAATATTACTTAGCCCAAGAAGCACATACACTATTGTAATACTATTATCAATGTGCTTTTTTGGGTAAACTGACTTGCACCACCCTGTAGTATGGATATAGTGAAGACATTTTGTTTCAGTTTTAACCAGGCTGGGATCACACTGACCTGGAAAACTTGAAAAAGTCAGAAAATATTAAATCCTGTTTGCTATAGTGTGTATGAACTGTCTCAATGTTGGTTGAAAACTCTCATTTGAGACCACACATGCTTGCAAGGTTATTATTATGTTTTGTAAAATCTAATAATATGTGTTCCTTGCACCTGGAGCCATTGCTTTCATATTTCCACTCAAAAGAAAGTTATGCTGTAAATTAAGGATGGAACAAATTGATACTCCCTTGGTATCGGCCAATATAGGCATACCGGTGCTGTGGTAAAATTACCAATAAGATCAAGTATATGTATAAATAGCCTGTAATTAGTGCAAATTAGTATGAACATGTGTCAAATAAATATTTGATATTTTTTAATGTAGATGACATGTCACAAATTATTGCATTGCAAAAGTGAGACAGTTTTTGAACATCCATTATTAACTGGAAGTTTAGAAGGCAAATGTTTAATTGATTGTTACTGCATACTTTAATTGTTAAGTTTCATTCTTTTTATAGTTCTTGAGAAAGAATTAAATTTCAGTCATTACAAGTCCAGTTTGTTAGTAATTATTCTCCGAAATACTGTAACTTTTTAGAATCCCGTAATATTCTAAAAACTTGCACAGTGGAAATCCGATTTTAAGTTCCTGGTTTTTACATATTCCTTCATTTTAAGTTTTCTTGTCTTGGTCTTCTGGAAAACATAAAATCAAAGTTACACTGTAATACATTAAATGCAATATGCAGGAGAGCATTATGACAGACTTTATATTTTCATTATTTTGATGAATTAATTGATGTTCCATCAATTTGTGTAGACTACAAAATACTGTGATGACATTGTTGCCCAATAGTTTTACATAAGTCTTTTGTTTTCATTTGGTTCAAATGGTCACAGTTGAATGTATTGATACAATTATGTTGTTTGATTTAATTTTTGTTATTTATCGTCTCTTTTCTGCCACTTTTGGCTAATTGCAATGACAATCAATGTTGTGTTAAATGGCTTATGTATATTGACCCTTCAGGGCACAGCCAAAGTGTCTCGCCAGTCAAAGAAGAGAAAGGCTAGCAGTGATCTTGGTAATCCCAAAAGGAAGAAAGAAGTCCCCTTCCGCTTCCCAACAGAAACTTTTGCCGATGTTGGAGGAAATGAAAAGTGCTTGGAGGTAGGTATTAATGGCTGCTTGTAACATACAAATGTTTAAAGGACTAAATATTTTTTTGTCATCTCTAGAACTTGAAGTGTAACAGTTGCAGGTGAAAGCTGCCATTTGATTAGTTTTGTCTGATCAGTTTGTAAAGAAGTTGTGCCTTTGCAGATTAATATTAAACATTGGCACATATTTTTCCAGATTTCTATTAATGCACCTTGTTCCAGCATGCATGTGCTTGATAATTTTAACCTAGTATGAGTTACACATGTGTGCATGAAGTGGAACCCTGATATTATGTTCTTGGGTTTCACATTTTCCTACGTTTTAAGTTTTTTCATCTTGGTCCCTTGAAAAACTAAAAATCAATTTTCCACTGTATGTATTATACAGGGTGTCACCCAAAAATGTACACACACTTTAAATAATTACAGACATGTATATAAGATACATCACAATTTTATGGTCTAAATTAGAAGAAACATGAAGATTTTTTTAAGTTATTGGTCACACCAATGGCCATTCTGGTCCAGGTATTGTGATAATGTGGATCAATAAAATTACAAAGGTAATGATTAAAATCCCTTATTTGGGTGCTTTCAGATTAATTATGTTTTGTGGATTTGTATCATAAATTTCATCTTTAATATGGCTTCATAAAAAATGTTTGATCTGGTGACCACAGGGAGTCTTCGTGCCACCTCTTCACCAAATCCAGTCAGTCAGTCTTATCAATGTAGTCAGCAGATTTTCAAGATAAGTCCTTGCATCAGGGCAAGGTTCTCAGTCCTGCTGGAAATAAAATTCCTTCTTATTCTCAAACTCCTCTCGGATATATGGCTTGCTTGATTCAAGTGGTGTTCAGGAGCTGGTTTCAGATTTTTCTTTGGATATTTTGGAATACTGCACCTTGACATCTTCAAATTCATCTCTGCCTCCCCAATGGTGTAGTGGTAGCATTGTCGCTTTGTAATCAAGGAGTCCCGGGTTTGATACCCAGTGGAGGCACATAGTAGTTTGGATCCAACTTTAAACTATAGGTCCAGTCCCAATTAGCCTTACAGTGCATAAAGTGGACTGAAAACACCAAATCAATCAACCAATCAATCAAATTCATCTCTAATCCGAGTAAGGGTGAGTCACATCAATGTATCTCTTTTGAAACTCCCTTCTAAACTGCATTACAATCTCATGCTTGCAGTATCACTTAGAGGAGATGGTTTTTTACAGCAGCCAAGCAATTTTCAAAATTTTCTTCTATATCATTCAGGTAAAGTAGTAGAAAAACGAAGTAAAGTAAACCAAATAAAATCCAGCAAGATCATTTGGGTCAATCTTCGTGGCTATTGTGAATATCTAGACAACAGCAAAAGCAAAGCATAGGAAGATGTACGTGAATGTTCTAGAAGGAGTTGTAAGCAGATATGATTTTTCAAATGTTTGAATATGATAGTGTATTTTTCACAAGAGGAGGAAATTCCAAAAATGGCTTCACTGGCATTAGCCAAATGTCCAGCCAAGCCTTACAGCAAGGAATAATTTTAAAAGCAGGACATTTTTGGAAAGTATTACAAAATACAACAGACATCCTCTTCTAACATTTCTCTTAAAAACTGTTTTTTTCATCTGTTGCTATATGTATTTACATTTCCATCATTTTGAGCTGATGCTGATTCCCACTGATACCAATACTTGAAAATTGTAACAATTCAAAGTAGTTTACAATATTTATAAATTATATTTTTAGAGTTTTCTATTGCAACTATATCATAGTAATCAATGTACCTGACTTTTGCTTTAAAAGATCCATAATTTCACATGAGAAAATTGATGAATCACAAAATCCATTTCTCCCCACAATTGTGTTGAAATAATGAAAATTATGCATTTTACATAATTTCCAGGATATTTAGACTGCAAAAGTATTGACCAGAATCATTGATTAAATAGTAACCTATACAGGGTTGCTACGCATCTGGAAAACCTTGAAAACTGGGAAATGTCAGGGAATTTTGCAGATCGTCTGGAATTTACGTGCATTTTGGAGTTTGCAAGAGAAAAGTTGCAAAATGAACAAGCAGTTCACTTCCACTTCTGGTTCTTGTGATTCCACTCCCAAAAATGATTCAGTTTAGAAACTTATTTCTTTCGTTCTTATGATTCTGTCTTGTGCAAAATTATGGTTCCTTCGAATTTCTGTAATAAATTTTCACTTTTATAATACTAGATAGAAAGAATATCAAAGTAAAACTTGCCGTCCATATATCTGATTGATAACTAAAGTACATTGACAATATGATGATAATTATCGGAAAGGTTGGTGAAGATGAGGTTATTGTCTATTATTTTATAGATCTTAGTCTTGTTGGCATTTCCTATAGAATTCCTATATGCAACAAAAATTTCTCCAGATGCTGTGTACTTATAAATGTAAGCAAGAAAGCAGCATTTTCTACAACACTATAAATCTGCCAGAAAATGAACAATTGTGTTTATGAACTTTTTATGTTGTTTTTATATTCTCGAGATCTGTTATGGTGAAATAATGTACCTCTGTTACCTTAGCCTGAAGGCTAGATGCACGTCATTGTAGCACCCAATACATTTGATGCCGATTGTAATTTTACATTTTACTCTGAATTTTCACGTATTCTTGTGTGTGTTGAATGAAATTTGCTTAAAAAAGTTGTGAAAGTGAATATTCATAATAATTAACCTTGAAACCGCCGGGCGGGTTTACGGAAGTAACCCCTGTTTCGCCGAGGCTTTTCCGCGCGAATGTTAAATTTGTACACTTATTTCGGAAAAACGTTATAACTTGTAGACTATTGGACCAATCTGCTTCGGGTAAGTTTTGTTTTCAAGCTAAGACACCAGGGCATGCAACTGTGTACAATTCAGAATGCCAAAGTGAAAAAAGACATCCTGGGGTGGGCCGTGCCCCCCAAATTTCCATGAAAAAATAATAAAAATCTGGACTTTGCCCCATCTTTCCCCACTCCTATGGGAAAAGAACGCAAACTTTAGCTTTCTTTTCATAGTATGGTAAAGGTAAAAAAAAGGTAAAGTGTTCCCCTGTGCATAGCACCACGCCATGAAGGCGTATAGGGGGTGTGGGGGTAACGCCCCACACTTTCTTGATCCGGTCGTGAGTGGGGGTGATGTGATCAGCATCACGCCCCTGACCGCCTTTACCCCCCAGGGTTTCCCCCAGGTACCCATGTTATTTCATAGTATGGACCTTTCGTAATGAAATGAAAGTTCTTTCATGTTCCTAGCTGGAACATAGAATGTAATATGAGCCAATATGTTGAAGTCTGCATGCACAGCTCGAAAAACAAGGTTAACAAGGACTCGAACACGTGACCTGGGCATGTTGAAAGGGGGAAAAAGTGCTCCAACTTTGACGAAAGCTTTTCCCAGAAAACCGGTTAGTGTTTCCACCACAATATAAAAGTATCAAGGTGCAAATGGCATGGGAATTGTACCTAACTTGTCTTGTCACATATGTGACAACGGTGACAAGAGCCTTACTTTGCATGACACATATATGTGACAACAGCGGTTTAAAGGTTAACAGATTATATATTTAATTGAAAAACACAAGGTTCAAAAGCAAAAGTCATGATGATAAACATGTCTGGAAAAATTTAATTTTTGAACTGGAAAACCTGGAAATGTCAGGGAATTTCATAATCAAAAAATCGTAGCATCCCTGCTATACGATACTACTATATTGTAAGCCAATGTATTGGTGTCGGCTCAGACCTAATTTTAACACAACAATGTTTATCAACAAGCAGCAGGAAAATGCAACTGTTTGTCTTTGCAATATTTTTGTGACTTCCTGAGTACTGCTCTAACTCTTAGTCCTTTTCTCAGGAGCCTATTCCGGTGTGATTTAAATTTTCTGTTTTTATTTCAGCAAGTGTGTAGGCTGCTGATGCACGTCCGACATCCGGAAATCTATCGTCAGTTGGGAGTGTCTCCCCCTCGAGGGGTTCTCCTTCATGGACCTCCAGGCTGCGGCAAAACGCTGCTGGCGCATGCAATCGCAGGAGTAAGTAATTTTGCTGCTATTATGTGGAGAGTCCATTTCTTAATTTCTGCCAAAAAGTTGTGTAGTCATCACCAGACTGTTCAGTCATGAATGTAGTCAGATTACAGAATGAAAGTATACAGAATATTGCTCATTATCTGGAGTTGTATTCTACATAGTTTTGTTTGCTTTTCTTGATATATCGGTTTGCTACAATTGTGTGAATGAATGCCGGCCTCCATGGCAGATTGGTTAACACAGGGCACTACAAGCCAAAGGTCCAGGGTACAAATCCCAGCCAGGGCATGGGTGTTCTTTTTGAGTGTCCCTTCATTAATTTCATCATAACATTACTCATCCTCATTTTTGCAATTAGCCAAAAGTGGCAGAAAAGTGAAGTAATATAAACCACATCAAACAACAATTATTTGAATGGCGTGCAAGGATATGGCATGTAACAAATCTGCTTTCATTCTATCAGATACCACATTTCTGGATGACATTTTGTGATCATTTGCCACCTATTCAAACATTAACTTAAAAAATATTCATCTCATAGCATGAACTCTATTTCTAATATTTTTATGTAAAAGTACTAATTTGTTACCTATCAGATTCTTGCATGCTTCTACATAAGTGTCGCACATATTTTTCATAATAATGATTGGAATTATATTTGGTTAACATGGGGTAACGTGGTTATATGTAACAGTTGATTTCATTTTTTCATGCTAAAGTAGCTTTTATTGGGGTATCATTCCAGAATTAATGATATATCATATTTTATTTAGTAATAACTTAGTTTTTCACTCTTGTAATTGAAGTAGCATGCTGACTGAGCCTGTTAAGTAGTCTACTTTCCATGTGACCACTGAAGTTCCAAGAGATTTCCAGCGTTTCTAGGTCTCCCCACTGGGCATAGTGGTCCCAGTCCCGATTTGCCTTTCTGTGCATAAAGTGGACTTACAGCAAAAATTCAATCAATCCAATTCAACCAGTGTTTCCAGTCTGCCATGGTTGGACCAGAGAGGTGTTATTTGTGAGTGTCCCTTCATCTAATCATCACTCAAGTACCCTTAAGTAGCAGAAAATCAATGTAACATAACAAAAATGCAAATATTTTCTTTATTGAAGCTTATAAAAGAAATTGAAACCATTAGGGAGAGATTGCCACAAAGACACGTGGGAGCTTCAAAATGTGCATGTTAACACATACATTTGATCCCTCAATTTAATATTTTCAGATATTTTTCTGCATTATACATTCAATCTTCATGATCCAAATAGAGCAAAATGTTATAAAATTCTGAAAAACGTAATATGCTGAATTAGACAGAAATTTATTTTATTTTAAAACATAAACTAAATGCAACGTTTCAACCTTCTAGGAAGGTATTCTTCAGAAACTGTACCAAGTACAAATGAAACAAGGTACAAAACAGGAATATATATATATATATATATATATATATATAGTAAAAGGAAACACTCACCGGACAGTAGGAAAATTCAAAATTTTCGCTAATTTATAGCATCATCGGTGTGAGAAGAAACAGAAGACGGAACCGGAAGTTGGGGTCCTGCAGAGTTGCCAGGTCCCCATTGAAGAAGAAGCGGTGCGTAGAACAAAAACCTGGACTTCACTGTCGCCGTCCACACCAACCACCACAACATCAGTTTCAACGACTGCTTCCGGGTAGCGATCATCCACCTCCTACCCCAACCAGCTAACACCTCTGTTCGCAAAAGATGGGAGAGGGCCTAAATATCGGCCATGAGTGCAACCACTCCACCTGGCCTGAACAAGGCCACCCAGTAATGCCCAACCCTCACCCACCCTCCCATCCTCCCTCCCAACTCATCCTACACACTCACAGTTTACGACGAGCCTGGTGACGAAACAGTGTTTTTTTCGTTCTACGCACCGCTTCTTCTTCAATGGGGACCTGGCAACTCTGCAGGACCCCAACTTCCGGTTCCGTCTTCTGTTTCTTCTCACACCGATGATGCTATAAATTAGCGAAAATTTTGAATTTTCCTACTGTCCGGTGAGTGTTTCCTTTTACCTTATTTGATTTTTACTTAGCCCTTTTGGCCCTCCTTGCTTTTATCCATTATATATATATATACATATACATACAGGAATAGGGTCAGAAATGGTGCCAGAAGGGCCGATAAATACAAATAATGAAGGAGACAGTAAACACTTACCATACAAATAGAAATAATTCAATATTTCGCGATCTGAGTCGCATTTTCAAGAAGGTAGATAAAAGATCGACGACACTTTGAGTAGAGGCACAGAATACTGACCGTAGCGTCTCTACGGTCAGTGTTGCCAGAAACAGTTGAAAGGAAACACGAAATACTTTAGCCAGTGTTTACTGTAAGGTGGGTGGGTAGTTTCGGGGAGGAGAGGAAAGAGTTACTGGTTGGCTAGGTTGAGTCCGGGGGGTATAGTGGCATGCATGCTTGCTATATAGGCCCTTTCCCATCGCCTGCGGAAAGATGTGTCAGAGCGGGGGGGTAAAAGGTGGATGATGGCAACACGGAAGCAGTTATTGAAGGTGGTGTTATGGCTGTTGGTGTGGATGGCAACTGTGAAATCGGAGTTTTGGGTGGAGGAACGGTGATTATTTATCCTTAGATTCAAGGGGGTGGAGGTTTCGCCTAGGTAGAAGTTGCCGCAGATTTGACAGATGAGGGTGTAAATTAGGTTGAATGAGTGGCAGGTGCCCTTAGGGTGAAGGGTGAACTCACCTGCCGCTGTAGGGATCAGGAGGGTGGGGGAGGTGATGAGTATGGGGCAGGTCTTGCATCTGGGTTTGTTGCACCTGTGGGCTGGGGAAGGGGTGCAGAAGGGGTGGGGGTGTTTCGGACCAAGATGTTTTGGAGGTTGGGGGGGGGGGCGACGGAAGACGACCCTAGGTTTATCCCGAAAGATGTCTCTGGTCTCGGGATCACTGTGCAGGATGGGGAGGAGGGAGTGGAGGGTATGTCTGATTTTCGTAATGTGAGGGTGGTATTGGGTGATCAGAGTTGGAGGGTTGGTTTTGGGTTGTTTGGTGCGGTTGTGGGAGTTGGCTCTAGTGATTTGTTTGTTGATGAGGGTGGAGGGGTAGCCACGGTTGGTTAGGGCTTGGTGCAGGCGTAGGTTGTAGTTTTGGCGGGATGAGGGGGATGAGTTGAGGTGCTGGCCTCTGAGGGCAAGGGAAAATGGGATGGCTTTTTTGGTGTGGTAGGGGTGTGAGCTGGAGTAGTGGAGATACTGGAGGTGGTTGGTTGGTTTGATATGTATGGATGTTTCCAAGTGGTCTCCCGCAATGTGGATGTCCACATCGAGGAAGGTCACTTGGTCTTTGGAGTGGAACCAGGTGAATTTGAGGGTGGTGAACTCATTTAGTCGGTTTAGGAATGTTGTGAGGGAGGGTTCGCCATGTGTCCAGTGGAGAAAAATGTCATCAATGAATCTTAGCCAGAGGAGTGGTTTCAGTTGCTGGGAGTCAAGGAATTCCTGTTCCAGCCTGCCCATGAACAGGTTGGCATAAGAGGGGGCCATGCGGGTACCCATAGCTGTGCCACGTATCTGCAGGCGGTGGACACATGGCGAACCCTCCCTCACAACATTCCTAAACCGACTAAATGAGTTCACCACCCTCAAATTCACCTGGTTCCACTCCAAAGACCTCGATGTGGACATCCACATTGCGGGAGACCACTTGGAAACATCCATACATATCAAACCAACCAACCACCTCCAGTATCTCCACTACTCCAGCTCACACCCCTACCACACCAAAAAAGCCATCCCATTTTCCCTTGCCCTCAGAGGCCAGCACCTCAACTCATCCCCCTCATCCCGCCAAAACTACAACCTACGCCTGCACCAAGCCCTAACCAACCGTGGCTACCCCTCCACCCTCATCAACAAACAAATCACTAGAGCCAACTCCCACAACCGCACCAAACAACCCAAAACCAACCCTCCAACTCTGATCACCCAATACCACCCTCACATTACGAAAATCAGACATACCCTCCACTCCCTCCTCCCCATCCTGCACAGTGATCCCGAGACCAGAGACATCTTTCGGGATAAACCTAGGGTCGTCTTCCGTCGCCCCCCCCCCCAACCTCCAAAACATCTTGGTCCGAAACACCCCCACCCCTTCTGCACCCCTTCCCCCAGCCCACAGGTGCAACAAACCCAGATGCAAGACCTGCCCCATACTCATCACCTCCCCCACCCTCCTGATCCCTACAGCGGCAGGTGAGTTCACCCTTCACCCTAAGGGCACCTGCCACTCATTCAACCTAATTTACACCCTCATCTGTCAAATCTGCGGCAACTTCTACCTAGGCGAAACCTCCACCCCCTTGAATCTAAGGATAAATAATCACCGTTCCTCCACCCAAAACTCCGATTTCACAGTTGCCATCCACACCAACAGCCATAACACCACCTTCAATAACTGCTTCCGTGTTGCCATCATCCACCTTTTACCCCCCCCCGCTCTGACACATCTTTCCGCAGGCGATGGGAAAGGGCCTATATAGCAGGCATGCACGCCACTATACCCCCCGGACTCAACCTAGCCAACCAGTAACTCTTTCCTCTCCTCCCCGAAACTACCCACCCACCTTACAGTAAACACTGGCTAAAGTATTTCGTGTTTCCTTTCAACTGTTTCTAGCAACACTGACCATAGAGACGCTACGGTCAGTATTCTGTGCCTCTACTCAAAGTGTCGTCGATCTTTTAAAACAAATAAATTTCTGCCTTAATCAGTATATTAAGTTTTTCATATCATGAAAACAAAGCTTAATTGTGTTATAATATAAAATTCTGTATTTTACATCTTCCCACATTTTAAGTTTTTGGATAAACTTAAAATCGAGATTCCACTCTATATAACCCATGAATTATGTAATTTGTCGACATAACTATTATTTGTCATAATAGGAACTCCAAGTGCCCCTTCTGAAAGTTGCAGGACCTGAGTTGGTTGCAGGGATTTCAGGGGAATCTGAGGAGAGAATCCGTGATCTGTTCGATCAAGCATGTGCCAGTGCCCCTTGCATCCTGTTCCTGGATGAAGTTGACGCCATTACTCCCAACAGGCAGACTGCTCAGAGGGAGATGGAACGGCGAATTGTGGCTCAGTTGCTCTCTTGTCTGGATGGTAAGTATGTTATTTGCTTAGTGAGTAGAGCGATCCAGCAGAGCACCAGCACTGCCAAATGGCACCAATACACCCCTACCAGCTGAATTTAAACAAGACTACAGTTTAGTGTCACCTACCCAAATTACAATCCAGCAGATATCATTCTACAATCTGTTTTGGTTCTACTTTGATCTGTTATTCTTAGAGGCATTCATATTTCGTTTTTGACGGAAACGTGAAATGTGAAATATCATACTGTAATGTTCACTGTTCGTTTTTCTGAAAGGTGTGAGGTGCATTTATTTTCCTGCCATGTTTTGTCACAAAATGATGCGGAATCAGCTCAAATGAGAAATAAACTCGTAAACACACAATTTTATGGTTTATTTACCAGTGAGGCACTTTCTGAAATCTCAAGTTTCCTGTGAGTTATGCAAATTACAGAAAATTGATTAATATTCCTGTAAATGTTTGAGAAGCAAAAATGTAACCCCTTTACACAGGAATAAGATTAATAATGTGATAACTACTTATATGTGCTACTAGAAGGGAAATGTTTATTATGTGTAATAAGGGTAATTTTAAAATCAAATTTAGGGCTTTATTCACCATTTTATTAACACTGAAATCCCAGTTTATATACTGTTTTTGATCCCAAAATGTGCCCAGTTTTTAAACCGAAATTTTGATCTTTTATTCACCATAAACATGTGGCTCAAATTTTTCTCCTTCACATAGCTTAATGACCTTCGTCTTCTCTGCACCAGGGGAAAACCACAATCATATATCTTAGGATTAAGAGACCAATAACAGAGAAAGGCTGTTTCTGAGTTATCGAGTAACTTAACTTCACAGACTAGACAGAAGGAGGGTGCCATGGGTATACATCTTCCCACAACATAGAACATATTCATAGTAACAGGAGAGGGAAAGGGGAATTAACGTTTGGTCTTCCTCACTAGATACTTGTAATCTTAACCTTATATATACTAATCATAGGAATGGGATGGATTAATTAATACTCTTAGCAGTATTGATCAATATAAGCACATACGTTTAGCAGTAAAATTATTGTTGATAATTTAACTGATATGATGCATCTATAAATAGCCTGTAATTTAGTTCCTTCTTTTTGTTCGTCATTTTTGTGAACATTTTGTTTATAAGGCTAATTAATGTTCACGTTCTTCAAGTAATATTTGCAATTTTTATATTGAATCTGTAAACTATTAGTTATCTGTAAATTTTATATCAGTTCTTGATTGGTGCATGTTAAATTTTCATATCAGTCCATCCCTAATTAATTGTCCTATTATTTATTGAGTTTATGCACACGAATGTAGTGCTCATATATTCTACTTCCAGAATTAAGTAAGCAGCAGGGTGGAGACCACGTATTGGTCATTGGTGCAACAAATCGACCAGATTCACTTGAACCTGCCCTTCGCAGAGCAGGAAGATTTGACCATGAAGTGTGTCTTGGAATTCCTGATGTGAAGGCTCGTGCCAAGATACTGGAAGTGCTATGTAGAAACCTGAAACTTTCCGAGGATATCGACTTTCAGTTTTTAGCATCTCATAGTCCCGGATATGTTGGAGCTGACTTAATGTCCCTGACAAGGGAAGCAGCCTTATCAGCTGTTAACAGGTAAGAGGTTTCCCTGCATTGAATTCCTTAGTGTTTGAGTGGTTATTTTATTAGTTCATTTTCTGGACTACTTAGTAAATTAATTAAAATTTATCTTGTGAAATTGTTACTTGTAGCAAATTGCCAGTGTAAGGTATAAATTTGCGAAGAGCCATTGTAAATGTATCTTAGATTTTAGTTACCAATATCGGCTGATACTTTTCCAGCATTTTGGTCTTTGCAGCAGGCCTACATGACACTTTTGCAGAGTCTCATTATCCTGGAAGTTATGCAAAATTTGATGTTTCCATTTATTCTGCACCGATATTATGTTTAAAAAAAAACTGTTTTGTGGTTCCATATCAGGTATTTTATTTTTTAAAAAGCAAAACTGATGAATTGATGCTTATAATTGGATTGGAATACTCACCCACTGATATTAATCAATATTTTCAACAACTTTAATTGTTACAATTTACAAGCATCGCTGTTGGTGGGAATCGTCAGTATCAGTTCAAATTGGTATCTGCTTAGCCCTATTATCAGAGGCATGCATATTTAATTTTTGACGGAAATATAAATTTCCACACTGTAATGTTCATTTTTCATGATTTTGAAAGAGGTGTTTCAAATGATGCGAAATGAACTGTAAAATGTGAAATAAATACAAAATTTTACAGGGTTATTCAAAAGTCTCTGTTGCTTTCCAAGATGGTTCACAACCCCATTTTGTCAGAATCGTTGGGACTACCTTGCTGACATCTTCCCCCATAGGTGGATCAGCTGTGGCTCACTAAGACTTTGGGCATCTCTCCTCCAGACCTGACTCCCATAGCCCTTTTTTTGTCAGGGTTTCATTAAGTCTAGTGTGTGCACTCACCTCACTTATTACTCCAACAGTTTGTTTTGTTATGCAGCATATTTGCAAAAGATACAATTAAACCTGCAAGTGTATCAATATACGCTATATAAAACACACCTTATTACTAACTTCATTGTCTGTACCAAGTAAATATCAACACCATAGAGCAACTGACACAGCAAATAGCCACAGCAACAGAGGAGATCACGCCAGTTATTTTGGAGCATGTGTTCCAGTCTACACAAGAGAGGTGGGTGCTATGCCTAGACTTACAGGGCCACCACATTCCAATGTACTGAGTTTGTTTTCTATTCTAGAGTACTTTTCAGCAGTACCATCAATTTTGTCAATAAAATGCTTTTTGATTAAAATGTCAAAAGACTTTTGAATCACCCTGTATTTACCATCACGACACTTTCTGAGGACTGAATTATCATGTGAGTTATGCAAATCATGGAAAATTGGTTAATTCTGCTGTAAATATTTGAGATGCAAAAATGGACTCCTTTGCACAGGAATTAACTTATTACTCTGATGACTACATAAATGTTCTATTAGAAGGGAAATGTTTGTGTAGTAAGTGTAGTTTATAAAATCAAATTTATGGTTTTATTCACCATTTTGGCACTGAAATGCCATTTTATATACCACCTTTGATCTCAAAATGTGAACAGTTTCTGAACCAAATCGTGAAATTTTATTCACCGTAATATGTGGCTCTGCTATAAACGGAACTCTTATGTTAGGAGTCGAACCCAAGTCTTCCACCTGGTAGTCAGACACCATACCAAGGCAGGGTACCTTCAGTTACTGGGATAGATTGTACAGGGTGTTGCTACGGTCTTGCATGTCGATCTGGTCACAGACAACATGGGAAAAACTGGTGTGACTTAACTTAGCAGCTCAGTAGAGGTATGATTTGTAGCATCTGAGGGATCAGGTTGAAATTCTTCCCTCCTCTTTTTTTTTTTCTGCAATTTCGGTAGTCCAACTGATATTTCTATTTTTAAATGAAAGCACCGAAATATATTTAAACTATAATTTATTATAATGATGCATGTGCATATATAAGTTCACATACAAAAGGAAATAAAGCACTGTTTCGACTGCCTACACCGGGAGATGCGTAATCTGAATTTTCTGTATGTGAAGCACCTCTTTTCTCCTGATCACCTTACCAAGCTCTGACACTCGCACTGAGCCAGGAATCCATTACATCCCTTCACTGCCTCAGTGGTATCAGCTAATATCATTTTTAAATAATAGAAAGGGTGATAAAAATTATTTATATATTTGAACTGTAACATATTGAAACGTGCATTATCTGGCACAGTGATTTTTTATATCGTTGCCGACAGTGCTAACTGCAGCTCGTCATTTTCTCACTAGACAAATATTTTTTGCCAATTAAACAACATATTTCAAAAACGATTAGAGAAAGAATGGCACGCGCTAGGAAATATTCAACTGAGAACAAAATATAATAAATTTAACTTACAAATGGATAACTTTGGTTTTACTAACCTTTTTAAAATGAAACGTGTGCCATTCTTTACAACTTTTAAAGGTGAATGAAACTATTGGTGTTGTATATTATGAATAGTATTTTCATATTTTATGATGCTTGTGTTTCTCTTTAGGCTAATTGCAAAGATGAGGATAAACAAATATTGGACACCAAGATTAATGTCCCTACTTTAGTGCTCTGGGACTCACCCAGCCAGTTATCGGTGGATACCTTGGTGGGTGGGGGGTTATCCAGAAAGTAATGGAGGCTGGATTATGGTAGCCATCACATCTCCAAGGTGTGTGTGTCTGTGTGTGTTATAGGGGGAGTTTTTGCATTATTTCCATAGTATGAGTATACGATGCATATTTATAGTGCTGTTGAACATACTACTCGCATATTGTCCCTGATCATGCAAGTACCTTGAAGAAAAGTCATACAGCTATAAGTTTTGGTTAACATGCTCCCCTGTGCATAGCACCATGCCATGAAGGTGTATAGGGGGTGTGGGGGTAACGCCCCACACTTTCTTGATCCGGTCGTGAGTGGGGGTGATGTGATCAGCATGCTGTGCATGAAATAGAATGAAACACCTGGTTACATCGTGGAAAATTATTTACATTACCATTGAACCTTTGACATTTCTTACATAATTATGTTTTTGAAAGTAGCCAACAGATAACTCTTCATGATTTAATATTCCTTTTATAAGCATATCTTGTTTATTTATATTGTGTAAGGTGAACAGATGGGGATCTCACTCTTATTTCTTTTGAGCCTTTCACCTAGATGAGAAAAACATGTGAAAAGGACAAATGTGATGTTAGGACTTTATTTTCTACTTGTTACCTCACTTATCTGGGTAAAACTCTGTGTTTCCTGTGTTTTACACGCATCTGTGCAATTCTCTATCAGTTTATTTTATTCACAACTAAAGCCCCAAGAACAACGATTTTGAGTTAAATTTCATGGCAGCATCAAAAGTTTCCTTCCTTTTTCCTGGAGAAAGTGCCACACTAACACATTTCTACGAAGTTAATGATAATTATAATTAACTGGCTATTTTACAATATTTGATGAAATTATCACATTATTGAATAACTTTCAGTGAAGCAACAAGTGGAAGGTGGCAGGGGCCACTGATATTAATAGAACCTCTACAAATAAGTTTCACAGAAAAATTTAGTGACTCGCTTACGTGTAATTAATATCGTAGATGCTACAGAGAAGAATGCATGTTGACTGCATTTTATATTTAGTTGTGGGAAACTTAATATTTTCATGTGAATATCATAATCAGTTGATTGCATTATCTCAATGTAAGTCATCATCATCATCATCCTTTGCTGTTTCCTGCCTCTGGCTGGGTCGGCATAGAAGTCAAGCTGCATCCAACTTCTTCATGTGTCCGAACCATCTCATCTCATCTCTCAGGATAGATCAGCTATCCTGTCCTGAAGCTTCACCATACACACTGTTTGTCAGATCTTCTCATTCCTTATTTTATCCCTTCTAGTCTTCCCCAATATACTCCTTAAAAATTTCATCTCCACTGCTTGCATCTTTCTTTTGTCTCTCTCTGTCATTGTCCATGTCTCTGCTCCGTACATAAATATTGGCACATAGTATGTGTTGTATATTACCTTCTTGCATTTCATAGGTACATCCCTGTTCCATCTTAATCTTCAAATGCTTTGATATAGTCTACCACCCATTTGTCATCTTCTGTTTACCTCCTCATGTATTCTACCACTTATCTCAATTATGTTTACTTGATATTTGAAACTCTCCACTACCCTCAACTCTTCCTTGTCCATCTTGATTCTTGGTTCATTTCTGGCTCTGTTTCTTGTTGTTATTAGCACCTTACTCTTTTCCGCACTGCATTTCATTCCTGCTCTTCTCATTCAAACTATCAAGCTCTGTCTGTACTACTTCTTCCCTGTTTCTCTATATTACTAAGTCATCAGCGAACAACAGGGCCTTCATCTCTTCCTCTCCTATCTTCTTCTCCACCTCTTCGTTAATTGCATCCATTGTAATTATGAAGAGCAGTGGGGAGAAGAGCACTTCCCTGTTTTAGTCCATTCCTTATACTGAACCACTCCATTATTCCCAGTGGCATCTTCACACAATGTAAGTATCATAAACCTATTAATTTATTAATTTCAGCTAAACTGTTTCCAAGAATTGAACATTTAATTGCTAAAAACACATTAAAACAACTGGTATTTATTTCTTGAATCATCTTATCCACAATACTTGCAATATCAGTGATTTTTTTTTACATGAGTGATAACACTTATTAATTTATTGATTTGTTGTACAGGGTATTTGGTGATCTGAAATGCCATAAGGAACAAAAGGAGGCACCTAAATCCAGTGATACAAACCGTGAGATTGAAATATGCTCTGTTGAAAATGGAGAGGTACATTCTCCTGATCTAGAAATATGTGAGAATCAGGACACCGAGAAAATGGAATGTGATGTGGTAGGTGAAAAGGATGCAGGACAAAGTGAGAACAAAGTGCCAAATGGTGTTGCTGCTGAAGGAAGCGAAGAAAAGATAGTGCAAAAAGATACTGATACAAGCAAGAGTGCAAATTCTCTCAGTGTAAAGGACCTCATCCTGTGGTTGCGGGAACAAGCCCCCCTTTCCTGTGAGCAGCTGGAAGGTCTGTCTGTGAACATGGATGATTTTAGGGCAGCTCTGAAGAACGTGCAGCCGTCAGCGAAACGGGAGGGTTTTGCTACAGTGCCAGATGTAACTTGGGACGACATTGGAGCATTGACCAGTGTGAGGGAGGAGTTGAAGTTGGCAGTTCTGGTAAGTTTTCAGTTGGACTTAACCTAAACATCAAGGATAGTGTATTTCTACTTAACGTCATGGTATGACTAAACTTCAATTTGTTATGTGGTCTAGTGTAGGTTAGGTCATGTAGAGGAAGATTATTTCCGTAACATCTTCGGCTGTTATGCATTTGAAGCATCGGAACGAGTCACAACTCTCAAAGCAGCCAATTAACCAAGCGAGCCGCTGACGTCATCTCAACCCAGAACCTATCGCTGAGCCCGTTGCTCTGGTTCTACACGCCCACTAGGCTCGTTAGACAGATTCGCGCAGTTCGCTGGAGATGTTCCGAAAGTAATTCGACTTTACAGGTTTGTGTTGTTGTTATCCCAGCAATTTTTAAATGTTCTTATGATTGCTCCAGTCAATTTTCATCATTGTACACTATCTAACTGTTGTTTATTTTTAGCAGATACATTGTCGTAACCATTGATATTAGAATTGTTTTGCCATTCCAGTATGTCAAATTTAATATAAATTAACAAAAAAGATGGAAATGAATTATCATCTGTAGTTTCCAAGAAAGGATGTGTTGATTGCTGAAAGCAGCTGCCCCAACGTGCATAATTTGCTCTCCGCGTCAATAATATTGAGCCCTCTGTTTACGTGAAAAAAAATTCACAATGAATGATATGCTCTTTTGTAAATGATGGGCCGATATGAAATTTTGCCCGATGCCGATAGAGTTCTGAATTAAATTACTGATACCATTCCAAATGTTCCTTGAAGATCTGAATGGTTCATTGACCTCCCCAATAAATGCATGTTTCGAGGTGACTGGAGTGCTTAAGAAGTTGCATATTTAGACATTTACTTATTTTAAAAAGTAGGGCATGGAGATTATCCATAAAAATTGTAACACAATGGCAGAATTTTTGCACAAAATTAAAAGATATTTATAGATATATCGGATCATTAAAATAATAGATACTTTCATTGATACACTGATATGCTTATATTCGCCGATACCGATACAGTACCGATTAATCTGTCCCATCCCTAGTAAATGCCATTTTAAATATGTAACTGCTTTTTCAAAAGGATACCAAATAAAAAATTTGGAACTAATTCAGTGACTGGCCTGGTCTTAAAAATATTTTTTAACACACACTATGATTTCGCCAGGCACCAGTCAGGTACGCTGATCAGTTTGAGATGCTTGGATTGACCACTCCAACGGGAGTCCTCCTCTGTGGGCCTCCAGGCTGTGGGAAAACTCTACTGGCAAAGGCAGTTGCCAATGAAGCAGCAATTAACTTCATATCTGTGAAGGGACCAGAACTTATGAACATGGTAAGTACCTAGGAATCTATGGAATATTTGTCACAAGTTTGGTTATCCTATTCACACAGTACAACACAAAAACATGGATTTTTTTTTGCTCTAGTATGTTGACTTCATAGCAGCGATGCCCAAACGTTTTTGCATGCAGGGCCACTTACTACAGTGAAAACCTGGTTTTATGTTCCTGGATTTTACATTTTCCCATATTATACATCGTCTTGAACTTAGCAAAATTTTATAAAATTTTCGTCAATTTTACATTTTTCTACATTTTGTTTTTTTCAGCCCGGTCCCCCTTGAGTAATTGATTGCTGGCCATGCCCACGTAAATAGGCATGGTGGGCCAGATGTTGCCCGCAGGTCATAGTTTTGGGCAGTGCATGAACTTGAAACAGGGTTGTGCTATAACCTCGGATAATTAATTATTATTCAAATCGAGGAGTTCTGATCCTTCTCACTCCTAAATAATATTTTTTTACAGAATTATCACAGAAACTGTGTACTGAATTATCAGACCTCAATATCATATCGTGGAATATTCATGAAAAATGTGGAAAGAGTGCACTTTGAAGTGTTTGAATTCCTTCCAGATTTCCTTCCATGCTTCAGAAATTGCTAGGAATTAAGATTTTGAAAAAGTTAAAACAAGTCCATGCTTGATCTTTTTTAATAACTGAAAATAGTATTAAACTGTTGAAAAATATCTGGAATTCAACCAATTATAAGTATACCCTTTTCGTGTTTTTAAATCTATTTCATTTGGCTTGCGTTAAATTCATTAGTTATGTGAATAGATTATTCATTCATTGAAGAAAGTGTGGACCATTCATTAAGTGTTATGCAGTACTTTGTAGATAACTTAGTGGCATGAGTTAGCATTTTGCTATATTTCTGCGCTAAGTCTGTAAGCTTGCAAGGGAAATTACTGCACAGTAAATTGAAATTTCTTTCAGTATGTTGGTGAAAGTGAGCGAGCTGTGAGACAGTGCTTTCAACGAGCGAGGAATTCTGCTCCCTGCGTCATTTTCTTTGACGAACTGGATGCTCTCTGTCCAAAGAGATCAGAAGTGTCTGAGGTAAGCCTCCTTGCAATTGTTCAGTAGTGTTTCTTTAATTGGTGGCTCACGACTGAGTGATTTAAGTGGTCAACTTTACCTCACCAGTGAAGTTCCCAGGTTTGAATCCTGGCATAGGCATGTGGGGTCTTTGTAACCACTTCATTAATTTCATCTAATCAATCCTGTTCATTGCAATTAGTCAAAAGTGACCCTTTTTTTTTAAGTACAGATGCAATTATTTAATTGTTTACTTTCTTTTGCACTTAGAAATAACAATTGCATTAATACATATATTTTTTGCACTTAGAAATAACAATTGCATTAATACATATATTTTTTGCACTTAGAAATAACAATTGCATTAATACAAATATTTTTTGCACTTAGAAATAACAATTGCATTAATACATATATTTTTTGCACTTAGAAATAACAATTGCATTAATACATATATTTTTTGCACTTAGAAATAACAATTGCATTAATACATATATTTTTTGCACTTAGAAATAACAATTGCATTAATACATATATTTTGTAAGGGGCTACTGTGAACTCTTGTAAATATAACATGTCTTCAAGTCTTTGTACATTAAGTATTATATATCCACCAACATACCTGTAGCCTTGACCTTCAAAGTAGTATATGCTGCGTACCCATTGGTGAAGAAAGCTGAATGGCTTTACAACAGGGAAAGGGACTTGGAGCACATTGTTTTCCTTTATGCCAAAGTGTTAGCACAAAAAACTAAGACTCATTGCACATTGCTGTGGTAGCTCAGTCGTTAGGGCATCTGACTACCATGCGAGAGACCCGGGTTTGATCCCTGGCAGGGGAGAACTGGGATTTTTTCCACCTGTTCAAGTGGCTGTGGTGCCCACCCAGCATGCTATAAAGCGGGTACCTAAAGGAAACTCTGGGGGAGTGAAGGCAACCATGGGCATGGTGCTGATCACATCACCCTCACCTTCGGCCGTGATCAAGAAGTGTGGGGCCCTAACTCCACACCTTCTATATGCCCTCATGGCATGGTGCAAAGCACACGGGAACACTTTACGTTTTTTATACTTTACATTGCGGATCATACAAAGATTACATTCCATCTTATTAGATTGTAATTTATGAAGACTAAAATACTAAGAACTGTACTGGCATACCATAAAAAGAAGACTGAAATTAACAAAGCTGTGGGAACAGGAAAGGCAAGGCCATTTTTGCTCGAATATCTTAACACCATGGTAAACATTGAGGTTGAAAAGGGAAGGGGGCATTCCTTTATTTACTGAAGCTGTAGGTATCTTGGTGATATAAGTATTACTTAGATAAAGTCATTAATGTATACTGTCTCCACAGGGAAATGCAACTATGCGAGTTGTAAATCAGATGCTAACAGAAATGGATGGGATTGAGGGGAGAAAAGGTGTGTATTTAATGGCTGCAACCAACAGACCAGACATTGTAGATCCAGCTGTTATGAGACCTGGGCGACTTGACAAGATTTTGTATGTCGGATTGCCGACACCAGAAGATCGTGTAGATATCCTGAGAGCTTTAACAAAAGTAAGTTTTGGTAGATTGGCACTTAACGCATACTGTCTCCTAAAATTAATTTTCCTCTGATGAAAATAAATAACTTACCAATGTTTATTATCTTATATATCAAAGACTGCACAAACATAATCCAATGTACAAAGTAGTGAATAGACTAATGGTATTGTTATAAATCTGAGTGCATGTGATATGCACCATTTTCAAGGTGTAAAAGCACAATGGTAACACAGTATGGGCGGAAATAAAGTATTCCAACATGCAGAACATGTACTGTATTTTTTTAATTTTGTAAGTATAATGAAAAGTTACATGTATCAACACAACAACAGATACTGTACACAGAACAGTCAGCATGCATGTTCCAAGTGTCATCTGCCCAACACCATACATTTTTCACAGCAACCCGGCAAGCTTGCAAACATTACCACAATTTTATTAATGCACTGAGCAGCTTTTGCATGTATAGTGAACTTTCAAGCAAGAGTTCCAGATTCTCCTCCAACAAAGTGCATGGTGTTGTAGCGAATGGCCAACCTCAACAGCCTTTTCCATATGAGCAGAAATAATGCTCAACAACAAACACCTTTTCTCGAATACACAAGGCTATTGAGGATCGCCTCTCACTTTAACAGTTCTCTGTAAGAACCAATGTCACACTGTAGCTGCACTTCCTCCCTTCCCACACAATACCAACAGTAAACAGTGTTGCCAACTTTCGGCATACTTTATTTCCGTCCCTAACTTAGTATTGGAAAGTATCAGTTCAAATTTCATCACCCATACTGGCTGATACTTTCCAGAGTCAGAATCTTCCATGGCCCACCATGAAATACTTTTCGTGGAGTCTTATCCTGTAAATGATGCACAATGCATGATTTCATTTGATTTTGCACCAGCATTGTGTGGCAAATTTAAAGCAAAACTCTGATAGACTGATTATATAATTGCAATCGAATACTTATTTATTTATTAATATGTGAAATATCCAAGCTTTAGTATCGATGGGCAAAGAGTATTGGCAAGTAACTTTCCCTCATAAACATTACCTTGAAAGTGCTTAGTTTCTGCACTATAAGAACTTAAAATCTAACCAGTATGTATGCAACCCAACACAGTAAACAATCACACTGACATTACTTCCAGGGACGCATGACAGGGTTGCCGATGGTGTCCCTTGGGTGTCTTACCTGAGCAAAATGCAAGAGAGTAATGATACTTGCGATGTTGTAAGAATATTTACAAACAGACCAAGGCAAAGAATTTCTAATAAACTCAAACTGAAATTCAAGGCTGTTCATTCTAAAATGTCTCCATCATGTTTTGAGTGTCATACAGTATCAATAATCACAAGAGACACGTGGGACAGATGCAGATGAAATCTATGAATGAACAAAATAAAACATAATGTGTTTACCATCTTGTTTTGATCACAATTTATTTGGAAATTATACCTAGGTATGTTAGCGTAATTTTTAATCAAGCTCATCACATAATACAGGAGCAAGCACCTTACTGAAAAGAAAATAATGTAAAGGACTATTGCAATAAAATGAAAAACATCATTTAAACATTAATTAATTCGGATTGAAACTAATATATATACTTCTACTGCCAAATTTCATGTTGTCTTACAATGTTGTATTTTAAAAAAGGGTGGAGGGGTAATTTTGGGGCAATCCCATATTGACATTGATAATCATACTGACTAGCCATGTAAGATTTTAATTTTTCTTTGTGTGTGCATTTTTTTTAACTAGAATGAAACGTCATAATTGGGAAAAGAGACGTGGTAGTATATAAATGTGGAGAAACTAGCGCTCACTTTATCCGCGAAACTGTTTTTTGGTGGCAGTGGCCACTGAAATTAATAGAACAAGGAAGAAAAAACAGTTTCACGGATAAAGTGAGTACTAGTTTCTCTATATTTATTTAGAATGAAATATTGGTAGAATAATAGAAACTACTTTTAAAATAAGGTTTATTACGTTATTTTAGAATATACAATGATTATGGAAACTTTTAAGAACAACAAAACAAAAATCTGAAAGTATTGGTTTGATTTTAATTGGTTTGTATATCTTGCAGGGTTTGCTAAATATTTTATGACACATGCATTCTTAAATATTCCTGAACTTTTCCAAAATGCATAATTTTCATTAATTTTGCAGCAGTATTTCGTGAAAGGGTGTATTTTGTGATTTAATTACATCTTTCCAAGTATCAGTTTTGGTGATTTCAACATGGTATTTTTTGCAGTTAAATTGTGTGATATAATTATTTTGTTGCAAATGTTCAGCCTCCAATATTTTCAGGGTGGTACGAGACCTTTACTAGATAAAGATGTGAATCTGGAAGAAGTAGCCAAAGATACAAAGTGTGATGCTTACACAGGAGCTGATCTGGCAGCATTGGTGAGGGAAGCTGGTATTCTGGCTTTGAAAGAGCACATGATGCAGTCAACAGAGAAGTCACCAATAATGGTGTCACGGAGGCACTTTAACAAAGCATTATGTAATATCAGGCCATCAGTCACTAAGAAGGTAATTATGCTTTTCGAAGTGTACTTCGAACTCCATGTAACATTACCATTAGGTAGAGGCATGCAAATTTCATTTTTGTCGAAAACACGAAATATGAAATAACATGCTGTAATGTTCATTTTTCATGTTTCTGAAAGGTGTGAGGTGCATTTTTCTACCCTGTTTTGTCACGAAATAATTCAAAATGAACTGCAAAATACGAAATATACTCTTAAACATGAAATTTACCGTTTATATACAGACGCGACACTCTGAAGTCTGAAGTATCCTGTGAGTTATGCAATTCACGGAAAATTGATTAATTCCGCTGTAAATATTTGAGAAGCAAAAATGGACCCCTTTACGCAGGAATAAACTTAATACTCTGGTAACTACATCAATGTACTATTAGAAGGGATATGTTTATTTTGTGTAGTAAGTGCAGTTTTTAAATCAAATGTAGGATTATATTTACAATTTTTAAACCAATATGTCATTTTATCAGCACTTTTGATGTGATTATTCACCACTATAACACCGAAATTTTATTTTATTTACCAAAAATATGTACCTCTACCATTAGGGTTGCTACTGATTATATGACACTATTATACAACTAAGCCGATACTAATATCCATTGGTATTGATATTGGAAAGTATCAGTTGAGTTTGATACATACCGGTAATGACTGGGCATCTCATAGAGTCTGAAAAATGCCACAAATTGTTACAAAATAGCTACATTTTTACTTATCTTCCGTCCATCATCAGATCACCCCAAAGTCACAGAGAACTAGTATCAGAGAAACTAACTAGTTCAAGAAAGATTTTTAGAATGTGTTATCTTCAATTGTTTTTTTATACTTTTGTGAATAAGTGCTTAATAGCCTGAATGTTTGTAAAGTAAATGTACATATTTGCTCTGTTACACCTATTTTGCCATATATATCACAATATACTTATCTAGTGATTACAATTACCATTTTTTGAATGTTGATATAAAATACCAAGAATGACATCATATTATACATTGAATAATTTTAGGGGCCTCCCCCATGGCGCATTGGTAGCGTCATTGCCTTGTAATCAAGGGGTCCTGGGTTCGATACCCGGTGGAGGCACAAGTGGTTCGGATCCCACTTTAAACTGTAGGTCCAGTCCCGATTAGCCTTACTGTGCATAAAGTGGACTTAAAACAGCAACTCAAATCCAAAAACACTGAACAATTTTAAAGAGTTGACCTTTGTATATAAATCTTGATGCCTACGCAAATGTACACAATTTAAATAAAATTAATTATAAATTTGAATGTATCTTATCTTGCTTGTCTGAAAGAACACACATGATTGAAGATATTTGTTTTTCATATTGTCAGTCAAAAATAACTGTTATGAATATGAATTCAAAATATTGCACAATTTTATTAATTTTGTCATGATATACAAATTGGCTTTTTTAAACATCGTATTTAATAAAATTAGTTTTAAATAGTAATTTCAGACACTTAATTGCATTATATGAATAAATTTTGAGCAATCATATGACAAAAATTATTATAACTATTGCACAAATGTGGAACTCTGAACTTAGCCTAACTATTTTCAAATGTTATTATGACAATGTATTAATTTTATTATCATAGTCATGATAGCAAGTAACTAGACGCTTGAGTTTTTATAATCTGTCAGCTTATAAACAAGGCATTCTTAGTTCAATCCCCAGTGAAGGTATAATGAACAATATATGGATTCCACTTCAACCTTTAGTGGATGGGCTGCTTCTTATGCTAACTAGCCTTTCAGAATGCGGGTTTTTTAAGTTTGCATTTTCAAATATGCACTGCTCCACAAATAAATTCATAGGAGAAATAATTGTAGAGAGATAAAATCAGTTTTGTTTTTTCATGGAATGACATGACTCTCGGCATTCCCAGTGAAGCACATTGTGGTTCGGATCCCACTTCAAATAAAACTGTGGGTCCAGTCCCGATTAGCCTTTCTGTGCATAAAGTGGACTTAAAACAATTCAATTCAATGACTCTTGGCAGTCATAAAACATAAACATTTTATCTCCCAATAATGAAAGCTCACAAAAGAAGAAAGAAAGATCAAACTTTTACAAAGAAAAAAATCGTATTCGTTAGGTTTCTGTGGTCATCACAATAAACGAAAGTGAATGGTAGAAGTCTCATATGTAGCACTGTTATGTTCCTACAATTGTGCAAAGTCACGCTCAAAATAGCTTACTACTTTTAGGGGGGAAATATATTACAAATTAATAATGCACCTATTAAGAAGAATTGGATCAAATTTTGTGGGAAAATCAGTTCTTGCATTGCCCGTAAAGATGCTAATTGTTTGAGATTTGTAGAGAATCATCATTAATGATCCATTTGAAGTCATGTGGCACCTGGCCAGATATTTCGAAAAAATATCTTTCAAAAATGATAATTTTTGAGAAATTTTGGAATTTGGCTCTATTCCACCAGGTTCGTAATAAGGAGATACGAAGAAAAAAAAATGGTTCTCAAAGTACGTACATGTTCCTACAATCCAACAATATACAGGGTGTACCAAAAGTCCCATTACCCCCCCCCCCTCCCTTTGAATTGTAGACATACCGGCAAAATATTATTTTAACAGCATGCGTATGATGGGAGGATGGTATACCATTAAATCAGACAAATGACCACCAATTACTCCAGAGGATCTGTGTGCACCCCACCATTTTCATGGCACATGTATACTCTTACACGTATACGAAGTGCACTTTCGCCCTATCCTGTTGGAATCAGATTCGACCAAGAAGACCCAAACGTTCCAATTCCGGTATGTACCTCAATGATGTGTTCAGAGACAAATGGATTGGACGAGGATCGCCAAATTTGCCAGCACCTCTGAAATGTCCACCCCGAAGTCCAGATCTGAGATCTTGTGATAATGCACTATGGGGACACATCAAACAGAAAGTCGCCCAACTGAGGCACTTCAAGAAGCTGTTTGCTTCCCTCACGCCAGACATGTTACGGAGGATTTCACATCGCACCTGGAGGCGAATAATACTGTGCCATGAAAATGGAGGTGTGCACACAGATCCTCTGGAGTAAATGGTGATCATTTGTGTGATTTAATGGTATACCATCATCCTACAAATGCTGTTAAAATAACATTTTGCAGGTTTGTCTACAATTCAAAGGGGGGAATGGGACTTTTTGTACACCCTGTATAATAAGGTGGCAGTAGTTAAAAAATAAAAATATGTTTCTTTTCAGGCCACCAAAGCCCTGGCACGTGGACCTACGGCCAGTATAATCTTCTGTAGGGTTCTGTTTTCTCCTTGTATGTGCTGAGTGCTCCTTTACAGCCTCAGGTTTTTACCTATGTAAGCAGATTTAGTCCCCAGAGACAAGTGTTGATTTTAGTTATGGTAATGCCATATAGTTTGATGGGTGCAGGTAGCCTAAGTGCTGATGCACCCAAGATTTTTATTTCAGTCAATCAATTTTTCTTTTTTGAATATTCACTCCTTGCATAGAATCTCTTAAACATCGCAAACATCACTTCTCTAATTACCAAGTAATATTTTTTCACTATCGTCGCCTTATTGTTCAAGGGTAAGTGCCAATTCTTTGGTGGATTGCCGGTACATTTTCATACTGTAAGAACCAACAGTTGTTTTTTTTTCATGTGTTTGTGTCTATTAGGGGCCTGGCAGGATAGGGCCGAAATCCAAAATTACCCCAAAGTTACGATTTTTTAACTAATATTTTGGGGCTTTTTCCAAATAGGATGGGCCAAACTACATTGATGGTGTGCCTATTGTTGTGATTTACTGCATATTTCAAGTGATTAGCATTCATAAGACTGATACGACAACCAATTTCCAGGTAACAATGCTTCTGAGAAAGAGGTTAAACTGAAGATCCAGCCCCAATTAGCCTATCTGTGTGTAAACTTGAATAACTTTTTCTAGTTGTAGAAATTAATGAAGTGTGAAATTATGCTATGTTTGTTACTGGCAGGTGGCCAGGGAAAGGGGGCGGGGGGCATGCCTCCATGATTGAACACTTAAGGAGGGTTATAAATACTCAGGGGGATAAATTCAACAAAGTTTCTGCTACACAAAATCAAGCAACATTTATGTTTTTTCAACAATAAAAATCATAGAACTTCAGACAAAAAAATGGATAAAATTAATAGTCTTGAATAGTATGTGGTGCATTTAGTTTTTAAGACCTTTTAATTTTCGGGGGGAAATTATGTACACCAGGAAGCTTCTCAATGTAGTCTTTCTGTAAATGTATACATTTTCACAAAGTTGATACTTTGCATGGTTCACCCAGGATGGCATTTGCAGATCCAACAAAAATGCAGACTTTTGAATGTGATATGTGATGTGTCTTACACAGTCAGTTGGCAGTCACCGCTCATGCAGTCATATTATCAAACCAAGTGGTGTGTGGTCTTGTCCTATCTAATCTTTCCATCAATATATCAGTCTTCCCTTCAGCCCTTTTCCCACTCGTTGTGCAGTGTATGCACTTGCTGGTAGACTTCCTGGTCTTATTCTCTTTGTATATCCAAACCACATGATTGATTCCATCCTCCAGCTTCGAAAACTAAAAACTGTGGCACAGCATCCCTTTGAGGGACAAGGTCAGCCAGGCAGCTTCTTTTTATTTGGGGTTGCATGGTCAGCACATAGTCCCATTGCTGCTGTTTTCTGGCTTTTGAATCTGCTGTTATTGCTTCCAAGTAGCTGGCCAGTTGTTCTCATGTTGCTGATTCATCACTGAAATTTTGGAATTCCTATTGGGGATCAAACAAGGGAATGTTTGCACTAAGGACAAGGACATAAGAACCATGAGGCTATGTTGGAGCTCATCGTACAGCTTCACTATACATAAATACACAAAAACACTGAAACATCAGAAGCAAAAAACACAAGATTTAATGTGGCCAAAATTGTTTCTCATGAATCAGAACTACTGAACAACTAGAAGGAATAATTGAACATCAACAGTGTGCAGAACTACAACTCTTGGTAACAAATAATGAGGTTCTATGACTTGTGAAAAAGCAAGTGAAATGCAGAAGCAGCAATGAAAAATTAATTTCACACGAGATAAAAATTATATCCATAGATAACCTTAGTATCTGTTGATGATTAAGTTCAGAATATTTTTTTGTCAAGGTTAAACAGCAGACCAATTCCCAGTCAGGGTGTCTACTAAATGTCTGTTTTTAAATTCCAGGTTTGTCCAGGTCTATTTATACCAGGTCTATATTTTTTTAAACAAAGAAAAGTTGTTATTGTTAAAAACCCCTACCAGAAGGCCAGTTGAGAAAAATTTGCAGTAACTAACAAAAGCAAGCTGAGTCCTCACCTTTAACTGCCGTGTAATTCATATCCCTTGGTAGTAGTATATTTTTTACATTTTGTTTTTACTACAAAAATTCTTAATTTAAATTCTAAGCGTATGTTAATTTATATAATTACATGTTACTGCATTTACTTCTTGAATGGGGAATGGCCAGTTACTTTATTTTTACAAAATTTTCTCATACTCATACAAATTTATTCATAAAATATACTCATACAAAATGTACTTTGTGCTTGTACAATAATTCTGTAAGTAGCAAAGACAATGTGTTCAGATTGGAGTTCAGATTACACAGTGAACATTGAATTTGCCTACAACTAATTGCATGTTAACAGATGAAAACAAGAGAAAAAAGAAGTCTGTACGTGTAAAAGAAATAATACGGACTTCAGTGAAAAGACACTACAGCAAGAAAGAGGTGAAGGGCTTTAGAGGGCAGTTTGTCATACCCAGGACCAAGCTTTCACTGACTTTCTCAAAATTAACAAAGAAATCCCTTGAATCTCAGCATTTGCCCCAAAATTCAAGTGGAGGCAGTAACAGACTCTGCTCAGGTATCCCAGTGGTCGCCATCCACGTACTCACAAAATATAAACCCCTAAGTGAAGTGGACATATGTAGTGAAAATGGTAACTTTGAGAAAAATCCAGGTTTCTGGTTAAATTCCAAGCTTTTTCCAGGTTATCCAGGTACGAAAGTAGATTCCAGGTTTCCCAGGTCAGTAGACACCCTGTCAGTGCTTGAATGTGTGCATTAGGTACATACCTGTTGAAAGTTCATTGTTAGAAAAAAATTAATCTACTTGTTAAATGTCACTATCTCTTATTATTCTTTTCCTTAGGACCAGAAGCATTATGAAAAACTTCAAGAACTATATGGAATTCCATCATCCGCATCTGATTGACAAGCTATTCATTCAAAAATATGAAAGAGAAACAGAAATTGAGAAAAAATATGTCATTTGGGGCAGTGATATTCAAAATTTTCTTCATACATAGTTCACTTGTGTTGTATATTGTTTCATCCTGTTTTATTAACTGTAGAACAGTTATATTAAAGATTCAATACATTATACTTGTATGTAAGAAAAAATCTTTGTTCATATTTTGTTAAAATAATCTATTCAACCTAAAAATGATTATGCAGTTTGCATAATCAGTTTTAGCTATTTATGCCACAACTGTAGCACAGGAATGTCTGTACTTGCAATGAAGCAAATATATATGTATGTAATAAGAATGTGCATACATAAACTGACGTGTCATTGTTTCATTCAAAAATGTTGCACCTAAATATATGAATGTACCTTAGTCTCAACTTGACCTCAAACACTACAAGATTTTTAGTATTGTATGTAATGGACAAGAAAAACAGTCTTCTGGATCAATGGTGTTATTATGCATTTAGATTTATGGCATGATGCAGGAAATACATTGTTCTGGAGTATACATTTGTCGTAGAGTGCTTGTTGTTCAAAAGTGAATTGAGTAGATTACTAGAATTTAATGGTAGTCATTAAAGCTGGTTCTGTCCAGTATTTTGAAGGTTTTATCACATCACAAAATTATTTTGGTATTTGAACAGAATCTCAGAGGTTCAGATGTTACAACAAAGATGATTATCTGTGACAGTTTCAAATAATGTTTTTTTCCTCAATACAGCACAAAATACTACCGACAGACTTGCATCTTCATGACAATGGTAAAAGAGGTGATTTATAATGTATAATTTTATAATTCCAAGTACTTGAAAAGCAAGTGCTAATTCCTTATTATACTTGCTTATTGCAGCAATTTTGAATTATACATGTCTGCAGATAATGAAGATGAAACATTTCAGAGTGGACATAAACTTTTGTCCAGAGATATAAGTTGGATTCTAAGTTTGCGTAGCAGTTCAGTTAGAACACTGGGATTCCATGCCAAGGTCCCCATTCAATTCCTGGTTTATTCATAATTCACAATAAGTTAAAACGAGATTGATCCAATTTGTTCTGCCTACTACCGTGCGTTCATTTCGATCTTCAGCTGAGAGATCGGGAGAAGCATGGCGGGCGATGCTGACGGAGATGCCGACATTTGCAGCCTGTAATGCCCGCTTATTTTTATGGACACGCAGACATTTATATAAATATTGCAAAACTAGCACTAACCTGTGTTATAACATGCAAAAGTTCTTCTGCAGGAAGTTCTGCCCTTATATACACACATAAATACGCTTTAGAAGCGATGTTAAGAGCCACAGATAATAAAACATTTTAATCATAGTTTTGACCAGTAACGTCCTGCTTAAGTTTATATCCTTGAAAGAGTTTTGTGTCGACAGGGATCGTTTGGAGGTTTCGAATGTGCAACACTGTATCAAGATTACGCTGCAGACGAAACCGTTAAATGTCAATGGTTTTCGTGATCCTTTCAATCCGAAATCTCCGAGCTCGAGTTCTTTGTTCCTTCGCGACTAGTTGAAGACAATAGCTGTGAATATAGTGGCGAGCAAATGTAAACCAAGAGCGTGTTAATTTCGTACTGTGCACAAGAGTGTTATTCTTGGTTACTTGCCGTTACTTGTTTGTGTTATTGCAGTGTGTATGTGTGTTGTCAGTGAGACGATTGGAATGCCAGCCACAAGGTTCACGTTAGAACAAAGTATTTTTATGTATGACACTTACGTGTATCCTCTTGTATAAACAAGCAAAGTGAAAAATTGTGGGAAATCACCTTTAAACTTGTATACGTGGTTTTACTCATTCCTTTATTTTTTCTAAAAAAAAAACCAAATGGCACATTCAGGACCATCAAACTAGCAGTTACCAGCACAAGATTTTTTTCCATTAAGACATTTACACACTCCATATATATCATATTATTTTGCCAGTAATACATTTTAATTATTATTTTCTTTTTATCTTTTCTTTCATCCAAAGTACCATAAAAATCAGAACATTCCTTCATTTTGTGATGAACTTATTTCAACCGCTTGCACATAGTGTCACCATCTTGAATGGAATAATGTTGCCATATTCAGAAACTGCAGAATTTAAGCTTTACAATGCTATATAACATGATAGGCTTCCGTAAACATGAAAAATCAATGCAAGTGTCACAAAATATTGGAATAACCTTGTACAGTTTCATGTTGGCTGTCCAAATTATTCCGTACATAATATGCACCACAGGTTTTGGGGGTAAACATTTTAGAGATAAGTGTGCATTATATATGAGTAAATACGGTAATAGCTCAAGTCTGAGTATTTTCTTCCCCAGAATGGTAATTTCAAGAGAGAAAATATAAATTATCATGGTCAAAATATGCAGTTTTGTGATGCCTTCCATTCTTATAAGTTGTGAGCTTGAAAATAGTGATTTTCATTTAGCCTTAGAATATGCAGTTAAGATGGTACAAAAATTAAGGATGGGCTAAAATAGTATAAATCAGCATATTCAGATTGTGTTGGCATACTAGCAAATGATGTTAATACAGTAAAATACATTGCATTGCACCATGCCATGACCATATAGGGGTGTGGAGGTATACATTCTTGACCTCTTGTCACAGTGGATGTGATTTGAACAGCACCATTCTCCAGTTGCCTTTATCCTTCAGGGTTGCACCGGATTGATCACAGAGATTGGAAGAACACCAGAACTGCTATATGTAAGGACATTGTCAAGAAGTTTCCACCTAAGATTAGCCACCTAGAGAATCAAACCTGGCTCTCCTACATAGCAGTCATACTACCAGCAAATAATTTTCAAACCATGAAAGAAGATAGGTTTGAAAGTTATCAGAGAGAAAACAATACATGATCACAAGCTGAAATGAAGTGTTGGGTACAATTCAAAATCTTTTAGATAACAATTCTGTTGTCATTTCCTAAATTCAAATGCGTAGGAATAATAATATAAATGAAAATGTTATCAAGGAGGAAACTAATATCATGCCAATACTTCTCTAATATCATTGAATCTGAAAGTTAAACTATACAAAATAGTAATTTTACCTGTAGTCTTGTCCCAAGTAACTACAACCGGGTGGCCAACGTCAGTTTTTACGTGGGAAAGGTTGGCTTTACGTTAGTTGGCAAATTGACATTGACGATGGAAAAGTGAGTCAAAATCAGTTTTAAAAACAATTTTCAAGAGTATGCTGTAAATTCTAGGGTGTAATATAAATTACATGCAACAGTGTTCCTTTTCGAATTTTTCAGTCCCAGTACATACTGGATATATATTTTTAATAAAAGTAGAAGCTATTTTTAACTTGCAGTCACTCAACAGTCCTTTGTCAGCTGCCATGGATGAAAAATGTGTTGGGAATTGCTTATCGTTTGTCTCTCTTGCTGTAGTAGAACAAGAACGTTCTTACAGGTATTATTGTGAAGGTGGTTAAGCAATGTTATGTGCAGACTAAATTCCATGAAAGGTGGAAAACTAAGTAAACTCTAGAAGGTTTTTGTGCTACCACTTGAAGGTACGGTGCCTTGAAAACAATAATACCTTGTGACTGAGAAAGTGGTGTATTTTTTTTTATTTTCGTTAATAATTTGTACTATTGTTTACATTTGACCTCAATAAATTATGTAATATATCAGAACACAAACCTATCCATTCTTTACTTTTCAGTACGTTGGTCCAACATAAAACCACAAATTGGCCCTACGTAAAAACCACGGACAAAATTATCATTGCCCAACGGCATGTTCTTCTGTTTTGCCAACCACTTTTGGTTACTTGGGGTATGGATGTGAAACATGGTCCCTTACAGTCCTTCAGGAACAGGGGATATGCAGGATTACAATATACTCCTCACATTTTTGAGAGGACTACACAGTACTGACCTAAATCCTTCAAATTGCTTTGGTACCTGTTATATCCCCTCAAGTAATTTCACAGATGCAAGATAATTATGTTTCAGAAATTAAGTTTATCTTATACAAATGAAGTCACCCTAAAACTGTCAAACTGTGCTCACAAAGAACTTCCTAAAGAGGTTAAATTGTCTTTTACGTGATTCACCCATGTCTAAAAGTTGTCATTGCACCTGTGACTAACTAGAAAAATGGAATGTGATTCCTCTTTCCAACTCTGAGGCTAGCGGCATATCATGAACACGAAATGTGGTAAAGAGAGGATGCATTTTTGTATTTTTACATCCATCAAACCACAGGAAATAACTTTCTATTAGTAGCTAATGTTTGCATTTCAGGCCATTCTTGAGCAAAATTTTATTTCTATTTTATTGCTTTGTTTTCCTTAGTTTAAGCATAAATAAGTGTTTTCTAAGTGCCATATAATTTTATCATTTGTAGCTATTATTTCTATGGCCCAAGAAACAAATCTATTTTACACTGAAAATAATGCAAATGTTCATTTTGAGGGTTGATATTCCACCCCCTTTCTTATGGTCTATAATATGTTAGTGCATCTCTAAATCCATTGACGAGACTCAGATGATCTTTGGTATGCCGAAATGAGAATGGGTACGGACCATTCAATACTTGTTGAGAAGAGGGCAAGAACGATGTTGATTATTGTAAAATTGAGATGAGAGACTGTGTCTCCCATTTGAGACCTCTGTATGATGTGTGAAAAAATTACCTAAACCACAGGCTGATATATACCTGATTTTTCTATGTATGTAATATATTTTTATTATCGGAATTACAAGTGGCCGCGGTGGCTCAGTCGGTAACGCGTCTGACTACCATGCTCAAGGTCCCGGGTTCGATCCCCGGCCGGTTCAAATCCGGGAACTTTTCTAACGGTGGAAGCGGCCCCGGCGCCCACCCAGCGTCGAATAACATGGGTACCTGGGGGGTAAAGGCAGTCAGGGGCATGATGCTGATCACATCACCCCCACTCACGACCGGATCAAGAAAGTGTGGGGCGTTACCCCCACACCCCCTATACGCCTTCATGGCGTGGTGCTATGCACAGGGGAACACTTTACCTTTTTTTTACCTTTACCTTTTATCGGAATTACAAAGTTAATCAATTTGTGACAATTGCGAACTCGTGGAATGTGGATGCAAATATTCAGGTTAAAATAACTTTTTGCAGCGTTAAAACAAGGCATGAAACAGAACAAAAAAAACATAAAGAAATGTGTTTGTTTTCCTTACTCTGATAATATGCTAACTGACATCCTACATATGTTTTTTATGTCCTGTATATCAAAAGGAAACCTATACCCTTTGAGACCAAGACAAGAATGAGATGGGTGTTAAGAAATATTGACAAGAGACCAAGGAAAATCTTCTCTCACAAGTGTCGTCTTTTCTTATTAACAACCTTTGTTGAAATTGAGTGGGGACTTGGACTTTAAATGAAAAAAAACTATATATTTACATGTAAATTTTCTGTTTAATTAAATTTCAATGTGCCAGTGGGGTGTTCTGAAAATGTAACCTAGTTTACATCAGCAATTCTTATTTATTGCATGTATTTTTTACATATTAATTAGATATAATAGAAATAAAATACCAATGCAGGGCAGGCATGCAAGTAAAACAAAACTAGAAGTCCTAACAAGTTCAAATTTTCCAGCAATTTTCAGATATGAAAAAGGTTGGTTTGCTGGCGATAAACAAGGTAAACATGGAGAATAAGCCACTGCAATGTGCACATAACGAAGCATCAAGCAGGGATGTCTATCACCCTCCAAGGCCAATGGTTCATCCCCCCATCCCAAAATCATATCATTCACACCCTCAAACCATATCATAATCCCCACAAAGTATTTAATTATGACCGTGAATACCGAAAGTAACTTTTTTCTTATCTTTACTGAGCACTATAATTGATCTGCCCCTCCTCCGTAAACAGAGGTCCCCAACACTCAAGCCGTCCCTAAAATCGTTCATCATAATCCCCCCAAATTGGTTTTGGTGAATACGTAATAATCAGTGACATGCACTGAGGAGTAGCTAGTCTAGCAAAGATAGATCAATCAATCTCACATCTCTAATTATTTTCAAATCACAATATTTATTGTCTTGTTAAAGCCACAGTTCATATGCAACCCTTTTTTTTTCACGTGCTTCTCGTCCTTTGGTGCAATCCACGGGCAAAGCTGGCCTAGCTCGCTCTTCCTCTGCTTCACCAGTTCCAGGTAGAAATGGCCATCTGAAGGAAAAGAGGAGATTTCTGCCTCTACCTCCCTTGCACCCCACTGCAATGGTTGAAAGCCTGTGCTTTCAGGTCCCCAGTCTATCTCCTATATGACAGATAGGGGATTGGTTACCCTTCGATTTCTTTGTAAATCCTCTAAAGGGGGAAATTTTCTGCAGACTTATGTTCTCTGTATTTACACCACAACTTTTTACACGTACAATATGTGTGTATAATATGGGATGTAGTTTTATTATTTATGAAATGGGAACATGTTATGTGCAGACAATAATGTTATGCTTTCTTTCTTTCTTTTTTCAAATATGGAATGTATAATGATTAAAATAAAAATATTTGCTCAGGCTCTCTCTCTCTCTCGTTTTAGTAGTTTTATTTAAATATACTAATCTCTTGACCTCTAACGGATGTATTTATTTGGGCAAGAGAAAGAGCGTTCATATTGTTGTTGGTTTGGTTTATTTTACTTCGATTTTCGGACACATTTGGTTGTCGCAAAAATGAGGATGAGTGGTGATATGATGAAATTGATGAAGGGACCTCCAACAATCCAGGCTGGGATTCGAACCCGTGATGAGCATGCATTCTTGTTCCTATTGTTGTACTCTGCGGTGAATAATGAAATAATTTGGAATGAAAAATGTATCTCAGAACTCAAGAAGCAAAATGAATATTATTGAAGAAACTACAGAAAGTGTGTTTTGTTACCTGTTTTGTTTCTGTGCATAAAGTGTACTTAAAACACCAAATCAACCAACCGTGGGGGAGTGGTTATCACAGCACGCTACGACACCAGGATTTCTGGGTTCAAACTCCAACCTGGACATGGGTGTTCTTTGTGTCTATCCCTTCATTAATTTTATCATATCATCTTCGCAATTAACCAAATGTGACAAAAAAGCGACGCTAAGTAACAAAAATGAAATCAAATCATTGATTGATTGCTTGATTTGGTTTATTTTACTTCGCTTTTCCGCCACTTTTGGCTAATCGCGAAGATGATACTATAGATTTGATGAAGGGACACACACAAAGAATACCCATGGCGAAACCGAGTAAATCAGGATCTCTGGCTTAGTAGTCAAATCAAATCATTTTTTATTTTCAAATGGGGGTGGGGGTGGGGGTTGTGTACTTTTTTTGGTACTCATTCATCATTTTGCAATCTTTTCCCGTTACTGACATTCTATTTTATAGGAATAATGGGCCCTAAAGGGGGGAGGGGTATGACCCACACAAACTCCCCCTTGGGTATGCCACTGATTGCTACCCCAAGTGTCGATGTCACTGGTAATATGCGTAATTGATGTCTATTTCAATGAAATACCATGTTAAACTGTCCATATTTTTTAATTATTAGATTTTCGAAAAAAACTTAAAGCTAGTAAAGAGATTTGTTAAATGTAGTGGATTAAATTATGTAAATAGCGTTTGTGAGTGGGATCATAAAACTCACAATTTGAGTATTTAACATAATTTGTTACACAACTTAAAATAAAGACAGAAAATTTAACCTTGGCAAACTAAATGACATGCTCCAGCCGTATGACCGATTCAATTGTTGTTTCACGAGACATTACAGAACCCCTAGCTAGAATTCTAAGCTCAGGGAGAAAATATAATACAGTTCCTCTTTCAAAGAACTCAGTGTCCACCGTTTTCTTGGGGTAACTATAGTTCTTTTAGTAACCCATAACAATAATTATGTGTATTTTATCTTCAGTGCAAATTTAACTTGCTAATGTAAAAGTTTCCTGTGACAATAATTTAGAAAAACGGATTCGATGTATTTTTGTTCCAAATTATACATCTGCTTTAAATTAAGCAGTATACAAACACAGCATTGTATTTTAAGAAGTGATGTTATTAATGAATATCGAGAATATCGTTTATGTCTTGTGAAAAAAATAATAATAACCCATGGCTCGACTGTCCTCAAAAGGTCGTGGGTGTATCTCCCAGCTGCCAGTCTCCTTCCCACAATCCTATCTAGAGGTGTGGAGATCTTCAACCAGGAATGGGGTGATGTGGGGTTAGCATGTTGAACCCCCAGCCGTTGTAGGAGATTTATGTGACTGGGTTACGCTACTCACTTGTAGCTCCCCAATTTCCTCACAATAATGGGTTGCAACCAGCCCTATACACAGGCCGAGAACCCAGAGACTAAACCCAGGTGGACTTGAAACCATGCCATCCCACAGTCGGGGCCCAAAGCACAGCACCTTAAACTGCACGGCCACGGAGGAGGACTTATGTCTTGTAATGCAGCTATAGTATAAAACTTCACATTCACCTCAGTAAAATGGCAAACATGCATTTTTGCAATACATTATTGCAAGCAAAGCGAGCAAGAACATTTTTACATCCATTTCTTTGCAGGTTTTCAAGAATATTAATTTAAATGGAAGTCAATACTTCTTAGAATCCCGAGATATTTAGTCTTTTCCAGTTTCTCTTTTGGCGTGTTCGGGGTTGAAAATGTGTGAATACCATATCGCTAAATACAGTCTCCAAAATTTAATGTTCGAACTCTCTCCACTACAGAAATCTATTGACAATCTAGGATTTAACACTTTATCAAGAGCTTCCTATCCCCCCCTTTAAATTTAATACTTAATCCTACCACCAAAATTTTCATGCCAATTTTAGACTTACTGTTAATATTGCAGAGTGGATATTGCCTCCTCCAAAATATTAATTCTCAGTCTCCACGCCAGAATTTCCGCAACTAAACTAACTAACTCCCTAGCCTTCTTAAACCCGAAGGTTCATGGCTGCAGCAACACAGGCCTGCAACAGTCTAAGACAATAGTAATACACAAGACTTGTATACCACCCTCAATTTAAAGCTCAATCCTCCTCTAACTAAAATACCCACCATAATGTAAGGCCTGTCTCCTCCTCCATTTAATTCAGAATCCCCCCTCCAGAACCCACATGTCAATTAAGGCGTAATATGTAAGAGTTGGATATTTCTCTCCCCCCTTTGATAATACCCTTAACCACTTTATCTTCTTCATCTAATGGATTAAATATGGTGCATTTAAGGTGTAAAATTTTTAGAGTACATATGTTTAGGAAAAATATTTAAACGTTGAATTTTATATCATTTAAAGAGAAAAAATCCCCCCCCACCAATTATCTCGATGGTGCAGCCTGCACCATAGTCCTCCCCTGTGGGCACTCCTGGCATCAGGTATGGACAAGAAGGGCAGTAGGGCCAATTACATGCTTTGGGATTCCTATTACTTTTGAAGACTGTAATATTCTGTCTTTTATCACCAACCAGGATAGATTGGAGTTAGCTTCCAATGTTTCGAGCACCTGATAATCTGAGAACACCTGTTCGAATCACGTCCCCAGCAAAGCTACAATTCCTATTTTATCACCAAGTTGAACAGTCTCGAGAACATGTTGTTTTTTTAAAGTTTGATTAAATCCACATTATGCTGATGATAGGCTGATCAGAATTGGACCTACAGTTTAAATTTGGATCCAAACCACCATGCAATATACCTGAAAAGGGGATGGAACCCTCTTTGTTCATTCACTTTACTTGTCTTTTTGTTGTTTAATTTCCCGTGTCAATAGGTGTAATTATGACTGACAATGACATACAATTTTACAATAATAATCATCTATTCCAGCTCTGGACCCCAATTTTTGCAGAACTATATGCTAATCTCGAACATGGAAGTCAGCTTGGTTATCTTGTTTACATGAAACGGTACAAGTGTAGGTTAGAATTGATAGAATTTGCCCCTCTCAACTGTTACTTCTCGATCCACCACTGTGAGGGCTAAACCTTTTATCTGCACCAGAATTGCATTAATTTTTAAAATTTGTTATAAATGTGTACCTTGAAAATGTTCATTTTATCAACCAACATTTTTAAGAAATAAGAGAGAATTACATTGTGATTATTGCTTCTTTATTGACAGTACAAGGCTATAAGAAATAATTTAAAAACCTATTTAAGAAACCAGGATCTATATGTGCTGTTCTGAAAATGTAATGCTGTTTGTGTGCAGGTTGAACTTTGTAGCCCCTCCAAATCAAAAACTTTCATGTACCACTGGTCCTTTACACTAAAAGAGGAACAAAATAGTTTGGAAATAAAATATCAAAGATATTTGAACCAAGAAGTAGTTAAAACAGGTGAGGAGAAGCTGACATAATAATGAACTACATAATGTACTTTAATAATAATAATAATAACCCGAGGCAAAACAGCCCATGAGGGCCAGAGACTACCCATTGACTGCCGTCCTCACTCTGACTTACCAAGGCTCTACCGAGATGGGAGATCATCCAACCAGCATTGGCGTGCCCAGGATTTTCAAAAGGGAGATGTTACGTACACTTTTTCTGGTAGTCAGTTCTCATTTTGCCATCTTTTCATATTTGATGTTCTTTTTTTTTAGGAATACTGGGCCAAAGGGGGGGTTATAACCCCCACCAACCCCCCCCTTGGGCACGCCCCTGCCAACCAGTGATGTGTGGTCAGCACAACGAACCCCCAGTTGTAGGTTCCTATGATCAGGTTACACTACTCATTTGTAGCTAACCAATTTCCTCACAATGGTGGGTGGCCACCGGTCCCATACACTGCCCGAAATCTCATGAGAAAATTTGTTACATTTCCCCCAGGAGACTCAAATGTGTGTGTGTCCCATGGATTGAGTGCAAAGCATGATGCCTTAGACTGCATGGTCACGGTGCGGGACAAGATACATGAATACCCAAATATTATTAAATATGTAAATATCATACAAACATTCATATTTGTGCTAAAAGTGCATTTACCTATCGAATTTTTCTTTCTTATTGGGAGGGAGAAGGGTGGTTTGAATGTCAGCCTAAATTATGTATTTCACACCTTAATTATAATTTCAAGCAGTGTCTTTGATTGAATTTGCCTAGCTGGAAAAAAATCCTATGGTTGCCCTTGCCAAAGGGGTTTATGACCCCTCATGGATGTGCCCTCTGTGCATTGCTCAGTCCTAGTGAATGTGTTTAGTGCTGCGCTCCCATTAATTCTATCCGAAAACACCCATTGATAAGAGTACAGCCCCTTGAATAACGTAGTGTGGAAAACAACCCAAGAAACTGGTTCTCCAGACGGATGAGAAACAGATGGCAGTGCGATCAATGTCGGTGCTAATTTTCTTCTGAAAGTAATGCGGCTTTGTTAGTTTTTGGAATATATTATGTAGATTTGTTTGTCTTGAAGGGCGGTACGTGAATTGATGGGAACAGTTATATTTGTGGAGTGATTTGCAGTCGCGAAATGACATTAATTTGGAAAGAAAAGTAAAATAAAATTAATAAATAAATAGCATGCGTAACACAAGAAGAACCATCGCAAAGTGATTCCGGACGTGAGGTGTTGGATTGTGTACTAGAATTTTATTTTTCTATGTTATTACAAATATAAATAGTATCCTGAGAGATATTTCATACCGAGGCGACAAACCACAAATGTCGCTTGAAAGCGAGCAGTCCGTAATCAATGCAGCCTTTCGAACCGTAGGGACACAAGCTCTGACTGCCCCGTTTCCTCAAGGAGATTTTACACCAAAGTGACACGCGACAAACGATACGAGGATTTCACACCAAAGCAACATGGGTCCTTCGGTCCAAGGCAACTTTCACACCGAAGCGACACATGTTGCTTGGAAACAAGCCAATCAAGAGCAACATTTCACATCGTAGCGGCATGACGGAAAGCACAGGCCAGCGTTCGGTTGGTGAAATCCTCAAGCGACAAGTGTCGCGTGCCCCTTGTCGCTTTGGTGCGCAATCTCCCTAAAGCAAGACACTCATTGTATCGCGTATGCGCGAACAACAAACCACGGCAACATGTTGCAAGCTATTGAGGAAATGGCCCAGTTTGAGCGACGCACAAGCGACAAAGCGACACGTGTGACTTATCGTGTCGTCTAGATCTGTTGTTGTAATGTGCAGTTTATCGTGTCGCCTATCTGCTGTTCGGCAGCGAACGCTTGCCAATAGACTGAAGGCACCATGTCGCTTGTCACTTAGTTGGGAACTCCCCCTGCAGTACGTTGCTACTTTCTGAGCACCCTTCCTTTAAGGAGCTTTCCGACCGAAGTAACAAGTAGCACGCGAATACGCCATATGAACGTGTCGTTTGCTGTTTGGCCCCTCATGTGCAATGAATGCTATTTTACAGTCTGGAAGTGTGTGTCACTAGTGTGACAGTGTGAACATCCTGTGTCGTTTGTCCCATTGGTTTGAAAGTTTCCTTACACTCATGTCGATGGCACTAAGAAAGTTTTGTGGGGTTCCCCTTGTCGTTTCATGGAATCATCATTATCATCATCGCCGCGATTAGTTTCAAGCGAAAGAAAAGAGACAATAAATATCAAAAATACAAATGCTTCAGTGTGTATATCTTTAAAAGAAATGATGATGATGATGATGATAATAATGAACCTAATTCATACACAAAAATTTAGTTGCCAAGAGCATTCCACGCGTATTTTTTCTCCCGTATTATTAACGAAAGTATGACGATAACAGGACGTGGTCGACTGTATAGAATGTTCGTTAATATCTTCGCGACCACTGTACCAAATATCATAGCAATTATCATATTCATGTTCTCAAAAATTTTTGAACGTGCAATGCTAATAAAAGTTGAAAAATTCTGTGAAAAGTATTCAGTACTAAGCAAGACACAACACGGTCTTACAAAGCAAAAAAGCACAAATTCAGCCCTGATTGATCTCATTGAACAAGTGTGTGAATCACTTGATAACTGCAAACACACACTTGGGATTTTCTTTGACCTGACAAAAGCCTTTGACTCAGTCAATCACAAAATTCTCCTAAACAAACTAGAAAATTATGGCATTCGAGGACTAGCACATAAATGGTTTAGATCATATCTTCATGAAAGAAAACAATTTTTAGAAATATGTTACTTAAATGCTGATGGAAATACAATATATAATCAATCTCCAGTTCAAAAAATAAATTGTGGAGTTCCCCAAGGCAGCATACTTGGACCTTTTCTATTCCTGCTCTACGTAAACGAAATGCCAAAACTTTTGGATGAGGCACAGGCTATATTGTATGCAGATGACACAAACATTATATTAACAGATCACTGTGAGCAAGCCTTAAAAAATAAAGTAAACAACACATTGCTAAAGCTTGATAGCTGGTTTCAAGGAAATAATTTAATTCTAAATACAAGCAAAACAAATTACATAAATTTTACTGCCTCTCAAACAAAGAAACACTTACATATTAATGTTAAGTCCCAAAATACAGACTTAATGCACGCAAAAGAAACTACATTTTTGGGTATTGTTTTAGATGAACACTTGAAATTTTCAAACCACATCGACATGCTTCAACAAAAATTAAGTAAAGTCTGTTTTGCACTGCGTGTAATGGTAAATATTACCAGCTTTTGGTCTGTCAGAAGTCTGTATGTAGCAAACTTTGAATCAGTAATAAGGTATGGAATCATGAGCTGGGGAAACAAGGCACATAGCTCCATACTGTTTAAATTACAAAAAAGAGCACTTCGAATTGTGGCAGGAGTCAATGGGAAATGTTCATGCAGAAATCTCTTCCGAAACTTCCGCTTACTGACATTACCCTGTTTGTATATCTATGAATGTCTGGTATACATCAAACAAAATATAAGTACTTTCAAAACCAATGAAGATATCCATAGCCTGAACACGAGAAATAAAGATAAAATTCGAATGAAGACTTACTCTCTACAAGAAGGGACCTAAAAACTCAGCAGTTGCCCTGTATAACAAGTTGCCCAGAGAGTTAAGGCACGAACCCAAAGTGGAAAAGTTTAAAAAGATAATCAAAACCATGCTAATTAAACATTCATTTTACAGCATACAAGAATATACAGAGGCAACACTCATCTTTTGAAGGTCTTGTGTATCTGTAACCAGAATAAATTTTAAAAGGTATGGTTAGGTTAGTTACCATACGTGCAGAGCTTGTTGTTGCACATCAAACTGAAATTTTTCAAGTATAATATTTTATATGCAATGTATCTTACGTTAAAATTACTAAACTTTATTATCATGTCTTTCTATTTGACATGTCCTATAATACTATGTGTAACCAGAATAAATGTTAAAAGGTATGGTTAGTTACCATACATGCAGGGCTTGATGTTGCACATCAAACTGAAATTGTATAGTATAATATCTTGATATGCAAGGGTTATAATACACCAATATATATGCGTGTATCTTATGTTAAAATTACCAAATGTTATTATTATGTACTTCTACTTGACATGTCCTATACTACAGATGTATATTTGTACAAAATTGTAGTCCTTGGATGCAAATAAATTATATCATATCATATCAATCAGACGTTGAGGCGAAAACTCCATTTACTTCCATTATAAGCAGACGAATACCAAGCACCGGGTTCAACACCAGCGCCTCTAGCGGATCATTTTCGAGTGGAACCAGCCAGAGCGTGCAGAACTGTGCCGTTTTCCACACTACGTTATTCAAGGCGCTGTAATAAGAGTATGGGCTGTGGTATGGGCACTTGCTCACCATATTTGCAGGTTTATTCAAAATTTACAAGCTAATGGTACTTCTTGGTAACCTCCTTGGTAGCGCTTGAATTGGAAATTTGTAGCTGGGGGAAGGGGGTGTTTGGTCGAGCTTTCGGACTAGCTGGGGGATGCTTCTATGATTTAGTCGTTTCTCAAGAAATGAAAGCGTCTTGAGACCTCTCTTAAGACGCCATGCTGTTTCATAAACGTATCTCAAGATACTAGCCAAGAGACGGTTTACTTCACCATCTTGGATAAGAACAGTCTGTGCCAAGAGACACTTTTGGCGTTTCATAGTTCTCTCTCAAGATCCATCTTAAGATTCGCTGTTTCTCGTGGAGACAGTGATACAATTGGGGGGATGCTTTGCAATGCTATACAGCGACCACAAGAAAAAGAACCTCCAGCCAAAAGCCTCCGTGCACCTTCTCTTCCATTGGTTCAACTCGGACCATAAGGAAGCATGCTCCACTCTGCCCCTCCCCTCCTCGAGGAAGTACAATGCACAGGAGTCGCGAGTCTGAGAAGACTATTTTGCACGTGGTTCCACTGTAGTTGGGAGTTACCATCCCCCCTGACTTTGACTTGAAAAACAAAGTAATGAGTACTATTTATGATTTCTCAAATTTAACAGTTATTAGTAGAATAGTTCTGGACGTTCTTATCTTTATAGAAAATGTTCTATTCTGTTCCCCAATGATGAGCTCCAAGTTCGATCCCCCCCCCCCCCAGCCTTCAAAATGAAATCACAAGTTACCCCATTACCGTTATGTTTTATCTTGAAGATTTTTATTTTTAGAAAGTTACTCGTTATTTTATCATGTGAGAATTTGATTTTTTTTTCGAAAATAGTAAACATTTCAATGTAGCTTAGACTGGTAAAAGAGCATTTGGGAAATTACCAGACTTGTGACAAAAATTAGTCAGTTTTCAATAACATCTTCACGTGAATTTCTATATAAATCGCTAATTTTTTTAAAAAAAACGTAAGAAATTTTACTGGTTTTCTTGCGTAGTGAAATTCATTTGTAATAAATAAATTAATTATTTTATAACATTTTGAACTTTGACTAGATTAGTACATCCTGTTTTGAGTTCACTCATTTCCTGGGAAAGAAGGACGAGAACGGAAAAATGGTATGTAGACGGAAAAGTTTTACATAAAAGAGATAGTTACTGTATCATCTGTATTGTTTAATTGATGTTTTAGGTGTCAATGTGTTTTTCATACATAGTTTGCCTTAATTGAAGTTGTAAGCGAATCCAATTTTCGTATTGGTGTAATGCATGAGACCTGGCACGTGTTCCTTCTCTAATACCAGGTTGAGCATACCGACCCGCAATGATAGTAGTAGTAACAATTGTCTTACACGAATTACGCTTTCATTTTGACTTTTGGAATTATTATTTGAAGTAACATTTCCAACATACAACAAAACATGTTCAACATCTAACCAAGCACACGCATTGCGACGGCGGTGATCGACTTTTGATCTCGCCACCGAAGTTCGTGGGTTCGAGTTCCAGGCACCGTGTTCTTTGCTTTAGTTCATATACTCGCTCATCCCCGTCGTAGTACAAGATCACCGACGTAAAATAACATACAAATACGCATTGGAGAAAGTAGCTTTAAGTGGTTTTTGCATTTTCATGTTAACATGTGGGTATTTGGTAACAGTATGGTATAGTGAAAACACATTTCACTCGTTTATTTCCTAATTATTTACATTTACCTGTTACGCATAGCGGAACATTTTTGAACGTGGGATGGCTCGGGTACCCTTTTCTACACCCTCGATTTTTCGCACATTTAAAATATTCTCGTTACGAAAATTAGTTCTTCATAAGAAACGATGTTTCTAAATAGCGCGGAAAGTAATTTTTTTAGATCTACGTGCTAGGAAACTTACGTTTTTCAATATTTAGATTCCTTATGTAACGTCAAAACGGTCTTGCAGAGATTTCATCATGGCGCATCTCGGATTCATGTCACAGGCGCACGTCTGAACATTTTCTTTTTCTTCTTATCTTTGACTTGTGCAATGGGATAATTTGCAATTTCTTCTTGTTATGAATGACTTGTTCAATGGGATAATTTGCGCTTTCAATATATTATTTATGTAATTTATTGGCGTATTGGATATTTGAGACATTGCAATTGTTTTGTGCGACTTTAGACATTGGAATTGATTTGTGTGACATTGAATTAATACAAAAGGACTAAATATGAGATTGACACACGTTCAACGGATGAAGGACATAGAGGGCTTTGTTCGACGAGACATACGGGACATTGTACTTGACTTACAGGGAGATGGTCTACTGCCTCACGAACCATTGGCGCTAGGCCCACGAACCATTGGCGCTAGCCTCACGAACCATTGGCGCTAGCCCCACGAACCATTGACGCTAGCCCCACGAACCATTGGCGCTAGGCCCACGAACCATTGGCGCTAGCCTCACGAACCATTGACGCTAGCCCCACGAACCATTGGCGCTAGGCCCACGAACCATTGGCGCTAGGCCCACGAACCATTGGCGCTAGCCCCACGAACCATTGGCGCTAGCCCCACGAACCATTGACGCTAGCCCCACGAACCATTGGCGCTAGGCCCACGAACCATTGGCGCTAGGCCCACGAACCATTGGCGCTAGCCTCACGAACCATTGGCGCTAGGCCCACGAACCATTGGCGCTAGGCCCACGAACCATTGGCGCTAGGCCCACGAACCATTGGCGCTAGCCCCACGAACCATTGACGCTAGCCCCACGAACCATTGGCGCTAGGCCCACGAACCATTGGCGCTAGCCCCACGAACCATTGGCGCGTGGATAGGTTAGTTCAGTTAGGTTGAGATCGATAGTTAAAATTTGGTGTCGTGTTAGTATCAGGATCTAGAAATTGGAAATAATTGCGAACCATTTCAAACGACAAAATTTCAACTTTAAACGGCTGTACAGTCGTAAATACTTCTTTCCGCGCTCCAATTTTTTTTTATTCACAAATAGGATCACATAACCTTCATAATGAAAGAAAAAAAATTTCAAAATTCGAGGGTGTAGAATAGGGTACCCGACCCCGTGGGATTTTGCTTTTTCCACTGAAAAAAGCGTAATTTTTCACATTACAAGTATTTATTGTTCGTTGGTAATTCGCTTTCGTTACACACAATATGGCGGGCAAATCTCGACTCACGTTGTCTATCGTCAGCTGATATGCAGTGTTTCCAAACTTATTAACCGAAAAATGCTGCACAAACTATTCACAGAAGGTTTTTAAGCGAAAATTGATCCACAAACCATTCACGGAAGGTTAGGTTAGGCAAACATAGAAAATTAAATTGGAAGAAAAAATTCATACCAAATTTTCTACCATTGTACATTTGTATAAGTCTGAGACGGATTTCTTCAAATTTACAGGAGAAAAGACGTGAAAGTACTTACGGAATTTCATTCTTGAGGACTTTCTGAAGCCGGGGAAATTGTTTTTTCGGTACTTGTTTACTATCCTTCGGACACATTTATTTATTTTTACAGAAGAAACTACTTACCGTAATAAGTTCCTGTAGCATTGTCGAACATCGGGAAGGTGTTTTGTGTGATGTGGGAAGGTTTCATAGCTGAAATTCATGTTGTGTGTTGAAAATTAATTCTCCGACGGAGAATAGCTAGCCCCACGAACCATTGGCACGTGGATACGTTAGTTCTCTTAGGTTAGGAAACATAGTTAAAATTTGGTGTCGTGTTAGTATTAGGATCTAGAAATTGGAAATAATTCCGAACCATTGGTGCTAGCCCCATGGACCATTGGCGCATGGTTAGGTTAGTTCATCTCAGGCAAGCGAAAAGGCCTATCAGAAAGACTTACTGGTAATGTGAAAAATTGCAATTAATTTCATCAAAACAACGTTGATACACCTTCAGGAATGTTCCGCGAAGCAGATACGTAAGTACGAATGTCAAAAATTGAAGAAACTAAGTAGTTATAGGTGTCCGAAGGATAGTAAACAATTACCACGTGTCATATATCGTTGGAAAGCTTATTTTATAAGGAATTCAACAACGTAAATCCCAAGGCGAGGAAAAATTTCCTGAAGGAGTAAATCGAGAAAAACCGATGTTGTCCGGATATGCGTAATTGAATGTACTGAGGAATTTTTTAGATGATGAAGCACATATTTAGGGGTGAAATGAATGCTAATGGAACCTAACCTAACAGGCCTAACCTAACCTCGTAGGCATACCTCGACCCCGTGAATGGATAGTGGGGCTATCGTGAACAGAAAGTGTAAAAAGAAAAAGGTACTTACCCGAAGAGATGCCGGGTGCTGCACCGCGAACGCAAAGAAGCAATCACCATGGAGATAAGGACGTAAAGTAGAATCTAGTCTCAATTTTCGCTTAAAAACCTTTTGTGAATAGTTTGTGCGGCATTTATTGGTTCATGAGTTTGGAAACACTGCACATCAGCTGACGATGGACAACGTGAGTCAAGATTTGCCCGCTGAATTAGCAACGACCAATAAATGATTATAATGTTAAAAATAACGCTTTTTTCATGGAAAAAAAGTGATCCCCAGCTTGAAAAATGTTCCGGTATGCATATGAGGTAAGTAGAAATTATTTTTATTTGAAAATAAACAAGTTTAATGTGTCTCCGGCTTATACAACTGGTACCGTACATTTTAATAAACATGAAAATTTGTTTGGGGGGGGGTTCTCCCTTGAACCTTGCCCTGTTAAGTTAACCATATAGAATGTGGCACACTGCAGCACCCTCTGGTAATATATATTAAAATACCATAGGTGGGGCTTGTAAATATCATCAGCTCCGGCTTCTATTTTTTTTATTATTATTATTACATTACGTTTTTATATTCCTTCTGAAAATTGTCCGGAAGGGATTAATTTTTCTCACCACAGGTTTCCTGATTGCACTCAGTTCCACTACAGGACACACATCAATCCATTGTTCATAGCACTGATGCGCATGCCTGTCACTGTATTAATTGTGTTTCACATTTCATAAGGTATGCATAAATACCAATAAAGAAAAGACCTCCAAAACCCATGAAGCACCTCAACCAAACAACAGCGAAGCAAGCTTTACATATGCGCAACTAGGCCAAACTGATGCAAAATTTCCAAATGTTTGGAATGCCAGAATATCTTTGAAAACTGAAGGAATCTTGGAACTTGACACCACTCACAACCCCCTATCCACTTTCACATCTGGTTGGGACAGCAATAAACTGTACTCATGCCTTGTGTGAGGGTCAACGATCTTGAGGGGGAGAAAAGGATACATGCTTCCTTGGAAATGGATGGCCCACTTAAAAGGTTAAATTTTTACTGTGAGTTCAGTTTATGCAGGGTTTCTTTTATGCCAAAATTTCAGAATTTTTCATGAGACATGCTGAGAAATAGTGTTGCATTTCTAAGTGCTGATATTTTATTTGCTGACACCCTGTAGGTAGGTGTACACATTAAGAAAATTTCAAGCCTTAGACTAAACCCCTTCATTAAAGAAGTCTGGTTTAAAAATCAGATTCCTTAACTATTGTTACCCAAATTCCAACCATAGTTTTCATACTTAGGATGCAATTCTGAACGAGACATACTTGAATATCATAGAACGTATACTTCATTAGCTACAAAATGAGTTGTGTTCCAGGTCTCTAGCTCTAATGGTTTTTAAGATATTAAGGTTTCTGTACTCTGTTACCTGAACAAAAAGAAAGCTGTGTACCATGTTGGGAAAATGGCTGCCCCAGGAGAACTAGGACAGCAAGGTTTTTGGACATGCACAAACCATGTACTAAAGATTTTTTTTTCTAAAATAGTCGTGCAACCAGCATTGTATGGTTTGTTATGGAATGACCCTGGATGCAATGTTATGATATGTGATGTTAAAATTACAGATATTAAGTGGTGCATGTCTTTTAATAAACCACTTTGTTTTTAAGTATTTTATGACCAGAGAGGAGAATTCAATGTGATAATTAGAGAACAGATTTTAAGATGCAGGACCTTTCCAAAAATAAAGCTGTTTTCATACCGATCGTTTGAGACATGTATTTTAGGACATGAAATCAAGTAAAATGAATGTATTTTTTTTTTCGTGAGATTAGAACATTTTACCCCTCTTTGATGCTTCCGCACCCTTTTCCTTTTCTTTCACGTTTTGTTAAAAAATTGGACAGACAAATAAACTATTTTCACTCTTCTTGAGCAGCTACATAAAATCCTGTAGTCTCATTTTTGTAGATTCGAAGGAGAGCTATAAAATGGTATAAACATGGCAGCCCCAATGGTTCCCAGGATAATGTAGCAAAACCCGCGAGAGAAAACACAAACTTCAACAAAACCTATTCGGTAGAACCACAGTTTATGCAGTTGCATCATATACAGAAGAGACAGAGCATTGAATAAAAATAAAACCATTTTATAAACACCTTTTTGAAAATATTTTCAGAACTTTTTTTTCCCCTTTTTCGACCATAGTTTTGCACCTTAAAATCCTTGCCCTATTTGAATATTTTTCCAAAGTTGATTGCTATTTTTTATTATGGAATGATTTTGAAAGTTTAGCAGGAGAGAAGTCACATAATTACCATTAGACCATTCTTAAAAGATGGACCCCTCTTTGTATAATCAACAATGCAACCATACACTATGGTGTTGTACAGTAGTAATCAGCTTGAAATAAGATTGGTGATGTACTCTCATTTGGAGCCATGTTTTTCGAAAGTGCATATTGAAATACCCATTTTTTCCCCTTCCACATTTAAATTATCTATTGTAAATGCATTGTGTTCATAAAGTCATCATTATTAATGCTGCAAAGACCCCTTCATCTGCCTTACTGAATGGAAAAGGCAAGACATCTTACTTAAGTTTCAGTGAGGTCTTCTACCTTCAATGCTTCAGGGGTTTATCTGAAATTTTCAACCTTTCTGGGGTGTAATGGTTAAGTAGCAATAAGAATGCACCTTTCTGATAATGTACTGAGTCTTGAAGTTACTGTATATGCTACTCTGAGGGAGCTGTTCTTTATGAAACAGTAAAATAAAATAATAATGAGAGCCAGAGGTGGGTCAAATAGCACATGATTCTGTACAAAGAGCACTGATGTCATGTGGATAATCTCTAGCTGCATAGTATAGCAATAGAAAATGTTTCTACACTACAATTTACATTCTTTTCTGGCTTGATAGTCTGAATCTAATTCCATTGTTGGCATCATAAACAAGAGGGAGGGGGGGTGACGAGTAGCTCTCCAATCACCCTCATGATTTTGTGTAAACAGGAATTTTAGAGCTCCCATTGGGGTCAAAGCGGAAACCCTTTCACCAAAGGCAAGAGCAAATTATTCTGCTACACGAGAGCTTTACCGGAATTCCGACTAACTTGGAAATCATGTAAAAAGCTTGGAATTTTATGTGTGTTTTGATTTGTTTGGTAAACATGTCAAGTTGACATGGAAGTTTGTCAAGTCATAGAGTTGTGTAAAAAGGATAAAGAATTTTGTGCATAATAAGTGTGAAACCTGTGTTGGATTATCCTGCCTACTTATCTGATGCATTGAATAAAATATACGTTATTACTATAACCACTGATAATCATTTTTAGATCGATAACCTGCCCACCTCCCTGACACAGAAAATTCTGGCAATTTATGTGATAATCTTACAATTTTGATGTTTTTTTACATTTCAGCCGTTCAAAAGGTTTGTGGAGACAGGGCGTGTGGTGTACGTTGCAGATGGACCGTACAGAGGCAAGCTCTGTGCCATTGTGGATGTAATTGATCAGAATAGGGTAAGTAAAATTAACTTTTGAATTGTTTTACAATTCATGATAAATCAATAATTTCCCTTGGCTCATTTTTACCTCCATTATAAAGCAGTTTATAACTGTTTAAATAAAGTGACAATATTAAATTATTTGTTCAGGTTTTACTTCCCAAAATGATGGATTTTGCCTTCCTTTCCCCCCCTTCACAATAGACCCATAAGCAGCATACCGATTTTCAAACTTATAACAACAACCCATGGCACAACAGTCCTTGAGGCCCAAGGCCAAACTACTGGCTGCTGCCCTCACTTCCACATGCCTCAGCAGGAGGTGGGCGATCATCCAACCAATTACAGGGTGGGAAACCCCAAGTTGTTGTTGTAGTTTTTTCATGACCAGGTTCCACGACTCATTCATAGCTCCTGAAAATTCTCATGCTGGTGGGTGGCCATCGGGCCCATACACTGGCTGAAATCTAAGAGAAAAGTTGATAGGCTTCTCCCCAGTGCATGTCCCATAGCCTGACACCTTAGACTGCCTGGCCATGGTGTGGGACTTTTCAGCTTTATATCTTCAAAACTGAAAACAAAACAAGGCAACCCTTCTTTTTTGTTGTTCTAAAACATCCGTATTTAGTTAATCCACAGTAGCATTAATATTCAGCATACCGATTTTGAACTTTCTCATTTCAAAAATGGAAAATGTACGATATGAGCCCTGCACAACTTTCCTACTTCATTGTATTCATGGTAACATGAATAACCAGCATTCAGATTTTCAACTTCTATCTTCTAAATTTGAAACGTTAAAATTGGCAATCTGCATGACATCAGTGAGTGTTTTGCATGCTACATGCGGTGCCTTTCTAGCATTTTGACAGTCAAACTGGTTCTCTGCGGTAGTTGGGCCAATTTTGGTCTGCTTGGACCGAAATGCTGAACTGCTTTCCCAAAACTGGTCCTTGAAGTGGGGAGAACCAGAATGCTTTTGCAAGAAGAGTTGTGAATTTGTGGTTGATACCAAATTGCCTACTGATTCCAGTCTGCATAGAACTGGTATTGTGAGGAGTGCTTCAGTTTGACCTAAACCAGATCTAAAACTGTAATGATTCGTTGCGATCCCTTTCTATGGTGGCATGCCAAATACAAATTTTTGTGGCTAATTTAGTTTTCTTCTTTGAACTTTCGTTATTGGGAGGTACACATTTAACCACCAAAAGCCCTCTCATTCCAGGGAGAAAAAATTTCATCTCTCGAAGACAATTAATTTTTTTGTTTGTTGCTGCAAGTTTGGAAAGTTCACACCTAGAAAGATCTCATCTATATACATAGAGATAAGAGTATGTGTGTATTTTTCATTGTGGTTTCTGCAATTTCATTACAGGCTCTTGTAGATGGCCCTGAGACTGGAGTACCAAGGACACCAATAAGGTTTACCCAGTTGCACCTGACAAAATTCAGGCTTAAATTCCCCTACACTGGATCAACTAGGGTGGTGAGAAAAGCTTGGAAAGATGCGAAGTTAGGCGAGAGGTGGGCTGAAAGTAAATGGGCTAAGAACATTGAAAAGAAACGGAAGGTAAGTCATATTTATCTATATTGTTTACAACTGCTTCGTAATCCAAAATCACTATTTACAGTGTGTTGGAAATATCATGCAACTGAGATTTTGAACGTTAAGTATTAGGGGAAAGTTACTAAGGTGTAAAAAAGTTTTTGTACAATGTAAAAACAAACATGCATAAAAGGCATCTATGAAGTAGCTTGCAATAATTTTCAATGTATATCTATTGGGTATTTATCGAGTTGATGAAAGAACATGAATTTTTACACATTTGGTGCATTGCAGGACAATGCATGGGGTTAATTTTGACATATTCATAATAATTGCATTTTTTTTTTCAAAATTATGAGATTTACTGGCAACATTGGTCGTGTGAGAGGACAGTACCAGGTGTGGCAGACATCTATGTTATTCAATCAATGCCCAGATAAAATTAAGGATTAAAATTTTATCGTACATAAAACTAGCCTACCTATCTTTATGTACAAAAAAAATCACTTTTCTTTTCATCTTGGCATTAATAATATATCCAGGTGCCGTGCACATGCTACTGCTCTGATACAACCGATGTTACCAGTACACCTCGAATATCAAAGGAAGAAAACACGTTTTTGTGAATGTCATAATTGATCCTTTAAATCATTCTGTAATGCGCAAAATGCATAAAAAATTATGGTTCTTTCATTGATTTTATAAATACCCACGATGACCATCAATACACACAAAAAATTATTGCAAGCAACTCAATAGATGTCTTGTATTCATATTTCTTTCTACATCATACAAAACCTTTTTTACAAGTCACCAATTTTCTCACATACTGAATGTTCATATAGGGTCTGATTTTCTTGTTTATTGTTCCAAAAAATATCCACATAGACAAAGTTAATACCCAGTTTAAGTTTCATGTCTCTATCCCTTTTTGTACAAAAGTTACGTACATTCAATATCGGTTGTGTGCCTTTTGGACACACTGTACAAGAATTATACAATATATTATTTTTTTTCTGGATTACAGCCACGTTCACATTTCTGTGACTGCAATTTTGCTCCTTAAAACCTGTTGAAAAATGTTCATGTTATCTTGAATCTTCATGCAAATGCTATCAGCTTTCCAGTTTTCTTGTTTTATGCTTTGCCTTATGTTTTTCATTACTTTCATGTCTTGTGTTAGAGTATCGATGCTTGAAAACTGTAATAATTAAAGTTGTTTAAAATATATTTTAATATTAATTAGTGTTAGTTTCCACCAAAATTATTAAATTATATGTTATGTTATCACAAAATTCAGTTTTTTGACACAAAACTGGTGCAAAATTAAACTAAACTCAAATTTTGCATAATTTCCAGGATAATTACACTCCGTGAAAGTGTTGCACGGTTTTTTTGAGTACTCCGTGAAAGACCGTATCTGCAAATTCCAACCAATACTCATACATCCGCATCAGTATTGGCTCAGCCCTAGTTAATACTAAGTAGAATATTATAAATATACATTTGCCTGCACTGCCATGTTTTAAATATACACTGCACAAAACAATTAGGGGATCAAGAGTAGAATAGAAAAATGAGACTAAAATCATATACAACATGATATTTATCAAGTGAAAGAACATTTGGAGAACTGATACATTAGGGTATGAATTAGTACAGGTAAGAGAGAAGCCTTATGGTTGCTTAACGCAGTGCTCACGTGATGAGTCACTATGATGCACATTTGGATGTTTCTTTCACAAAGACAGGGTTATTGCATGTTCCACGTTCTCTGTAGATTGGGACACATTGATTGTCAGGCTAGAAACTGAACTGAGACTCCTAGGAGAACAGCATCAGACTTCATTCGGCATGCCCCCTTTTCGATGTTCCTCACTCCAGTTTCTACAGGTTGGGCAAAAAATCCCTTTACATGTTAATAGCATAGTACAGTTAGACATGTAGATAAACATTGTTATGAATACAAAACAGTATACAGTCAACTCTCGATTCAACGACCTTTCACAGTTCCCGGGAAAAGGGTCGTTATTTCGAAGGGGTCGTTATTGGAATTTGCACCAATTTTCAGCTTAAAGGGAGCTCAAACGGACACAAAGATGCCTAGGAGATGGTAACACCATTTAGCCTGGTAGTTATACAACCTGTTATGCACAGGATGCGTGTTGTGAGAAGGAAAATAGAACATGAAAAAGTTTTCACAAAAGAGAATTTAAAATAATGTTACTTTGTTTCAATTGTACACAGTCGTTGCTTTTCCAGGAAATTCTTACAATTGTAGTTCATGAGAAACCCGTTTCCACTGAGACCTATGGAAAGGAAAACAATCTCTCGCTTATTGCAAGCGAAACTCGAAGAATCTTGACACCAGTCAGACTGGTGCCAGCAAAAGTCGGGAGATAATCGGGCAGAATGAATGTTGGATTTTATACGGGTTTACTGGAGCATTGTCTGTTACAAGATTAACTGGTAAGATTAGATCTCTCGGGAGAAAGAACACAACCTCTCTAGGTACCAGACAAAAAAAATAAAGGCAGGGCTGTAATTTTCATTCTGGTTTGGCTGTGTAAAATACATCGTAAAAAAAAAGTAATTTTCTTTGCTTCAACCAACTTCATTCACCCTCCTTCCCCATTCAAGGGAGCAGTCCAAACTCCTTCCTTGACTTGCATTGTAATCCAGCGTGAAAAAGGAAATGCGCAACTTGCGATCTATTTTCACCCAAAGCGTATTGTAGGACAGGTCATTAAACAACGTGGCAGTTGATAATCATTCGGGTTTGGAATTGAATTTCACTTTAAGCTGTATATTTAGTCCCGATTAGCCCATCAGCATAAAATGAACTGAAAACAAGCTTTATGAAACTGCGCATTTTCACATATCAAAATGGTAGATCGTTATTTACTCTCACGTTAATGGACGATTTAATGTTGGATTTAGGAGTATTCTCGATGTCAAACACCCACCCCTCCAAACGTTTTCCCCTTGAATAATGTATTTCCCCTTGAATAATGTATTTTTAATCAGTCTCAGCGACCATTCCTACATTGAACACACTTTTTTTTTCCTCCACATGAATGGTTCTAAATTTACAGTTGTGCTTATCAGAAGGCGCAGAACATGAAGTTATTTTAACTCTTGTTTTGCTTTCTGGAGATCAAATTTCGTTATCGTCAAATCAAAATAGCTTTGCGAGATTCAAAACAATAACTTTTTTCTTCGCGCTGGATGAGTCATCGCTGTTATCTGCAAGCAAGAGCTTAGCAGAGGCTAGACAAAACACTGGCGCCAGCTGCATCGTAAAAACAAAGAGACCGGCTGGAAACAGGTGGCCGAAGAGAAAAGTCCCAGCATTTTAAAGATAACGCAACTGTCGAAGACGGAACTTTTAACAGCAGTGTAAAGAAGAAAGAAATGAGCCTTGCTTTACGTTTTACCAGTTTTACCACGCAACAGACAATAATACGGGCAATATTTCCTATGCAGACAACAGCATTAAAAAAAATATATAATAAATAAATTTTAAAAAACAACTGAATTCTGCAATTATCAACATTGCCGTGCACACCAGTGGCGGAGAATGAGCTGGGGAAAGGGGGGGGGGTCCCTTTTTGTTTTACTTGTTATATGGTTTTTGTTCGGTTTCAAGAATATATCCAGAACTGGTTGCCCCATTTTAGACGTCAAAGGAAAGGAAGAGGGATGGGTCCTTTTCCACCCTCGGCTGTAATCAGCCCGCATCAGCAAGAAAATCGTGGCTGAAACAATCTGCATCGCACCCCCCCCCCCCCCCCTACGTTTCCTGACAGGAAAAGAGGGAGAAGTCAGTAAGCCAACGGAACACTTTTTTTAGCAGATATTACGACATCGACACAATTAGGAAAACATATGAAGTGGGAAATGGGAGTTATGATGCACGATGCACGTAAGATCAAAGTAAACTTTTGTGGAAACCTGGATGTCAACGCATTAAGTGGATTGACGATCTTTAGTTCACCTATGTGGTTTTGATTATCTCTAACAGTTTCGCTTTTTTATGAAGTGTTGCAGGGAACAAAGAACACATTTTGAATGAAAGCGGTTACCGGAAGTTGTCGGCTACAAGGCCGAGAGTTGCTCACTCACGGGAACCTGCTGAACTGGACAGATGGGCCAGACTTCCAGGCGCCACACATCTGTATTTTCGAACATTCCTGCGATCTTATCTCTCAAGGTGGTGTATTTATCGATGAAAGAGCTTGACCTGCCATACACATTGGCAAAGACTGCAAGTCCAGCAGTCATTTCGGGCTGCTCCCACCCTCCCCCGCGAGTTTTCAGCAGCTCTTAGGACAAGGAAACAAAAGGTCGATTTAAAATAACATCCAAGCACATTCGATCTTCTCCTCTCGCGTATCCAAGAGAAAGCGTGGCAAAACAAGCCTGGCGCGTTGGGTAGCGCCGTCGGGTGCGTGGTAACATTGGTGCGCTTGAGTGAGGGAGGGGAGGGCAGAGGTCAAGTGCTATTGGATATCACTCAAGCATGGTGTGGTGGTGTCTATTTTTAGTTCAGACCCAATTGTGAGCGGTAGAGCGCTCGTGAAGGAAATGAGTGGGGAAAAAAACAACGCATTTTTCGGCCGATTTCCTTCAATTTTTCAATTTTTTTCTATCTTTTTCTAAATTTTTCGCGGTTCCCGGGAAAAGGGTCGTTACTTCGAGAGGGCCGTTATACCCGGGGTCGTAGAATCAAGAGTTGACTGTATATTTTTTTAAATTTCAACATTTATTTTGAATAAGCAACGTCAGTGTGCATTCCTCCACGTTCGATGCAAAGGTTGATGCGTCGCCATGTTCTTGTGTTCATCCGCTGCAGCATATCAGGTGTGATCCTTTCAAATGCCATGCAAACTCAGTCTTTCAGTTGATCGTCGTTTACGAACGTCTTCTTTTATTATGCCCCATAGTGCATTTTCCGGTGTGGTGAGGTCTGGGCTTTGTGGAGCCCATGGCAACGGTGCTGAAAGGTCTCGTGATCCACGTCCAATCCAGCAGTTTGGAAACAGTTCATTTAGCCATTTGCGGACACTCGCAGCAAAATGTGGTGGAGCACCGTCTTGTTGAAGTGTAACGATGTCAGCTATTCCTCTTGCCGTTAATTCGGGAAGCAACCACGTGTTAATCATGTGAAGATAGCTTTTGCTGGTTCACAGGACCATCAAATACATATGGTCCAAGCAGGTGGTCTTCAGTTTTTTCCTGCCCAAATCATAACCTGTGGCGGATTGCACTCTATTTCCTCATAAAAGTGCAGATTGTCTTTTGCCCCCAAAAAAGACGTTACGATTTCGTGAGCTACAATAAATCGCACACTCATCAGAGAACAATGTTTTTTTGATCATTTGCATGCGGGAAGCGTACGAGCAGCATTTCACATGCATGCACACGTTGCTCCAAGTCCCAATCACTCAACTCATTCACTGAGGATGGCCGAAAACATGAAACGTTGAAGTCTTTCCGCATGTGGTCTCGCATAGTCGATCGCGGGATGCCTAATTCTGCAGACCGCTTACGGATTGACTTCATCGGCGATCGTTCAATTGATTCCGCCACAGCAGCACAAGTTTCGGTGCAAGTCGTCGGCCTTCTGCTATGTGGTGCACTTCCCGTCGCAAAGGTTTTCTTCTTCCATGCGAATAACGTTGGTCATGATGGTGGCAGAAAACCACACAGCGAAGTCCCTCAAAATGTCTGTCATTGTCTTCTTTGTGTTCTGACGTTCGTGAACCCACACAGAAGGCACCAAACGCTCCTCAACAGTGAAAGCACTTGTATCCGCCATGGTTTCACTCTCTTGACTGAATGCAGTGGACCACGTCGTTCCCACACTACCCGAAGTGAACGTGACATGCGCAGGACTCAGCTTATGGCGGGAAATTCTTATCTCAACAATCTGTAACAGAAGAACAATAATGTTAATAATAAATAATAATAAAGAGTTAATCTGCTCAACAATAGTAAAAAATATACTGTTTTTGTATTCATAACAATGTTTATCTACATGTCTAACTGTACTATGCTATTAACATGTAAAGGGACTTTTCGCCCACCCTGTATGTGCTGGACAGTGTGTTGCTGTTAATGGAACTCACACCATAGGCCTGACTAAGCCAATTGCAAACAGTTTGGCTATTTAAAACCCTGCATTTTATTACTATGAGAAGGGTACATTGCATTTTTTTGTCGGTTCTAATTGGTTTTTAGCAAGAGGCACCAGCCTGGACCTTGCCTTCATCCTAAATTTCCTCTCGTTTAGAGCCTACAGGTGGGAAATAACCTGAGGCACCTCAAGAGCTGCTGCTACTTCTTGCTGGTGTCTGCTAAGCTTCCATCTTTTGTATGGCTCTCCACACCATCGATTGTGGTAAATCACATTGTTGCGGCATTGAACCACAAGCTCACATTCCTACATGAAGTCTTACACTGTCTGAAGACTGCTATTGTCACAACTGTGCGCTTCTCCCAACTATCTATCATTGCCTGAGTCACGTGAGCAATATCATGCCCTTCTTCGTTTGTAATGTCATTGATTAAACATCAACCTCCAGATATTTTCCATGTTCTCTAATTGTTTTGAACAGTGTATAAATGTAGGTTTGTGTACTATTCTAACTAGCACAATGGAGAAAGGGAACAAGGTGTAACGAGGCCTGTGGTTTCTGCAGGAAGAGGGATGGATAGGCTCATCTATATTTATTTATACATTTTAATGAGATATTATTATTGTGACAGTGCATGTTATTTGATCCTGGCCCATTAAATTGTACTTTTTTTGTGATTTTTGTTTTCATCAGTTTCATTCTTATTGTCATAACCAATCTAGTGACGCAGGAAAACAATGTAAAATGAGGTTTTCAGTGTTGAAAGAATTAACCTTTAGTGGACGGTTAACCAAGTATGCGAGGCTCGTCCGCTAAAGGTTAATGCCTCTGGGTAGTATAGGTGTGATTGATGGCTATTTTGTTTCAGAGGAGGAACATGAACGACTTGGATAGATTTAAGGTTTTGAAGGCAAAGGTGAAGAGGAACAGGATTGCAAAAACTGCTTTCTTTACGCTAAGGAAGATTGGTATTAAGCACGGAGATCTTCTTCCTATAATTGATCCTGGTCGCTGCAAGAATGTACCATTCCCAAATAAGCAAAGGATTGCAACGTACAAGGTGAAACTGTCTAAGGAAAATAAGAAGAAATTTGGGAAGAAGAAGTCAGCTGAGAAAAAACAGCCAGGCGAGAAGCAGCAGCCAAGCGAGAAGAAACAGCCAAGCGAGAAGAAACAGCCAAGTGAGAAGAAGCAACCAGGTGAGAAGAAGAAGCCAGCCGAGAAGAAGAAGCCAGTCGAGAAGAAGAAGCCAGTTGAAAAGAAGTGATGACATTTGTAAAAATATATGAACAATAATAAATTGTTTGGAAACATTTGATTTGATGCTTTTCCTACAGTGTTGTAAATTGAGTGTCTACATTGGATAAAGTTTACAAAATGTTGCTATGAATGTACAGAAAGGTAATATTAACTGATCCAGTGCATGAAATCAGATTTCCTGTATCCATGTCTTGGGCCATCTTCCAACAGCTTCTTATTTACCGTATTTGCTGGCATATACATTTTTTAGGATAAATCTTTTATCACTGAATTTATAATTAATTTACATTATTTCAGATATAAAGTAATATGTAGTGTACTTCAACAAATAACTTACTTAATCTATGAGAAAATAATACATTTTAATCTTCTTCCTCACACACCACAAGGAAGCAAGAATGAAATCGTCCAATTCAACAAATGTTTCTTAACAAAAGTGCTTCAAAACAACATGCAATAGTTAACATTTTTCCCTCATCAGGATTTCCAAATAGTACAATGAATGGGTTGTACCCATAATTTATTCATTTACAAGCAAGCAACAATTTCCCAATTACGCACATGTAATGTGAGATTGAAAATGTGCATTTAATTGATTAAATTTTTAAAACTTCGTTGAGAGTAGTGAATGCAGATTTTATCATTCATTTAAGAATCTCAAGATATATTGTGATAAGCCCCTTTTTAAAATTCAATATGTAGTACTAAATTTGATTAGATATGGAATTCGGCAAAATACCATACAGCATTCAACACCCTTATTCTAAGAGCATCAAAATAATACACAAAATAACTTCACATAAAAATCAACACAATGTAAAAATTATTCTCCTAGATTTTTGGCAAAGAACATTTTTTGAACAATCTATGTAAACAATTTTGTATGATGCATACTTAAATTAAGTGCCACAATAGAAAAAGAATGTCCTTGCGCCCCTGATGGTTTATTACAAGAATAATATGAAAACATTGAAAGCAATGTGTTTCTTGATTAGATGAAAAAAATGTTATTTTTTAATTATTTTATTTTATGTGCGAGGTATATTTGGCTCAGCATATTTTTTTTCAAGCATTCTTGTTTTGTTTTTTTCTGAGTATTGTTATTGGATGTTGAGTATTTTGTAACATGACACTGCCACATACTATTGTATCGATATCATTCGAGGAGTTGGCCAGCAATATTTCAAGGCCAAGTGCACAATCAGAAAAACTTGAAAACTGTTCGTGTGAAAGTTTTTCTTGTTGTTTTTACTTGTCAGATTTAAGGGAAATTTAAAGAAAAAAATTAATATAAAAGGAAGTGTTAATGTACATCTAATCATTTGATCCATGCTTGTTTGCATAAATATAACAATAACAGCTTCACTAAATAAGATTTTCACGAACAATCTGCATAATTTTGTCCAAGGGGCCACTCTTCACGTAACATATATATTATACATGATCGTTGCGGTAAACGCGGTTTAAAATTATTACGTGAAATTTAGAAGATTTCGCACTTCTGCATTGCACAATTTAATGGTTCAATCCTTTTAATTTCGAAGATCCACTGTCTTATTCACAAAAGGGTACGGCATTTGAAGCGGAGATGGTACCGCTTCAAATGCTGTACCCTTTTGTTTTAAAAGGTTTGCATAACCACTTTTTATAGATGCAAAATAATATGCAGATATCTTAGGTGTTTTTAAATTTTTTATGTAACATTTTGTCCTGGTTTTCCAGAACTTTCTGCAAGCCAAGATAACCACACCCAACTTTGCATGACGTAAATAAAAATCACTTGAAATAAGCAATTTTTTGCACATAGCATGACAGCAGTACTTTTCTATTTTGCAACTACAATGAAACCTTGATCTTGTATTTTCCGGGCCAAGCTGAGAAAAACTTAAAATGTTTGAAAATATAAAATAGAGGAAAATTTTATAACATTTTGCTATGTTGGGACCATCAAGATTGGATGTACAAGACACGTACTGAAAATCTTTAGCAATTACTCTCAGGCCTGGACCATTTCACACGTATGGAAGGTACAGCCGTCTGTTGTCCACTGCATGAACCACATCCTGGCACATGCGCACTTTCACTGTTAGTGCTGTTGGTAGGAGAAAAATTGCATCCACAGGCAGTTCGTTTCGTCAACGTGCTGTCGTGGAATTTCTTGTTAGTGAAAACATTGGAGCTGTAGAAATTTATCAGTGTTTAATTAAGCATAGAAATTAATCAGAATTTCTATGCCTGCCTGAATGGCTAACAGTACATTGAAAAGGTGGGTGAAGCATTTTAGAAATTGTAACACAGACATTGTTGTTGTCTCATAATGGCAGACTGAACACAGCTTGCAGGTGCAACAAGGACTGAATTGATGAGCTTATCCAACGTGAGTGGAGGATTTCTGTGAGAAATCGCACATTATCTGAACATTGGACACAGTTCTATACAGGACATCATAAAGACACTTGGTTATCCCAAGCACAATGTCATTTTGCAACATGACAACACCAATCTCTATACAGATGGGCACACTTTACCGGAAAATGATAAAATTGGCTTTTGAGCTAATGCCCGACCTTTCAAAATTAGATTATTATTTAAATAATATAATTATTATAGATCGATTGTACATTAATCTCACATTTTCTGAGCTATAAATGCTCGGGTATCTATTAACGATTACTCTATATTCACGTATTGTTTATAATTTTTAAATATTCATTTGTCACAAACTTTGTATTGAGTTGAGTTGAAGTTTTAAGTCCACTTTATGCCCAGAATAGCTAATCAGGACTGGACCTACAATTTAAAGTGAGATCGGAACCAATGTGTCATGTTCCTCCACCGTGTATCAAACCCGGGACCCCATGATTACAAGGTGACGACGTTACAACTACGCCATCGGGAAGGCCCTTGTCATAGAAACGTATGAAACATGAAACGCGAAGTTCAACCACATATTTGACATGTCCAATGCAAACACTACTGGTGGACCACCAGCATACCACACATCTTTCAAAAACTTCCTGTGTCTTGTAATGGGCCACCAAGCTTCCTTAGGTGCAACATGAAATGATGTCATATAGTTTTGAGCGATATCCATCCAAATTCAAGCTGGGATAATTTTTGTCTTGGAAATTCTTGTAGAATATGGTTGAGAGGGGCTGCAGTCTTTCTAAATAGTTTGCAAGAAATGTTTTCCATAATATGGGATCACAGACTCAACAATGCTGAGCTGCGCTACTGAACAGGCATAAAATGTTCCATGAAATGGTCATCTATTATTTTATTATTTATTATTATTAAAATAAAATATAAATTATAAGCAATAGAAATAAATAAACCATGCAAAAGACGAGAAAAGCCTTTACAACTGAAATTTCTTGCTTTACATGCAATAATAAAAGAATAAATGAAGTAATTGTTGAAGAGGCCTGTAGCTACTGTATCTGCATAGCATTACCATACGGTAACGCCACCGTTATGAGCAAAAATCGAGCAAGTGATGAAAATTCTTGAATAAAAAACTTCATAAGATTTTAATTACGTGTGTTTACTAAATGCTGAAAACATTCAGAACTACATAATGAAAGACAATCAGATAAAAAAAACACTATATTTACTTTTCAGCGTATGACATATTGAATAAAAAAATCGAAGGTCAAAACAAATACATCCTCTCACATGCAGTTACATGGACCAAGACAAATTGTCTGAAATGCAAGCTTTATGCTTCCTAGAACGACTTCTGGCACTAGATTTGCCTACACACAATATAGACAAGCCTCTAGAACGAAAGTGTGCGAGCCGTTACGGTGACGCAAATGTGTTGACCGATCTGGATGTTACATGGAAAAGTAACAAGATCCAAATTATGTATTACCATAGGTGTAATAAAAATAATGGTTTGTCACTGAGCAATATCACTTGGCTCATTACTAGAGACCGGATGTTTACGTACTAAAAGCATAAAATAGGCAGGCAAATAAGCACTTATAATTTTCAAAATAGGCAATAAAAAAGGCAATGAAATTTAACTCAAAATAATGAAGAAAGACATACAAAAAGAAATAGGTGTGTAAAAAATCTAGAAACATACCTGTACATTCTTTATAGTTGCTTAAAATAAACCAGGAGAGAGCAGTTCAATATTGTACTTAATAAATCACTGCAAACAGGAGTCACGTCAGCCCAAAATTTTCCATTGTATAATGGCTACACACAATAGTCTGACAAAAGAAATTGTTGGCTACTTCCAACCAGTACGCAAATTATTTAAATATACACTTTATCACTGCACACAGAGATTTCAGTTAAAAAATGTACACTATATATTCCACACAGCAGTTTGAACTAAGAAACTGTTTAAATGTATTTCAAGTTTGTGCTGTACGGTTTGGCAGTCTCTGAATAAGAAGCACTAATTATGGTTGCACATCACAACAAGGCATTTCTTCAGGTGATCAACCGACAAGTTATGTCTGTGATCGGACAACACATTTTTTAGAATTGAAAAAGATCTTTCAACCTCCACAGATGTTACCGGAGCATACATAAAGCACGCAAGAACATGTGGATCTAACTCAGTTTGTATATTTTCACCTTTCAGAACTTGTTGAATTGCCCTTAATTTGTCCAAGTCCTTATTAGCTGCAATTACTCGCTAACTGTTATTTTTAAATTTCTTGGAAGCATCGGAAACTAATCCTGGGAACAGGGAATTGTATGCACCGAGTTCAGTCATGTCCCAATTTTAAAGAAAATGCCTAAAATAGGCAATGTCTGGCATTTATGAAATAATATAGGCAATATCGTATGAAATAGGCAAAATTAAATTGCCTTTAAATGAAGCTAATCCCTCCCCCCTGGACTTTGCAACATCCATTTTCATCATATCTCTAACAGGAAAGAATAGGCATTTTGCCTAACATCCGGTCTCTACTCATTACTTTCAGTACATACCTTGCATTTATAGTGCAGGAAACTGTAAAATCAGGAGTTTCACTGCATTGTCAAATATTTTGCCAGGTACACCTTTTCACCACTACTTAAGTGTGACATTTAGCACATTGCTAATACATCTTAAATTCTGCTTTTTTTTTTCAGTAAAACATGATCTCATAAGTTAAAATTTCGCCAGATTGTTTTGCAGCACTTTCCATCCAAAACTGTAAAACTATAAGGAATGGGTATATTCCTGGAATGTTCGTGCATCGTGTGTGAGAGAAATTGGCATCAAGTAGTTTCCTGCAGTACTCTTAGTGGAAGAGTCAGAATTGGCGAGCAAAAGTCATAAACCATGCACTTGGTTCAGGCTAAGTTGTTGCAGCAAACTCAACTTTGGTCCAACTGGGCAGTTCAAATTGGAGTCCTTTTAAACTGACAACTCTTTCTGTGATGTTGAAGTTCAGTCAAAAATAATTTCCTGAAATTGGCATCTGGAATACCACACACTAAGACTGTTTCCCCTGTAGAACAGAACATTAATCCTGCTGTAATGAAATGCCTCGCGCACTCTCTCAATGCTGTCATCAGACACAAAAGCTTGGCCAGAACTCTCCTTGACACAAGCATCCAGTTTCCAGAAACATCAGTACCACCTGGTTGTTATTCTCGTGTGGTGCATCATTTTTTAATGTGCACTAAACTTGTGCTGCACACAGATCTGGACACATCAAAACGGAAAGCCTTTTCCTGGTGCGATGCCATCTTGGAAACGTCCCGCAGACTCCCAGTAATCATGAGAAGCAAACTGCTAGTAGCGCATGAGAAACTTCAACTGTTTCCGCCCTTGATGGTGTATGTTGTACCCGTGTAAGGTGAGATTTTTTTTATTAACTTTTAAAACCATCATTATTTTGTGTATGCTATGTATATACTTTATATAACTTTATTTCAGAATTGTTGCTAATAATACATTTGCTGTCTTTTATTTTTTCTGGCACTGAAATTACAAGATACACAGTGCAGCAATTTGAAATTGAGACTGGTGCTATAAACAATAAACAAGTGTTCACTGAAACTTACTTACCTGGGATCATTCAAAGTATAACCCTCCTGCATCCATACATTGATGCGCTCTGCCTTCCAGTGCATGCAAGGATTTGTGGAATTTGTTTGGTGTAATGCTGTTTGACATAATTGTCGTGGTCTTCTTGATTGTTGGTACATCATCAAAATAGGAACATTTCAGTGCAGCTCTCAGTTTAGGAAATGGAAAATAATCACACAGAGCCAGATCCGGTGAATAGGCTAGGTGTGACAACACACAGGGTTCCCACGCAAACTCCAAATCCATTTTCCCTGAGTTTTCCAGAATCCTCATATTTTTTTCCAGAGTATTGAATGCACAGTAAATGACTGCTATAATTTTACAATGGCCTCCTCCATTTCCCCTCATAGCCATACCATCCTCACCTTCTTTATTACTGTTGTTTTCTGATGCAAATAACAAAACTAGTTCAATAATAAAATAGCCCGACCCTGTGGCCAAGTGGTTAGCACATCGCACTGCGACGCCAAGGGTCCCGGGTTCGAATCCCGGTCGGGCTTGGTTGTTTGTGAATGTCCATTCATCAATTTCATCCTTTCATCACTCATCCCCATCTTCGCAAATTAGCCAAGAGGCACAAAACGCGAAGTAAAATAAACTAAATCAAATCAATAATAAAATAAAATTACACTTCTTTGCATGTAATTAAGAACAAAGATGACCAGTTTTCTAGAACTTTAAACAACTCTGAAACAATTTCTAACATATCTGATATAGAACATTGAAATATTTTCACACTTTTCATACATGTTTATAAATGGATACAATATCAATTAATCTGTAATGCGTACAATAATAGTTAAGACAAACAAATTATTGGAATTTTTAAAACATATAAAAATGAAGTGACAATTATTAGTACCGATTTAAAAAGGAATAAGTTACTGAGACTGAAATATAAAACAAGAAATGTACTTAATGTCTGATACAGCAAATTAAGAAACTTTACTTCTCAGAAGCTTCAAGGTTTTTTTTAATTGTTCTGCAATAGCCTTTGCTGCTTCTTGGATCTTTTGTTGTGACTTGTAAAGCACGGATCTCACTTGCTTTATATTTCATTTCTTTCCTTTTGTCTTCTTTGTGATCACATTTCTTTCTCATCTTCTGCAATGCTTCTTCGTATCTAATATGTGCACCTTTAACACTCTGGATCATATCTTTGCTTACTTCTACATTTGACACTCCTCCTACCACTTTCACTGCATCATAAACTTGCCGAATAGCCACAACAGACTCTTCTTTCAAGTTTTCTATTAAAACCTGCTTATTTACAGAAAACCCACTTTCCACATATACATTGCCATGTGATAAAATCAAAACCAACTTAACAGTGCTCCATAACTTGGAGAAGTCATCCTTGCCCTTCATGACACCTGTAAAAAAAGAATCTAGTGCATCAGTTTTGATTGAAAAGTTACAAAACTTCTCTTTCAATTCCTTTTCACTACTGACATTGTGCAACAATGTCCTAAACTGGCGAATTACCTTATCACCAGTTAAAGCCTTCATTCTCTTTCTCCTGAGAAGTTCCTGTATCAGGTCTTCAATGCTCTGAGCACATCGCTTTGGAAACTGAGTCGTTTGCTTCGGAACTAAACAACTAGCGGCTCTCACCAACCTGAACTTGAGGAGACTACATTCCACAATCTTCTCTGTTGTTGACTGCAAAAAAATTCTGCAGCTAGTAAAAAACAAGCTTCTCCTTCTCATTCACCTCTTTAGCTTCCAAAGCAGCTTTGGCACCAACTCCAATATCAATCTTTGTCAAAGGAATCAAGTTGTCAGTATTCCTGACATCAATTTGCATTAATTTAAAACTATTTTTTGCATTGTTCAAGATGTCACTTTTTATGAATCTCCCCATTACATCTCTAACAACACTTTCTAGGGAGTCATGAAGAAATGGCAACATAGGTTTGGGGGTTTGGAACATTGTCAAATAAGGCTCAAATGAGCTGGCTAGAGTCATGAAGAAATTGAGCCTTGCAAGCATAAAATGATCATTAAGTCCTGCCATAATTCTTGACAAACAGTATGATCCCTTGAAATGTTTACTCTGGTGAAAATACTTTTTCAAGTCGGAGAAAATGGCTATAGCTCTTTCAGCAACAGCTACATTTTCAACCCACCTAGAAGCACAGAATTTTCGAGGCAGACCAGTTTTGCCAGTAATCTGCACGCCGAGCTGGAGAATCTTTAAAGAAATAATAGATGCATCTAAGAAATTCATGGACACTCCACCCAGATTTCTTGTGACCATGCTGAAAGGCACCATGTATTACATGAAGACCACAGTTACCAACTGATAGTAGCTCTGGATCATCATCTTCTGAAACCAGATGTTTAGACAATTCATGGAGAAAAGCCCAATTTATATTTGGTCCATCCATTGACACTTGAACCATTTTTTGAACAGGCAGAGACTGCAAAGCTTCTAGAAACTTCCCGAGAAGATCTTTGGCTGTTGCATGACCAAAAGTACCGAGGTGAGGTACCGGGTGGACACTTTATTATCAACTATATTCCAGTACCTCAAAACAATGTCCACCTGTTCACACTGAACAATCTTGTTCAAAGATTCATCAAAGCACACAACAAAGGAGGAACTTAACAAAATATCGTCTTTAAGAGAATTTGTAAAATATGGTGCTAATCCATACAAAATTAAATATGACACTTTCGTAGGACCAAGTGTAAACTGCTGAGTAATCTTGCTATCTTTAAACATCTTCTTGAAAATGTCTCCCAATAAAGGAACAATGGCCCATCACCATTTTTAGAGTCCACATAATTTCTGCTGCTCTTACATCCTCATTCACAACAAACTTTTCCAAAGTAGATTTTGGTTCACTTGATGAAGGAACTGAAAGTGTTGACTCTTCTAACTCACTTTTTGCTGCAGCACTAGAAGGTTTATTTTGGCCATCAAACTTTGTGCTTGGTAGGAAATAATTTTTCACAGATCGATGCAACTGAGCTTCAGTATTTCTTTTGTGTGCAGCACTTTTTGAATGACTTACTATAGCTTGACGTCCCATGTTACTAAGTTCAAACACTTTTTTACAAGTTTTACACTTTGCTTGTGTGTGACTGTCCTTTACGTCCTCTAGCCACTTAGACCACTCTGGGTTGACACCTGGATCAATCCACCACGGATTAAAACTAATGTGAAAAGTAGACATACTTTTCCTGAGCCTTTAAATACCAACTCTACAAATATCCTGCAAGAAAAACATGCTTTAGAATTGGTAATATTATGAGTGACAGTGATAATGACAGGAACAAAACAAGCCTAATCTAAGATGATGAAGTGAGGAATGCTAGTACGTAATGGTAAGTTAGTGACAGTTGCAAGTGCAAGTGTGACGGGGGGTTAAAGTATACACCATTCGACTGGCCTTCACCTCATGATATTCAATTTCTGGCATATCTGTTCAGAAAACTATTTCACTACATGATATTAATGTAAATCTGCTGGTCCTACAAGTAATTCCATTTTACACATACGTATGTGAGCTTTTGAGGCATGTAAAAATCCACATGTCATGTCATGACTATAACAATAGTTAAACATGATCAAAAACTTAAAATATGAACAAGTATTTATGAACAGTACATAATTCATATATGACACTAGTAAGTAAATATTTAAAATTCTGTTCTAAATGCAGTAAATACACAATCAACAATATTGTACACAAAAGATGGCAGAAAATAAATATTTCCCTAAACAGGACCCTCCTTTTTTTTACTATTTTGCAAAAAAAGAAGGAAGAAAAAACTTATAACTACTCCCTAATAAGGGAAATCGATGAACACTGGTTAACTTTGGACATCAGGTTATCTTTATTATGCATTTTCCACATCTTGAAATATATTTTACGTCATGTAAAAGATCGAAATCGGCTAATTAAATTTTAAAAAGTGCAAAATTTATGAGGGTATACACTTGGTCACCAGCCTTGGAATCACATTTAAAAACAAGAAACAGACAAACAAATAGATACGAGTTCCTTACTGAAAGACAAATGCTACAACAGCCTGGATTATCCACGGAGAGGAGCATATTATAATCCCTCAGTTTTGCTTCATTGGGAACCATTAATCAATTACAAGATTTTCCCTGAGATTTGTATTTTTTTCAAATTTTCCGAGTTTTCCAGGTGTGTGGGAACCCTGAACACAGATTGCAGCTCTCAGTTTAGGAAATAGAAAATAATCACACAGAGCCAGATCCGGTGAATAGGCTCAGTGGCAAAACACAGATTGCTTTTAGAGTCAAAAAGTCCTTCAGAATCGGAGCCTTGTGACTGAGAATTGTCATGGAGATGCCAGCTGCCATCAACCCAATACTTGAACTTCACACGTGTTATTCTTTTTACAAACGTTTCAGTATCTCAAGATAAAATCCAGCAGTAACAGTCTGTCTGTTATTTTGATCTATAGTAATGATTGTCTTCACTTTGTCAACAAATTGCGGTGTTCTCACTGTCCTTGCTGCACCTGGATGTTAGTAGTCTTCAATTGACTTCCACCCTCCAATGAAATGCCTGTGCCATTCGAATACATGCCTATGGGATAAGCAATTTCCCCACACACTTGGTGCAACCTGTGAAATGTTTCCTTAGCACTCTTACCCAGGTGTGCACAAAACATGATGTTTGGTTTTTGTTCCACATTGAAATCACAACGCACTTTCACGACATGTGCCCACATGCAACAATGTCGCTCAAGATCCACGATCTCTGCACCGATTATTCGTGAGATACCCCTTATTTGTTCACACCACAGAACGCTTGCACAGTGGCACCACCTACCAAGGAAAAAAAATAGTCTCAATTTCAAATTGCCGCACTGTTCGTGTGATTGATCACACACTACTATAGTTGATGTCAGGGGCGCCGACTTGTCAAAATTATTTGGGGGGGGCCCCTCTGATCACTGAAATAAATTAATGAATGACTCACTCACTCCCTTTTTTAAAAATAAAACGTCTTCATATAGGAGTTTTTAAGCAGCTATTATATTCCTCATGCAAATGGAATGTTACATGAAAAACGTTTAGAAAATGTTTCAAAGTCTTTGTCTTTTGTGTCTGCTCATTTGTTTTTTAGATAATTAACATTTTTATTGAAAAGTATATATTTACCTTACGAGGCCAATCTAACAGTTTTATGCCAGCCTCAGTAGCCGAGCATGTTGGGTGGTCGACTCAACACGCTTTGATCCAGAGGTCTCGGGTTCGAGTCCCAGAGAGGGCATGGGTGTGTATTAATGTCCGCAACAGACATGTGACGGGTTGAAAATAACCTTAGTGTTGACATACACATAAAATAACGAATATTTACAATATTTAACAGTTTCATTTCATTATTTACATAAATTTGTTCTTGCTACAATATTTTACTTTTTAAGTTTAATTTTGCAATAATAAAAAAAATAGTATTTACACTAAGATATAAAGTGACATACACAACAAAAACATATGAACATGATTTAAAAATAAAGCAAAAGTTGCTCTACACACTGGGTTATTTTTTTATGAACTCATTAACAAGCGGTCTCAGGTCCAAATTATCAAGCACAGTTTGATGTATGTGGACTACCGCTAAGCTGCTTAGTCTCTTCTGCCCCATTGTAGATCTCAAATATGTCTTTAGTCGGCGAATAGCACTGATTGACCTTTCGGCTGTGGCACAGTGCGGAGGACCATCATGAATTTGGCAACTTCAGGCAGAAGCTCCTGGAGGGTGCTGTCTTCCAAAAGAAACTTACTTATGTCACGCATGGTAGTTAGAACCACTTTCTTCCATTTGGCGATATCACCAAGCATGGACATGTGTAAGGAGAGCCTATCGGCATCCAAATCTTCGCGGAAGAATTCTCGCATTTGCTGAAAGTTTGTTGTGCAACCCTTCACAGCTGAGATGCATTCTTTCTCTACGGCTGTTACTTTTTGTAGTCCTGTAGATTCATGTCCTTGCTTAACACATGATTTTACAGTGTCACAGACGTCAGTGTATATTGATTTATAATGCTATTTTGGTGTAGAACTTGTGAGTTTTGGCAGCATCAGGATTTTCAAGTCTCTTAGGGATGTGACATTGCCGGGGCAATTCTGACTCATCAATGAGGCTGGGCTTGCCCTCTGTGCATTTCTACCATAACTGGTCAAAACCCATTCGCTTTTCTTGAAAGATGTCAGTCAAGTATTTTAGTTTTGATTCCACTTCTGTAGCACCAATGCGTGGAATCTTACAGTTTACCTCTTCTATTGGACCCATCACATGGCAGTAGAGGGAGAGAAAGAAAAATGTCTTGAAGTGAAGCATTGTCTCCAGGTATCCAGCACATTTTGATGCTGCGTCAGTAGAATCTTCTTCAGAAAATTTCTCAAAAAAATTGAGAAGGTTTTCATAGTTCCTTAAGATCTGTTGCATACTGGAGGCTCTCAACGTCCACCGACGAGGGCAAAGTGGTCGCAGTCCAGTAGGAGTCCTGGGTTTTGTTATAGTGGAACAACCTGCACAGACCCCTGACTCCTGTGCACCGTACCCCCGCAAGTAGGGGAGGGGAAGAGTGGACCATGCTTCCTTATGGCCCGAGGTGGAGGGAAGAAGGGAAAGTTGCACAGGGAACTTTTTGTCCCAAGGTTTTTTTTTCCTTGTGGTCGATCTATACCTGGTGGAGACACATACTGGTTCAGATTCCACTTTAAAATGTAGGTTCAGTCCCAACTAGCCTATATGTGTATAAAGTGGACATAAAAAACTCATAAACTTGCAAAAAATATATAGAATGTATTTACATGTCTTTAGAAGGTAATTTCCTGTACCATAAAATAGCAAAATAATATGGGGTTCCAAACTGTCCTTAAAAATAGCAAAATAAAATGGGGTTCCAATCTGTCCTGAAAAAGCTCTTTCGGTTTTATGCTGAGCAAGATTCCTGGGAAGGATAGAGGCACTTGCGTGGGTGGGGGTGGGGGGGATTGTAACACTTAAAAAACAGTTTTCAGGATATTCTGATGGCTTTATAGAAAATAAATAAAACATTCTGTGGGATATAGGGGGTCGAAACTCCAACAAATATTTTTCTGGGTGGCTATCAGTCTAAAAAAAACGTGAAAAATTAAAGTGAATTTTAATGTTTGTGTAATAATTGTTCTGAAAATGTGCAACTATTTGCATAAAAATAGTGTACATGCACTGTACATTATATTTTGCTAAAGTGATCCCACATAGCCTGAAATAGATTTATGTGCTTCAAGTATATGGACATCGTGAAAGGAAAATGCATTTATGTACTATGCTGTAACTCAAGAAATTCTTATAAACTAATGTACTATTTTCTTAGTGTCAGCATTCCCAAGGTATTGTAGATTGCAAAAAATGCTAATCGGCACAGTTAAAGAATTCTTAGCCTACCCAGAGATAAAATTATACCCCTTGTACTTTATAAAACATTTTGAAATTAATAACTGTATTGCAATGCAGATTAATTATATAAGGTGGATGGGAATTTTAAACATAATCCACATTCTTGGTCTGCAAACTAAACCCTACTTCATTGTTTAAACAGCAGTACTTGCATAATATATAAATAGAATAATAGATTATGAAAAGTGCTTAATCTCTGGATTGTTGCAGGTTATTTTAGGCAGCTCCTTAAGATGCTCTTTTTTTTAATGAGTTTTATGTATATCTTGCATGTCAAGTAAAAAGATTTCCTTATATGTAATTACCCAATCCTGATTGCAATGCCCACTAGATACCATGAAAAACATTTTTAGTAGAATCTCACATGTAGCACCCAAAATCAAAAGCATGTAACCTTTCCAATGTTAATGTATAATGATTTTAATTGAATGTGTAACAACTGAGTAAATTATTGAATTTTGGTACTTTCACTGTGAGCTAATATAACATTCTGGCTGAGTGTTTTAATATTGCAGATTGAATGTAGAAGACACCATGCCTGAAAAGTATTATTATTATACATCCAAGTAAAAATACATTTTTGAAACTATAGTTTTCCTCTACTATGCTAGATACAATAAAATGAATTCCCTTTGAAAATTTGTATGTCCAATTTACTTCAAGTGAGAAATTAAAGGAGTTTATTGCTTATTTAGAGAAAGCAACTGACAGCAAATGAGCATTTGTACTTCATTTCATCTGGTCAGCTTGTAACATTTTTTATATCTATAGCGTAACACCACTGCACAGATTTCCACTCATTGGAAGTCACTGGGTCTGTTCCAAACCAGAAGTGTCCCTGACAGTACCACAATTACATAATCAAAACAAAGGATATAGTTAACAGAACTTCTAGTTGATTGTTTCAGTAATAGCATTAGCATTGCATTACCTAAAATGTAATAAAACATTACTTTGATTTTATACTCGTTTATTCTAAATTCTGAAGTGGGTTATTTATTCCACTGGAATAAAGGAGTTTTTAAATTTTGAGAATTCACATATTACTCTGCGCAGAGTGTGAGAGAGATATGTTTATGTAGTTGCCACCTAATCGCCCTTTGGATGGTCGACAGCAAGGACAGAATGCAAGGATAATGACGTGCAGCCGGTAGCTCCTCCCCCTTGCTACTGCACAGCCATGCTTGGGCAGGGTTCACCCACAAAGATACAGCTCATCAACTCTACCTACATTTGTGATCAAGCTCCTTTAATACGTGGGTCGTTCAATATATAAGTTTCTGTATGCTGTAAAAAAATTATTTTTAAGATACATTAGAAAACTATACATACATACGTGTGTAGGAGGATCCTTCCTCACTTCTCCACATAATCCCCATAGAGATTCAAGCATTTGTCCCACCGTTGCACCAATTTTTCCATACCCTTTGCAAGAAAATCAGGGCTCTGGCTATTGAGCACTATTCTCACATTACGCTTCACTTCTTCATCTGTTTCGAAAAAGGTAACCCTGCAATTCAGACTTTAACACTGGAAATAGGTGGAAATCACTCGGTGCTAAATCGGGGCTGTATGGAGGGTGGGGCAGCCGTTCCAACCCCAATTTTTCAATTTTGTGTTGTGTTTGCACTGTTGAGTGGGGGGCGAGTGTTATCGTCAAGAAGAAAGACACCAGCTGACAGGAGACCCGGTCGCTTATGTCGAATTGCATTTTTCAGTTTATCCAATGTTTGACAATAACGATCAGCATTAATTGTTCTTCCTCGTTGCAAAAAGTCCATCAGCAGAATGCCCTTAGCATCCATGCTTCTGAACTCCTTATGACGTGAGCCCACATTTTCCGATCAAGCATTTACTTTTCGCCCTTGAGCGCATGCGCCTTCACGTCTGATAACGAATCGATTGTTGTTCCTTGTAGACGAAGGATGGTGCTTGTCAACCGTGTGCTTCTTTTTAATGGCATTGCTTTATACAATATTTTATAGCACAGGGAAACTTATATATTGAACGTCCCTAGTAATAACCCATGGTGCAACAGTCCATTGAGGGCCTGGGCCTACCTACCGACTGCTGGCCTCACTCCTACCTGATCCTACTCACTCACTCGAGCTGGATCATGCAACCAGTTATGAAGTGATGTGTGGTCAGCATGACGAACTCCCAGTCATTGTAGGTTTTCATGACCACGTTATTCGTAGCTCCCCACAATTTCTTCATGATGGTGGGTGGCCACGGGTCCCATACACAGGCCGAAATCTCAAGAGAAAAGTTATGCTCCCCCCAGGAGACTCAAACCTGCATGGATCCCGTAGCCAGAGCACAAAGCTTGGTGCAGGACATGAAGCACCTTTGGTACAGTCAACGGTAAAGATAATGGTAGGCGAATTGCACACCGCTATTTTCATTACTTTTTTATTCTACATCCTGTGTTGTTTTAAGGAATGAAACTACGTTAGTTCGAAGCGGGCATTGCCCCTCTGCTTATTGAAGTCATTATTTCAATTTGTAATCATTACACTGTGTAATGTAGACCGAATTAAAATGGCGATGGACAATTCGTATATTGTTTCTTTTGCTGTTGGGTGTACCTAAGATAAGTCCTGTCAGTCATCTTTTGTTGATCCAAAAATTCCTTGTTACCTTGTCCCAGGCAGGAGAGCAATTAGCAGAAAGCTTTCTCTGAAACTTCGTGGAAACGATTGGTTTGTGTTAGGGGATCTTCAATCTGACCAGTTATTTGTGCAAAAACAAGATGACATTTGCAACTTGAGATGAGACCAAGACTGAAGTTTCAAACTCAGGGAAATGTTGAAGGTATGTTATTTTTCTTTCTACAGTAATATAAATAGTATTTTTTTATATTAGTATTTTAGAATAATGAAAGATTGCTGCAAAAGGAGCAGCATAGCATAAGGTTGAGAAAAACCTTTCTGGCTACAAGTAACATGTTATACTGTTTGAAGCAAAGTAACAGTAACATTTAATTTTTTGAGTAGTTTATCCAACTCTGTATCCAACTAACCTTTGGTTCATAAAAAAGTTAGCATGTTTAGCCTTTTCATCTACATTTTCTATATCTCTGGCAATAAGTACACTATTTCCCATAAATATTTTAACAAACTGAACAAGAGGTGAGAACAAACAGATTTATAGAATAACAAAACAATGTGAAAGATTTATTTCATAAGATTACATGCCCATTCAAAAACACTTCATTATCTACATGTCAGCGTCTTTTAGACCTATCTGGTATGTCGAAACGCCACTCATCATCGAGTGCTTCTTCTTCGATCACCTCTTCCTCACGTTTACTGTTCTGAACGTGCCTCTCAATTTCTATTCGCCTGTCTTCATGCTGGAAGAGGTCCCTTCCTCCTATGATATGTGGAAGAATACCATGGCTGTAGGGTCGACTCTGAAACAAACAATTTATCAGTGTGCAAGATATCAGATTTAGTTATAGAACTTTATCAGGAAGCTTTCCTTCAGAAACCCGAGATGAATTACAAGAGAGTTGTTGAGAGCTAACATTATTATTATTATTATTAATTACTACTGCTTGCATCTTAATCACTGTTTTACAAAGTAAGAACACCATTCACAAATAAAAAATGCACAGTTCACAGTAGAGTGCTGCAATGAGCTTTTTCTGCTCGAGTGGAAAATAGTTCGCACGGGCAACGCTAGATGGCACACAGAATTGATAGTTCTTCCGCTCGAGCGAGAAACGATCGAACAAGTGAAATACACTTGAACTCTATTAGTATACGTATTTCCGTCATTTGTCTATGGTAGTGGGCCTTCAAATATGGATCTTGAAGTAAAAGACGAAGTGAAATTGAAAAATAAGAACATAATCATCATCTCCATGTTAGAATGCAGTTTTGTGTATCATACCGAGATACGTGAAAATGAAATAGATGATTATGAGCTGAAACTGCTTAGGCTGACATTTTATGTTTCTACGATTATTGTCACATTGAAATGATGTTTGATTGAATGTTATAACTTCAGTTTATTATTTTGCAGAATATGATTATCCTTTCCGGTAAGTGAAAAATGATGTACACGTACTTCTTGCACTGTGATATGATAGTTGTAATTGCTTAGGGAGGTCTCTCGGCATGTGTATCCATTTTACGTTTCGGTCTGTAGTTATTGCATACGTTCATATATGCTGTATTTGAGTCTTACATAATAATGTACGGAATTATTATTTAGAATTGTAATTGCATAGAGTGATTTCCTTCCTTTGGGTTTTAGGTTGACAGGGATGTTTATTAGGCTCTGAAATATGGGACGTTGCCAATCATTCCACTACGAGTGCGGTACGATCGAGCGTGGGAGATTCGAAAGAGTATTTTCGAGCGAAAGTGGTCCAACGCAGTACTCTAATTCACAGCAATTATAAAACTAAAATGTAACATCAACGTCATGAATGCATCAACAGAGCCAAATAGAGAGAATTTATACTTTACCCACTGTGATAAAAAATCGAACACATCACACTTTTGAGTGATATGGAGCAAATGTTTCTTACTAAGGGCATGACTCACTGTCATTTTTAACTATACTGCTGTTAGTGTGATGATGGCGAGATGCACAAGTTAATGATTTTCGCCAGTGAAGAGCCCATGCATTGTGCATATATTAACAACACTATGCAAAAGTTCATTTATAAAAGGTGCACTAAGACTAGACCTACACTTAAATCCCTTAAATGTACTCCTAACAAGTGATACAAAGAATGACACATTGTTTCCAAGATAAGTCTCTTGAGCACTAAATATTCTAATAATCGAGTACAAAGAATCGTACCTTTCTGAACTTCTTAAAGTTGACTGCAGTTGAGTCTTCTGCATTGGTCTCTTTTCTGTTTCCTGGAATTACTCGTTGCGGACGAAGCAAATCCTTCTCAATTACCTCTAGTGCCTCAAACTCCCTTGTCAAGTGCTCATCAGGATTTACTTTCTTTTCCACTTCCTGCAACAGTAACCAGTTAAACATTTCCCTTCCAGCAACTCTCAAAAATATTAATGGTCACTTACACAGTATAAGTAAAAGTTAACTTGAAATCTAAATTAATACAGTTGGTGGAAAATTGTCTCCATAGACTTGGATGAAAAGAAGTATCCTCAGTTACTAGGAATGTTGCAGATCAATTGGTACTCGTTATTGGTATAGGTCAATATAAACATATCAGTAAGTGGTTCTATCCAACATCTTATTTTTACATGAACTAATCAATGGCCACAAAATTGCCTGTTGCCTCTATAAAAACCACTTTGTTAGTTTTGTTTTTTACAAACATATCTGAATATGAGTTGACAATTTACAACACACAATATCAGCTGTGTTTGAATGTAGAGCACTTTAGAACTATAACTTGCAGATCATCACAAAAAAAAAATCCAAATTAGATAAACTGTACCAAAAGGTAGCAAAGAAATGTGGAACTAGGTACAGTACAGAAGATTGTTTGCTATCTATTTTCAAAATTTATGCTCCCAAAAACTAGTGCATATTATACATGAAATAATTTCGACATGAAACCGTGAATGTTTTCACCATGTCACTGCTTTAACACGTACATAACATATCAATGTGCACAAATACAAATTACCAGGTTGGATTTCGTTAGTAATAATAATTTTAAAAAAACACTATAAAGGTGAAATGTCCATTTCCTATGATTTTTCACTTTGTATCGGAGCATTTTGAGGCATCATGAAAAGCAGCACCATTCTTGTAGAATTCGAGCATGTACCTCTTGTCATTCAGGATGCATATCAATGGTATTTGTTGGGAAAAAAATTATTGGAAAATAACTTCCTGACCGCTGGAAATCCATAACACAATTTTGATATTTCTGCTTCTACTACAGAAGTGAAAGCATTAGGATGCTAAACACAGTGGAGGGAGAAGTGGTGGTTCCTGACTCAGTGTATATGTATGATGTCATTCACAATAGCATAGCAATAGCTTTACAACCTACAACTAAGAAAACCATTTCTTGAACCTGCATTGTGTTGCACGTTACATACGAGATATAATTTTTTGTTGCTTTTTCCCATTAAAAAAAGGGGTGTGCATTATGTACGCATGCACATCATGCATGCATAAATATGGTAATTCCATCATGCCTACCTTATTCTCATTGTCTTTTGACATGAAACCTTGAGTAGCTTCTTTCTCGGGTTCATTTGCCTTCTTTGATTCATTTTGTGCTAAGCTGCGTTCACGGACATTCACTTTCTTTGCAGGAGGTTCGTCCAAACTAATTGTAAAGCTGCTTGGTTTCCTCTTCTTCCTTCCAGTCACGGAATCTATGTCTTCCACTGCCTCCGGAGCTGCTGATGTTGGCTTGTCAGCATAAGAGAACGGGTCAACACCTGATACTTTCCTACTTTGTGTCTTTACGGTGGCAAACTCAAACAGATCTGCATCCTCATTATTTATGCTAATGTTATCTTGTGGCTCTTCCTTCACAGGTTGCGGGAAATCCAAAATTTCATCTTTTATAGGCATGCAACTCCATTTTTCACTCTGAATGGTGTTCGTCTCGTTAGCTACCTTCTTTCGTAATGGATCACTTTCATCATCATTGTCACTATCATCTCTTGTCCTGTAAATATGAAAGAATGTACATGTGTATAGAATTGAATAACAATAAGTTTCAGAATTGAAAGGCTTATGCCACAAAAACATATTTTTTACAGAATTATTTCTGTTGTAGTTTCCAGATGTTAGAAGCATACCAACACAATTTTTGTTGTAACATTTTGGGAGAATACACACTCCATTCATCAGACATTTATTTTAAAACTTAATTGTGTTTATATCCTTGTAATGAAAATTGTGTTTTCATGCTTGTAACAAATGTAAACTACAAGAGAATGATTCTACAATGCAAGCATTACATACATACAAGAAAATAATTTTACAGATAAAGCATTTTTAAGGCAATGTGTTTCCTACAAAAGGTAACAGACAGACATTTGTAAATGCTTCTGTAATGAGGTAGGTACATTCCATAATGTTTCCAACATTAGAGGAAAGTTCAGGTACCAGTTCCTTGCACCAGGGCTGACACCAGTGAGGCATGGGCCCCTTTCCTCTAAGTCTTGCTATTCAATGAGAGTAGGCAAACATGTAAAACAGTTTAACATCAGCCTTTTTCAAGAAGACATTGTGTTTTATCAACTATTTTACACAAAACTTTCATTACTTTTACACAGGGATCCCATTCAGCACCTACAATTTACATCTATGACAACTGCATGGGACCACTTTGGGTCTCTCAAACTCGTTCGAGTCACCCATGCTGAAGCATGCTACACTCGAGTGTACAGCACTCGTAGTGGAATGATTGACAACATCCCATATTTCAGAGCCTAATAAGCAGCACACTCAACCTAAAACCCATACATGGAAGGAAACCACTCTATGCAATTACAATTCTAAATCATAATTCCATATATTATTATGTAAGCCTCAAATACAACACATGTGAAAGTATGCAATAACTACAGACCGAAACGTAAAATAGATACACATTTGACAGACCTGTCTAAGCAATTAAAAACATCGTATCACAGTGCATGTATTGACATATACATCATTGTTCACTTACCGAAAAGGATAATCATATTCTGTGAAATAATAAAATGCAGTTATAACATTCAATCGAACATCATTTTAACGTGACGATAATTGTAGAAACATAAAATGTCAGTCTAGGTAGTTTCAGCCCATAATTATATATTTCATTTTCACATATCTCGGTAAGATACACAAAACTGCATTTTAACATGAAGATTATGACCATGTTCACTTATTTTTCAATTTCACTTTGATTTTTACTTCATGATCCATATTTGAGGGCTCACTACCATAGACAAATGACGGAAATATGTGTACTAATATGTTTGCTGTTTCGAGCATTTTTTGTGCAAACTAAAATACTGGCTTTGGTAAAGAAAACAAAGGGAGGTTTTATTATTTATTTATTTTTTTGGAACTGTCAGCATGAAATCTCTAAGAGCTGAATTTTTAGTGTTCACATAACAAGTTTCCTTTTTTAAAAACAGCACAATACAGGTTTCAGAATAAAAAATATTTCTGTAAAATCATATGCATTATAGTATTATTCAGATGCTGTTGCACATGCAGTTTATCTGAAATTGCACACATGAAAAATTGTTGAGGATTTGAGAGGTTCTGTATGGAGTCAATTAACAAAAAGGAAGAAATCGGAACTATTACCAACTCGAACAAGTGTTTGCACTACCACCTCCATCATAAATGCTGTATCTGTTAAGGAAGGCAGTGGTCCTATGAAATTAATAAGAAACCCAATAAAAACTGCAATGCGGAAATACAGAACTTCACCTATGCAAAACCTTTAGAGTAGTCAGTGTACCAGGTGACTCTGAGGTACCAAGCTTACGTCATTCATCACTGGAGGCAGAAAGGTAAATTGTGGTGAAAGTTGACGTAAAAGAATACGGAAAACCCTGCCACAAGCCTATGGACATTAAGTAATGATGTGCTCAAATTATTTTGTCATTGGTACGGTCAGTTCTGCCAAATCAACAGAAATTTCACATGCAGAAGACAAAAAAAAAGTTGTTCTATAGAATCATAGAAAATGTACTGTACATTAAAACTATGGAAAAATGAAGCTAAAATAAACACACACATACATTCATAATTTCATCAATCCATTGACTGAATTCATCAGCCACTGGTAGAAAATTTCATTTAATTTGTTCAGTGAAGTTCTTATTTTTTTTTCAGTTTTTGTTTTAAGTCCACTTTATGCACTGATAGACTAATCGGGACTGGATCTACAGTTTAAAGTGGAATCTGATGTGCCTCCACCAGGTATCAAAACTTGGACCTCTTCATTCCCTCTACACCATCAGTAAGGCCCTTTTTCTACATTTTCAATGTGGCATGATGCCTGCAACAGGCACAGTTGTTCTGCCACCCAATGTTAGCTTTGTGAAATTTAAATTTATGGAAGACTTGCAACATCAGAATGATGGCTAATTTTTGCAAGTGCAGTCATAGAGCACATTTTACTCTAGTGACAATTTTCATACAAATAAAATGAAACTTACAAATAACGTAAAATGAGGGCAAATATGGAATCACCATACAAGTCAATGCTGTGAATTTTACATGTGACTTCATCAATCCATCGTGTTTATCTGAGGATCATGGAGTTTTCATTGATAAATTAATAAGCACATCAATAAAAATTTTAAATGGGTATCTTCATGGGTAGAAAAATACAGGACATTCAGTCACCATAGCACCTGAATTTTCAAATTCAAATTCATTTTTTTTTATATATATTTTGAGTTTGGTTATGAGAATTTTGATTATTTTTTTAAAAAAAATAACGAGTAGTGTTTTTTTAAATGTTTGTGTGTTTTCTGTATCATATTTATTCTTAAATCAGAATAAATATGCTTAAATAAAGACCATTCTATTCTATTATAATTTTTTTAATTCTTGGTAGCCAAATTTTAAAATTGCAGCAATATGGTACAGTTGGCTGCATATGTATTGCATAGTTATTCATGTTGTTAATGGTTGAGCCTTCTTTACGAAGGCCACTCCTGTGTAATAATTTAATTATCTCTAATTCAATCTTATATTAATTAATAAAATGAATGTTTTGAGGTCACATTTCAAAATATGTAGCTTTATCTTAGTTGAATTGATCGCTTCCGTAGCCCATATTTGAAAAAGAAAACAATAAAAACAGGCTGCTGAGAAAAATGGGCTGGTGCCAGAATTATTTTCAGTTTTGTCTACCCTTGGCTATATTAAGATTTGTTCTCCCTGAGTGACTTGCAAAATACTAAACATCTGATCAAGTTTTGGCACATACTCACCTCTTTTGGGTATGCCTGGTCATGAATATATTGTCTTGTGACAACAGCTCCTCCTTTAGGTCATATTTCACAGGAACTGTATTCATTGAAGACATGTCTGTGGTCTCCTCATAGCTCTTTCTCTGTGCACCTGCCTTATCTTTGGAACAATGCCCAGTTTCTGGAATAATTCTACAAGTCGGGGTCAAATCACTTTGGTTCGTCGCTTTCTCCTTAGTAGATGCTTGCGAATCTGCTGCAAGGATTTGATGAGACTCTCCCTGGGTCTGAGTGGAAAGCATGTTCTTACTAAGAAGCACAGTGCCGGTTATATCGAACTCTGGGTTGCAGTGCTTCTCCATGGAGCAGAAGAGGACAGCCAGTCCAATGTCTGCCTCCGGAATAACTCGCCTACCATTCTGTTTTAAATATTCTGAAATACAATCAAAGTAACAAGTTAATTTCATAACAAGCTTATTTCGTTGCTCTTGCAGATACCACTCCTTTAGTATTGTCATAATTTAATGTAGTTCAGAATATTTACAAATGTAAATGTTAGGGCTGAACCAATACCGATACTTGAAAATTGCAATAATTAAAATTTGTTCAAAATATTGATCAATGTTGGTGTGTAAATATTCTTCTCCAATTATATCCATCAATTTACCAAGGAACTTGCTTTAGAATATTCAATAATTACCTCAGAATATTAAAATAAATGTTATGTAATCACAAAATAGTTTTTGTGCAAAACTGGTGCAAAGTGGCATTTTTGCAAACCCCGTGAAAGACCAATATGCTGTAAAATTATAGGCTGGTATAGGTAGAGGAATTCCAACCGATACTGATACATCGGTAGGAATGCCGTAGTTGGCGCTGCACTGGCTACCCATTTGCTATTTTACCCTCACACGATACTTGTTACCGCATACTTGTCGATAGACTTTTGTTCCCATAAGACATTGCGCAAAGCAGACAATCTGTACTGTAAAGATGGACGAGTAATTTGAAGAATGTTGTAGGAGAATTACTGCTTTGTGCTTTTATTAAAAACTAAAAAAGGAAAGCATGGACTAGAGATTGTCTCGAAAAAATATAGTAATCAATGTGTACTCGGGTATGCATATTTAATATTCGTACATGAGATTCACAGGATCATTCACAATTTTTTAAAAAAAACAAACATTTAATTTATTTAATACACTTGTAATAAGGATTTTCATTTTCGGCTAATTTTATTTATCACGTACACATCTCATCACTTTGCATAAATACCTAAATATTAATGAACTGAACACGAATGCACTTCACGTCATCTCGTTGCTTTTTCTTTTATCGAGAAACTAACAAAAACAGCCAACACTCGGAAACCACAGACAAAAACTCCCCTTTGCAAACTCACAGCTTATCTTCACATGCCCAAACTTTGCTCTGATTGGCTGTTCCACAGAATCCAGTCGAAGAAAGCCAGTAGCAATTAGAACATGCCCTATTGCTCCAAAGCAGGCAGCCATCACATCCGGGTAGGTAGCCAGTTCTGCGCCAACTAACTTGATATCCAGTTCCGTGTGATTTGGCCTTAAACTATAGTATCTATTTCAATCTACCAATTTTATTTTAAAATACAGCGGAACTCAATTTTACGTTCCCAGAATTTACATATTCCCGCTTTATACATTCAATCTTGATGGACCCAACATAGAAAAATGTTATAAAAATGTCCTAGTTTTTCTTTTTTTAAAATTTTCCTCCACTTTTAAGTTTTTCGATTGGTCCCCTGGTTCCAACATACTCATTATTTCACATCATACTGATGCGTCGGAATTAGTACCAACTCAGCCCTACAAAAAAAAAATTGAGCATTTCTTCCAGCCTGTTTATCTTTGTGGCTGTGACCAAATATGATAACTATCTGTTTATTTTAGAAATGTAGAGAGACCTTTTAAAATTCACTGTTAGAATTCCCTCCTCAACACATCAAGGCATGAGGGCATATCATCAATGAGATTAACCTTTTGAGTCCCAAGGCCATTTTCACAAGTAAGCTTCACGGTCCCGAGCCGATTTTGAGCAAAATGCAGAGTTTCAATTAAATGAGTGTAGATGGGAGACTAATTGCCCTAGAGAGATGAGTGATATACCGTTGTATGCGGAATGAACCAGAGATTCAGACTATATGAAATTTATGCAAATTCGGCATATATATGGAGGGGGAAAGGGGGGAAATCCCCTGAAAATACTTTTTTTTAAAAAAAAATGGGGTTTCTGATCACTGTTCACAAGTTACTTCCCTATTATTGCTAACTCTTGGTCTGTCTGCAAGCATGTAGTCTTCTCTCCAGTAGCCGTTTGAACTGGCCAAAGAGTGGGTAGAAGAATAAATGAAAGCAAACAATAACAGCAATCTGCCTACATGCTTTTTATCTTGTTATGAGAAATACCTACTGATGATTTCTTCATATGAGTCAGGTGACTGCATTGATTGTGACTTCTTGTCAGTCGAGTGCTGCATAAGAATGACATTTGGTCCACAGAAATCTTCTTTTGTCATTCCACTCCTCTCTAAGGTTGCAGCTTTACCTCCTGGCATGAAATAAACATGTCACATTTTCAATAGAACTGCATATCATATCTCAAAATAAGATTGAATAAAACAAAATTGATATGTGACAGAGTCATAAGTATTAGTTTAACAAGGAATTTATTTTGGAGGAGGATACAAGTTGATGAATTATTATCTAAAAAGTATATGTGCAAATATGGCCAATGACTAGGCTTACCATATGTTTACATTCGCGATCAAATCGTTACTGCTGAATTTCAGTTCTTTTTACAAAAATAAATTGTGCAAGAAAAAATAAATATTAACATTATTTTCTAAAATCAATCAATTAATTTTCAAATGTATACAAATAATACATTTTCTGAAGTTTAGAAAACCTCTCTGTTCTAGGTAGCATTATCTGTTAGTTGATTCAGTTGTACTTTTCACTAGACATGACTTTCTTCAGAAATTGCTTGTTTGTTTTAATAACATCATAAAATTTTACACAACATGAAAGTTCTGAATTAATTTTAACATTCAGCAGTGGATACTAGAAGTTTAACTTGAATTTCATCCTCTAAGCTGAAATATCTTACAACAATTGGAACAAGTTCTACTTGACTTCTGTTTGAATTATCCATCGATAATGTAACATAATTAATGTTTTCTAAAGAATGCAACACATTATCGTAAATAAATGGCGAAATAACAACAATTAGTTCCTCGATTTTGGTTCTAGCAGATGAAAATTTTGGGTCCTATAACTATTTAACCAGTTTAGAAGTGCAGTCTGATGTGTTGAAACTGAGTTCGTGTCTACCAGTGTGGTATGAAAATATAGCTTCTTTAGCAGCACACTCCAGATTAGGGATGGCCAGATCCGGATCCTAGCGGATCCGAAATTTGGATCCAGTTGGTTCCGGATCCAAAAAATTTTCGGATCCGGATCCAAAACTTTGGTATCCGGATCCGGATCCGTTTTGCCATCCCACATGTGCTTCTTTGGAAAGTAAGAATGTGCTTATACCATATTGTTACCTGCTAATACACATATATGTATAATATACATACTCATATATATGGTGTGTGTGCGCGCGTGCGCGATTTGTAATTAATTAATACACTTACAAGGGAGGTCTAAGTCTCTCCCTCAGATTTCCATGAAACTTGGCAGGTGTATAGAGGCCCCCCCCCTCCTCAAATGTGAAGATGAGGAGAAATTGAAGTGGGGATCTGACCCCGAAACCACGTAAATATGGCATAGGAAGAAACAGGGGGCATAGGGTCTCTCTATACACCTGTCAAATTTCATGGGAATCGGAGGGGGTCACAGGGGTCAGATGATCCCCATGTCAATTTGTCCTCATCTTGACATTTGAGGTGGGTTTTGCCCCCTAAAACAGTTTCTTAGCCGAAACAAAAAAAACACGTATTTCTTCCTTTGGGCCCCTCTATACACCTGCGAAGTTTCATGAAAATCGGAGGGGGACACAGGGGTCAGATCCTTACTTCAATTTGTCCTCATCTTGACATTTGAGGGGATTTTGCTCCCTAAAACAGTTTTTAGCTGAAACAAAAAACACGTAGTACTTCATTTGGGCCCGTATATACACACACACCTGGAAAGTTTCATGGAAATCGGAGGGGGACACAGGGGTCAGATCCCCACTTCAATTTGTCCTCATCTTGACAATTGAGTGGATTTTGCCCCCTAAAACCGTTTTTTAGCCGAAACAAAAAAAAACACGTATTTCTTCCTTTGGGCCCCTCTATACACCTGCCAAGTTTCATGGAAATCGGAAAAAAAAACACGTATTTCTTCCTTTGGGCCCCACTATACACCTGCCAAGTTTCATGGAAATCGGAGGGGGACACATAGGTCAAATGCCCACTTAAATTTGTCCTCATATTGACATTTGAGGAGGGGGGGTGCCCTCTAAAACAGTTTTTTAGCCGAAACAAAAAAAAACACGTATTTCTTCCTTTGGGTCCGTTTATAAACACACCTGCCAAGTATCATGAAAATCGGAGGGCGACACAGGGGTCAGATCCTCACTTCAATTTGTCCTCATCTTGACATTTGAAGGGGTTTTGCCCCCTAAAACCGTTTTTTAGCTGTTACAAAAAAAAACACGTATTTCTTCCATTGGGCCCCACTATACACCTGCCAAGTTTCATGGAAATCGGAGGGACACAGGGGTCAGATCCTCACTTCAATTTGAGGGGGGTTTTAACCCTAAAAGAGTCTTTCTTAGCTGAAACCAAAAAAACACGTATTTTTTCCTTTGGGCCCGTAGTACCTGCCAAGTATCATGGAAATCGGAGGGGGACACAGGGGTCAGATCCTCACTTCAATTTGTCCTCATCTTGACATTTGAGGGTTTTTTGCCCCCTAAAATCGTTTTTTAGCTGAAACAAAAAAAAACACGTATTTCTTCCTTTGGGCCCATTTATACACACACCTGCCAAGTATCATGTAAAACGGAGGGGGACAGAGGGGTCAGATCCTCACTTCAATTTGTCCTCATCAGCCCCCTAAAACAGTTTTTTTAGCTGAAACAAAATAAACACGTATTTCTTCCATTGGGCCCCACTATACACCTGCCAAGTTTCATGGAAATCGGAGGGACACAGGGGTCAGATCCTTACTTCAATTTGTCCTCATCTTGACATTTGAGGGGGTTTTAACCCTAAAACAGCTTTTTTAGCTGAAACAAAAAAACACGTATTTCTTTCTTTGGGCCCGACTATACGCCTGCCAAGTTTCGTGGAAATCGGAGGGGGACACTTAGATAACCTCCCTTGTTGGTCTTACACTTTGTAATTATATAACACTGCATATATTATAATGTTTTATTTTAATTGGTAAAGCTGTAACTGTAGAACAATTGTATAATTTTTGTATAACATTTCTATCTTCTTATGTGTGTTAAAGGTTTCATCCTGGAATGGAATGTCTCACATTTATGTGTGTTATCATTTCCAATACATTCGAATGAATAGATATTCGTTTCAATGGCATTTACAAAATCACCTCTGACATTTTATGTTAAACAAGTAAGATTATTTTTGTGCACGAGTGTGTTAGCCGATGCGTAGCAAAGTATTTTAGGAACAACACTTGAAAAAAATTCTTGTAGGACTAACTAATGAAAAATTTCTTTGTAATCGAAGATCATAATACCTTTTAAGGTGTGGTAATATTATAATGGGATTAAGATAGTTCCGGATCCGATTCAAATCCGGATCCAGATCCGAAATTTCCGGATCCGGATCCAGATCCGAAACTTTTGGATCCGGATTTTTCGGATCCGAATCCGTTTGGCCATCCCTACTCCAGATCACTGTTATTCCCATCTTCGGCTTTAAAAAAATATCTTTATGTTTGCTGAAGCAGTAGCATTAATAGCATTCCTATGTTTAACTGTTTTCACGTGGTCTTCAATATGTCTTCTCTTTATGGGCAACAGAAAATACTCCATTACAGAGTTTACATTGCACACGTTCACTGTCACTGTCGTTACACAGTTTCAAGAATTTATATTTCTGCTGCAGGTTAACGTTAAATACTCACTTTTCTTTGCCCATCTCCAAATGCAAAGACCTTGTAAATAATTATAATTATGAAAAACATGTAGACAAGTTAGTTCACACGCTTGCAAGACCAAGACGCCCACGGAAGTATGGAAACGCTCGGAAGTCGATATCTCGAAGAAAGAAAAGGTATAATCGATCGATCGTTGCCATTCATTAATTCTGGTCATGAATATTCAATACCGGTAGCTATTTTTATGTTCAGATTCTGAAAACCCAGGACATTTTGCAATCCCGGACAGCCCTAAAATACCAGAACTGTCCGGGCTAATCCCGGATGTATGGTAAGCCTACCAATGACAAATGAGAATTATCGAGGGAGGTTTGGTTTTCAGTCCAGGGGGAGGGGACCCTCCCTGGTAGCTACAGCTATGGTGGTAGGAATTTTATGTGAAATAGCATAATAAGTAATCTGTATTCACACATCAGAACACTATCAAATTATTCATGACTTTACCTACATAAAATGTATTTATAGAATATTAAGTTTCTTTGCAAATATATTAAATTTTCATATGTTCATCTCATTGTTCAATGACTGATGATGATTCATTACTTTTTCTGGCAGTGAATCATTACATATTACTCCAATTTGTATTTCCTTCATTGCACACTGCATTTGTTCTTTCTCCTCTGATTCAGAATGTAATAAAATATGAATCATGAAATAAATATAACGACGAATACCCTTTCATATTACAAATTTATATTTTGATGTAACATTGATTTTCTGAACATTTTGACAAAGTACTTTCTGTTTTTCAAGGAAAAAATTAAATTGAATTATAACTTACTGGAAACTAAAATGGTATCATAAATTTTATTTTGAAAAGTGGCTTTTATTCTTCCAGCAATATTTTGTTCTAGTTACCCAGAACGTTTCAGGAAATGTTGGCATTAAATGCTTTGAAAATTTGAAGTTTTCTTTCCCGCCATGAGAACATGGATGGTAATGAAGCTACAGTTATTTATACTGTACTTGTTATATTGACTGAACATGGAAGCAGCATGACAGCATATTTTAATAATAAATGCATTGACTTCCCAGTTGATGGAGAAATATTCTATTTTGAAAAGATCATGATTATGTCTTCATTTTGACTCTCATACTTTTACATGGGAACATATGTCCAACACGTAATTTTCGGGAGGGGAGTGATAAAAGTGCACAAATTTTTAATTTCATTTTTAAAAAAATCATTTCTCACACATTCTGTAATGAAAATACTTTTACATTCTCAGCACTATATGTTAACAAACAACATCTCACCTGCTGCAGTAATCATGCATGCCAATCTGCTGTACTGTTTCTCAGTGCGGAATACAAATGTCTTTCCAGAAAACAATTCATGCCTTTTCTCATTAATGACAAACAAAACTTCGTTCTTGTTCAGGGTCGACTCTGCAAGAACTGGGATGAATTCCTCATACTTTGGCAGAGGATTTCTCGAGGATGCAGCTTCTAAGAATTTCTGCCAGTATTCAAGGGTTACAATGGGTTTCCCAGCAGCTAGGGCGCACACGACCTGAAATTAGGTACAAGCAAACTGTATAGACATTCAACCAAGGAGCAACGTTTTTTTACATTCTGAACATACAGGGTAATTCATATAAAACTAATACATTTCTTTCTTGTTTTATTTCAACAGGAATACATAGTAATGTTAGTTTCAGATTACATCAGACATCTGGAAGATTCATACATTCTCAAGGAGTGGATAATTTCATGAAACGTATGGCCACCAAGATTAACTGATTTGACATCCCCATACTTTCTTTTTCGGTGGTATCTTGAGGAAAAAGCATGTACTACATGTCATCGACATTGGACAAATTAAAGAAACTTACAAACGAAAATGAAATCACCAGTATTGACGGAGTCCTGGGTTCGATAGCATTTAGCAAGGAACATTGAACGATGTGTCCAGCTGTGCCTTTAGGGGAGAGTCTATTTTCAGCATGTAATGTCATGGTTAAACTCCCATATCTATGCTATATTTCAGTTGTAATAACTTGTTGGTAGCTTTATTTGTTGTTCACATATATTGATAATGAAATGTTCCAGTTTTACCAGGTGTATAAGCTTAAATCTGCTGTTTTGTAGTCAGAAAAACACATGGTTTGTTCATAGAAAGCAACAAGAAATTTATTCAAAGTACTTGCCCTCGCGAGCTACACATTTTGCCCATCTCTCGGGCAATTTGTGGATACCACGCCAAAAAAAGTCCTTCTCTTTCGAGGCAAACCACTCATCAAGCCATTTTCGGACGTCTGCATACGAATCGAAGTGCTGCTCAGCGAGGGCGTGGCCCATCGACGAAAACAGATGGTAGTCGGAAGGGGCCAGGTCTGGTGAATAGGCAGGATGGGGTAGCACCTCCCAGTTGCGTGTCTTCAAGTAGTTTTGGACCAGTCTTGACGTGTGTGATGGGGCGTTGTCGTGGAGGAAAATCAGCTTGTCATGTCTTTCTTGATAATCCGGTCTTTTGTCACACAGAGCACGGTGCAATTTGATCAGTTGTTGGTGGTAGCGGTGGGCAGTGACAGTTTCACCAGGTTTCAACAGCTCAAAGTAGACGATGCCCTGTTGATCTCACCAAACACACAGCATCGTCTTCCGGCCGAAGCGATTTGGTCTCGAGGAAGATGTTGATGGTTGGCCGGGATCAACCCACGATTTCTTGCGTTTAGGTTTCTCGAAATATATCCACTTTTCATCACCAGTCACAATCCGATGCAGGAAAGACTTTCTTTTTTGTCTGGCAAGCAAGATTTCGCATGTGTTTTGGCGTCTCTCCAGCTGCCGATCGGTCAATTCATGCGGCACCCATTTTCCGATCTTTTGAACCTTTCCCATGGCACGTAGACGCATGGAAATGGCTGCTTGAGTAACACCCAATTGCTCGGCAAGCATCTTTTGCGTTTGGGTATCGTCCTCGTCCAAAAGAGCCTGCAATTGATGGTCCTCAACCTTCCTGGGCCGATTTTCACGCTTCTTGTCGCTCAGGTCAAAATTGCCGTCTTTGAACCGACGAAACCAATCCCTGCACGTTGTTTCTGATACAGCACTGTCACCATAGGCCTCCACAAGCATTCGATGCGATTCGGCAGCCGATTTCTTCAAATGGAAGCAGAAAAGCAGAGCTTCCCGCATATGCTCTTTTTCTGGCACAAAACTAGACATGCTTACCACAGGAACACTGTCTGTTGTTGTCTGCACCTGCTAACGATGTGCACTGATTTGTGTTGGCAGATGTCCAACTCATAAAAACACCAGGTATGGCGTGCTCATGGTAGCTTCATACGCTCACTAACGCCATCTATGAGCAAACAGCAGATTTAAGCTTATACACCTGGTATATGAATCACCCTGCAAACCATGTTTTGACACAAAATGCCATAGTTGCATTCATAGGATATGGCAAAGGGTAGAAATAGCAAGTAAAGAGGGAAAACATTAAAATAATAAAATTCAGAGTAGGTAAGGGCATTAGAATTGCTTCGGTAGAAAATCATGATCAGCCCAGAAGGTGATTAGCAGAATATTTCATATAACACCATATAAAAAAACAGAATAAATGCCAAACAACATCCAGACAAAGCAGAATTAGTGGACAGCTTTGCTTGGTAATTTTAGGTTTGGTGACAGTGCACTTGTTTCTACAAACTTAGAATGGAAGGCTCAATCGGCTTCTTATTTAACAAGGAGATTGATTGATTTGGTTTATTTTACTTCGCTTTTCTGCCATTTTTGGCTAATTACAAAGATGAGGACAAGTTATTTGATAAAGGGACACTCACAAAGAACACCCATGCCCAGGCGAGAATTCGAACCTGGGACCACTTACTCAACAGGGAGATTACAACATCAAACAAGAAACAAGGCCTGCATCGACGATCAGAGTATCCATGTTTTCTGTCTTTCTTCACAGAAGTATGCTATTTCTTACTTTCATATAGCATTAACAAAATCCTACATCACTACCAAACATAAAATCAGAGACGATCTACTGATTTATTGGGATAATCCAAAATCTGGAAGAGTTTTCAGAATATTTGGGTGATAAAAAAGTAAACATACTAAATATGATTTTCTGAAATCATGCAAATATATATATTATATTCAATATCCATGGATGAAACAAAATTTAGCATTCCCAAACAAGCACTCCACTTATAATGAACTCTGACATGCATTTTATCACATGTCAAAAGCAATATGAAAATCTATCATATACAACTTACCTTAACTGTGAGAGTTAAGCTGTTCATTGTAAGATGTGTGCACTTATCCTGCCAATCCCCAACCAGATGTCCCCCTAACTTTGCAAGTGTAGACTTCAATTCCTTTTTCTCAGGTACAGGGAGTGTTGATGTTGACACTATGATGGGCTCACATTCCACTCTGTTGGAAATTAAGTATAAATATCAAACAATAGAAACAGAAAAGCACAAAGGATTTCAATCCATTTCCTATGCTATTTGGAAATAAACTACATGAACCAATCTTCTTGTGGTATACCATTCATTAACTTGTAATATAATTATATTTTGACTGCTGATTTCGAAGAATTTCTGTTTTACAGGTAGGAAGAATTTTATGTCGTGAATTATTTCAAACTAATAATTGTGAAAATATGCAATCATAACTGAACATGACATTATGAAATAACTACAATATATAAATTATAACAATGCATGTTACCAAAAATCAGTTTGGTAAGCTTAAAGCAGTGCGTAATCTATATATTTGATAGAATTGCCTCTCTGATGGACTAGAGGTAATGCTTTTACATTGTAATCAAGCATTCCCAGCTTCAATCTAGTAGTTTGGAACCCACTTTTAATTGTCCTGACTAACCTCTCTGAGCATAAATGGTAAAACCAACAAAAACATTTGATAGAAACATATTGCATTGTTGTACAAGGTGTACAACTTTGCTTCCGCCGTGTTTCCCCAAAAATATGACGCTGTAATGAAAAACATTGCTTACCCAGGCATTATTCAAAGTATTGTCCATCGCTGGCCACTAATTTCTCCCATCTTTCGGGCAGCGTACGAATGCCGCGTCTAAAAAATTGTTCATCTTTGGAGGCGATCCACTTTTTGACTTCTTCATAAGATTGGAAGTGTTGGTCAGCCAGTTCATGAGCCATTGATCTAAACAGGTGATAATCAGAGGGAGCGATGTCTGGAGAATAAGGCGGGTGGGGTAGGACGTCCCATCTTAATGTTTCCAAGTACGTTTTCACCACTTTGGCAACGTGGGGTTGTGCGTTGTCATGCTGCAAAATCACTTTGTCGTGCCTCTCGCTGTATTGCGGCCGTTTGTCCTTCAATGCTCGGCTCAAACGCATTAATTGCGCTCAATAACGAGCACCTGTGATTGTTTCACTTGGTTTTAACAGCTCATTCTGCATCTTCGAAAACTTTCTGTCTTCCACCACTATGCCGGTCTTCGACGTTAAAGTCACCGTTCTTGAAGCGTTGAAACCACTCACGACAGGTTCTCTCACTTATAGCGTCCTCACCATACGTAGTGGAGAGCATTCAATGAGCCTCAGCCGCAGTTTTCTTCATATTGAAACAAAAAAGTAGAACCTCCCGCAAATGGCGAGAATTTGGCTCGTACACTGACATTTTCAATCGCAAACAACTTCACGATGCACACACCACTCGACTAATGTTTGAATGGGGTTATCTTGACAGAGGTCCAAGCTAACTGCGTGACGTCTGCGATCTGCTTCTTTCGACCGCTACTTCCTGTTGTTGCCACCTGTCGGAAAACGGCGGAAGCAAAGTTGTACACCTTGTATTAATATGGACCTGCACTACTTCTTAAATTTCTGTTTTGAGACATAAAAGCCCCAGAAAGAATTATCCTGGCTGTGGGTTCAAATGGCAATCCTCATCAGCTTAAGGTCATACCTTACACCTCAAGACATAAATGAACACATGTCCTATGTGATAGTATCTTCCTGTGGATTTTGAAAATGCTAAAAAATATTCTCATTACGCTTTCTCAAAATTATAAACAGGTTGACAATTTTAAAAATTCACTTAAACATACCATTACCTCACCTCCACTCATTCCACTGAACTCCGAATCGAACACGATCACCCTCTTGCAAAGGCTGTGGTGCATTTGGAGACATTTTTATAGACAGATCTATGTTGCCATTGATGAATGTCCCATACTTTGATCCTGTGTCCGTGAGAACCAAACGAGGAACTTCGCCTGGTCTTCCCTGAAATCACAGATGAGAGTTTTACTATAAAATAAATATAAAGGTACAAAAAGGTAAAGCATTTTGGAATTCCAAAAAGTGCAATTTATAGGCGAAAAAAATACCTTATGCAAGCATCCATGCTTCCCATCAACAAAGCATTTTTCCTTCCTAGAAGAAAGAGAATGTAACGCAGAATAGTGGAAATCACTGTGATGGTGAATTTGAAGCTTTCTGAAAGCAAGTTTGCAGTTTCGAAAAGTCTCATTTATCGATTAAAAGAAAATTTAAAAGCTACCTTACACAAATATCCCTGCTTCCCATCGACAAAGTATTCCACAGACTACTGCTGACACAAGGCTCAAATGCGTGTCATGCTTGAGACCAGCACCAACATGATGATGAGACGTTGAAAGCATTTAGGGAACTTACTGAAATGCTAAGAGCCCTTAACCTGACTCATTTAATCATTCCACAAAAGCATTTAGAGGCATTATGTGCATACTAAGATCCCTACATCTAGGGTGACCAGACACATACATTAAAAAAAGAGGACAGAGCATGGCGAAAAAGGAGGACACCGCAAAAAAATGGCTATTCATTTACCATTACTTATAATTTATTCAATGTACAAAAATCTTACCAACATTTTGCTCACACATGCTTTTCAGAAGATCTCTTTCAAGAAGTTCATCTTACCTTTAAGCAAAGAAAGCAATCTCCTAATCTGTTTTTTTTTTAACAAATTACAAAGAATATCTATAATTTGAAGCACAGAAGTTAACTCCTTTTCTATTTTTTGGATATTAGACTGAAATATCTCCACAAGTGAATGCAAATGTAACAAGTAAGATTCGCTTAACTTATTTTGAAAAGCCAAATTAAAATTTTAGGTAGTTTGGATTGGGTAGAGAAATATGATATCAATGCCACGAACATTTCTAGCACTCTTTCAACAGCAGGGGAAAGTGGCAACCACCTTACACTTTACCCCATATTCGTTTCTTCCATCCTTTAAAACTGGATATATTCTTTCGCTTCGTTATTTCATGAAAGTAAATATTACTTAATAATCAAAATTCTCACTACGCATTTCTGTATCGCGTATGTATAACTCGAAAAGGAACTGGCCGACCTCTGTGCTGGAGTGGTTATCACACCATGCCACAACGCCAGAGACCTTGGTTTCGTATCCTGGCCTGGGCATGTGTGTCCTTCATCAAAATCATCATATCATCGCTCATACTCATCTTCGCGATTAGCCAAAAGTGGCAAAAAAGCAAAGTAAAATAAACCAAATCAATCAACTGAAAAGGAACTGCAAGTACTACATGCGTTCCAGCAGTCTCAACGCTTAATACTACTGACTGGGGTGCGGAAATTTGCCTATTTTATTCCTTTGTAGTAAACCATAGGCTTTCATGTTTAAACTTTAAAGTTAGTTTCATGGAGTTTCTATTCCGAAAACACATTTTTATGGTGCCTATAAATTCCTATTTTGCTTAATCATGCCAAAAAATGGATATTGTGCAATTTTTGCATACTTCAGCTTTTTATTACGTGCATTTGGCTTTCCCTGTATTGAAAGATGTAAGGCTTTGTTGATGTTGTACTGACTGAAATCTGGAATTCGCCAGATTTGATGATCTGAATTGGAACATTGTTTTAAATATTTTTTTGTTACAATGGTGCAAATTGTTTATTCTTCATTTGTTCAAATTTGCAGTCGTTAGCACAAGCTCTTTTTGTGAGAATTACTTTAACAGACGATTCCCCGCAAATGTGAATTTCGATCAAAAGAGTTTTATAGTATGTTAATCGCTAGCACATTTTTATGTATACACTTAAGTGCTAAATACAGTATAACTAAACATTGTAAGAAGAAAATTTAAATAAGTTCACATCCATTGCCTATTTTAATGTTTTTTTTTTTTAATTTTAAGGTGCCTTTTAAGTGCCTTTTCTTAGTTTTGGTGCTTTTGTAAATGCCTATTTTCATCATTTTGTTGCCTATTTGACTACCTATTTCAGAAGTTTTTAGTGCCTTAAATATGTGCCCTACTAATGACTCAGTTGGGAAAGTGATCGTATTGAGCTCCCAGATGCAAGGTGAGCATTGCTCGAATTAACATGCACCAAATGAAGAATTCTGTATGCACCACATTTGCTATGGTCAATGCTATACTCTTTCCAAAAAAGGAGGACATTTACCGATTTCTAAAAAATCTGCCCAGACGCCAGACAAACACCTAAAAAGGAGGACATGTCCGGATAAAAGAGGACGTCTGGTCACCCTACCTACATCTGACTTGCCTAACCCTTCGCACCCCATGCATGTGACCTAGATGGTAGAAGTAGTCCGGAACCAAGACAACAAAATGAATGGCTGGTTGCAAGAGATGAACCATATAAGGGTATATGGAAGTGAAAAACCATTCTCAAGCAAACATGCAGTAAGCAATCACTAAAATTTAAAAGTATGTGTTAACAGACATAAAGAGAAATCGAACAATGAAAAAATGTCTGTGTACCATGATGAAATTGGAATTAAACAATCGGAACTTAAGCCAACAAAAAATGCTAATAAAATGAAACACAGGCTGTTTATGGATTGGGTAAAAGAAGAGAGAACAATATATGTCTTAATATAAGGGAAATCAATAGCATGTAATACCAGATTGTATTTTGATATTTATATGTTAGTGAGCTTGAAGAAAATTTCAAGACTTACCACATCTGCTTCATCAAATATAACTTGCAACATAGCATGTTTCCTGCTGATAGACTGGTCCTTGGATAGTATAAAATCTGTATCTTTTCGTCCAACCAAATGCTCCTTTCCACACAATATATAATAAGGTGGATCTGAAACAAAAAAAAATATGCTTCTTCAGACCATCTGGTATCAGCATAATGCTGGAAGAAAATTCTCTTCCCCAACAACTACGTCAATTTGTGTAAACATTAATTTCTTTGTCTTTGGCTAATCATGAACATGAGGATGGGTGATGATATGATGATAGGGACACTCATACAAAACACCTATGCCCAGGCTGGGATACAAACCCATGACCCCTGGTGCTGTGCTAACCACTCTGCCATGAAGAGTGGCACAGTTAATTAAATAATTGGCTTAATTGAAGATGACAGGAGTGTTCCCCGATTGGTTTCAAATTTTGTATACTTTCCACATGAGGCCTCCTGAACACGAATCTGACATTACAATTTCCCGGTCACGTCTGTAACTTGAAAATTTCACATAACGTTAGGTTACGTTAAGTTAGGTTAGTCTCCCAAAAATGCAGAGCTGTAACAGTGATAGCCTAAACCTTGCCAAAAAGGTACCTTTTCTAAGGGACACTGAGTATTTACACGGCTTTCTTTTCTCTTTATTTTCTACGAAACTTTTATAGCACTTCCACGAGTACTTATCAATGCGTGAACTGTCTTTGCACAAACTAAGAACATGTCCTCGGGGGACACATGTAATCACATTCTTTCGGTAGAACACCGTACTCCATTAGTTTCTTTATCAGCTGAAGTCCATTTTCCTCTACACTCCAGCAATGCAGTTGCATAACATTTACAATCTTCGGAGCGAATTGACAATATAGAGAAAGTCTCCAATTTTGTTAATTTTCGGTATACTAACTAATTTTGGCCTCCTAATCACGAATCTGTTGTAAAGAAACGGGGGTCACGTCTGAAAATTTGAAAAAAAGCAGATAGATTTTTTTTATATATATATATGTGTATACACGTAATTTTACGAACGAAAATGTAATCTCCTATTATTGTTTCCAACCACGCCGTTGTTTTACAAGAAAATGATTTATGATGTTCAATTTTAGTACGAACCCTATTTTTTCGATGAATTTAGGGGTGAAATGAGTGCTAATGGAACCTAACCTAACCTTGTGTGAATGATTCATGGGGCTACCCGTGGATGGTTTTTGGGACTAACGTCAACAGATTCTTCATTAGAAGGCCAAAATTAGTTAGTATACCGAAAATTAACAAAATTGGAGACTATATCTATATTGTCAATTCTTACCCAATCTTCACACTCTGCTGTCCCGCCATTCTCAATCGGTCCTTCCTCTTCAAGTGACAAACACACTGTGTGGCAATGCTGTAGACAGCGCAACTCAGTGGCTACATTCCACAAAACATGGCTTCCTCACTTCTTTCCGGAGAAATATCGCCATTATGAAAAGCAATATATTACACCTTACAACGTAATATCCAAAATTTCAAACAGTGACCGGGACATCAGAACCTCTGATACTTGATCCGGAAAACTTATTTGGTTAGTACAATCTCTGGTAACAGTTTCATAGATCGGAGACACATTAAAATCTGATATTTTGTGTATCGCAAGGTTCGTACTTACCAATTGTGTATTGCGGAACATAGTTCAAGGTACCATTATACTTTTTACATAAAAACGAAACACTTTTTCTACTAAAATAACGGATTTTTCTAAGTGATACCGAATGCACGTAACGGTGCGATATCGCTTACTTTGCGAATAATATCGCTTTTTTTTGTTTTCGAATATCATTGTTTCCAACCTTCTACACCGAAAAATACCCACTATTGTGTTTGTCACGTGTGCAAATTGTACATTATGAACGGGTAGCTGACGGATAGCCCCACGAACCATTTCCGATAAGGTTAGGTTAGGCAAGCATAGTTAAAAAAAAAAAAAAGATATTGGAAACACTGACATGATTTCTCGGTCAAATAGATACCACGATGAAAGAAAATACCTCGACTAACGTTGGAAACCTTAGAGGAACTCATTTCCGTAAGTAGTTTCTTCTGTAAAAATGAAGAAATGTGTCTCCGATGTATGAAACTGTTACCAAATCATTATTCATGATTATGATGACAGTCAATAATAATATCCTTGGAACAAAAAAAAATATAGTATACTTAAAACAGCTCCAAAAAGAATGGGGGAATTTAGAACAGACTCAATTATACTACAAGTATGGACTTTGAATGTGTAATATATGACAGGCTTTGCATGAGAAATATCTTCCATATACATGCTTACTATCTCTACATTAGTATCAAATATTATCGTATGATACTCACCTTCGTTTTGTAAATTTCGCAAAACCCACATCTTAGCAACTTATGAATCTGAAATCAAAGATAAATAATTAATAGCAGTTTACATCAAACAGTAATTGAATGGCTAGATGTTCATTAATATTTGCAGTGACATGACTTTAAACAAAAAGTTATCCAGCAACATTAATTACACTAGATGAAATTGAGCAAATGCACACAGACTGATACAAATCACATTCAATTCTCTAAAATCTTACACCCTCACTTCCCCTTGCAATTTGTTAAATAAACATTTTCGCACTCAAAACTACGAACATCGAATTTTAACACTAATTTTTCAAGTAAAAATTGAGAAGTGTCAAAATAAACGAGGGTGGACAGATGTATCTTGGATGCAATTATCATTGTGTACTACGGTATCTTTGATAGTTTGGTGATTAATTATGATAATTATGGCGTTTACATTTCACCTAAAACTACGGGCAATGATTATTCATGCTATGGGTATACTTTAGCTGGATGTATATAAAGCTATCAAATAAAAGTACAACAGTAGTAAATTTGACTACAATTATACTACATCAGATCGAAATTTTAATTTAAAAATAAACCTCTATTTCAAGCGAACTCCTTCGAAGCCATTCCAAACATAATAGTAAATAAATAAATAACAAACATGTACGTACACAGATTAAATGGTAAACAGTCCTTGAATCACAAGATATAACTACTGTCACACGGAAGTATGAAGGTAAAACACTATCGTCTTTACTAATTTCCTCGCAATGCAAATTGCCCACTCGCCAGGCAGCACTCTGGTATTTGACAATTTGTATCATGGCACCAAAGCATGCAAGGTCGGTGAATAAAGGTGTCCTATATGTGTGCGTCTGGTGCTGAGATGGAAAAGCGAAGTATTTAAAACGTTGTAGTAAATATAAATCGAAATAAGCAGGAATCTACTAAGTTAGTAAAAACATCGTACACTAGGAAAATGTCACATTTAGTACCAGGAAGATTATTGACTCATACCAGATTACCGGTATGCTCGTTACTAGTAAAGGTATGTGCATATGAAGAAAACATTTATATTTCGTCTCGAGTGCTTGAGATAAATTTTGACTTAATTGAAGATGACGGGAGTGTTCCCCGATTTGTATCAAATTTTGTATACTTTCTACATGAGGCCTCCTGATCACGAATCTGACATTACAATTTCCCGGTCACGTCTGTAACTTGAAAATTTCACGTAACGTTAGGTTAGGTTAAGTTAGATTAACAGTTTCATGCATCGGAGACACATTTAAATCGGATATTTTGTCTTTCTCGTGGTTTGTACTTACCAATTATGTATTGCGGAACATAGTGGAAGGTGCCAATATGCTTTTTGCACGAAAACAAACACTTTTTCTGCTAAAATAAACCATTTTCCTTAATGCTACGGAAAGCACGTCACGGTGCGATATCGCTTGCTTTGCGAATTGTAACGCTTCTTTTGTTTTCGAATATCAATGTTTCCAACTCTATTGTGCATGAAAGTTGTAAAAAACCGGGGATCACGTCTGGAAATTGTACATTTCGATGAAACATTGTTCGTTAGCCCCAAAAACCATCCACGGGTAGCCCCACAAACCATTGATGTTAGCCCCAAAAACCATCCACGGGTAGCCCCACAAACCATTGACGTTAGCCACAAAAACCATCCACGGGTAGCCCCACAAACCATTGACGTTAGCCCCAAAAACCATCCACGGGTAGCCCCACAAACCATTGACGTTAGCCCCAAAAACCATCCACGGGTAGCCCCACAAACCATTGACGTTAGCCCCAAAAACCATCCACGGGTAGCCCCACAAAACATTGACGTTAGCCCCAAAAACCATCCACGGGTAGCCCCACGAACCATTCACACGAGGTTAGGTTAGGCCTGTTAGGTTAGGTTCCATTAGCACCCATTTCACCCCTAAATTCATCGAAAAACCATTTTCCTTTCTCGACAAAAAACCGCCCGTTTCTCGAAGAAAAAAAAACTCGCGTTTCTCGAAAAAAATCGCGCGTTTGGAAACCCTGATTCCACTAGCGAGATCGCGTGACTTCCGACGCTAGAGCCATCTGCATGTACATCTTGGAAACAACGGCATGATGTTGTCGATTTTCACAAAATGCGCAATATTATTACATGGAAAGTGATTATTTATTGTTCTGCTGCATTGTAGGATGAAGTTTTAGGAAGAATATATATCGACGGAGGTTATAAACCTTGGAGAAACTCATTTCCGTAAGTAGTTTCTTGTGTAAAATTGAAGAAATGTGTCTCCGATGCATGAAACTGTTACCTAAGTTAGAAATATCGCCATTATGAAAAGCAATATATTACACCTTACACACGTAATATCCAAATTTCAAACAAAGGCCGGGACATCAAAACCTCTGATACTTGATCCGGAAAACTTATTTGGTTAGTACATTCTCTAGTAAATAAATCGGAGGGTAAGAATTTACAATATAGAGAAAGTCTCCAATTTTGTTAATTTTCTGTATACTAACTAATTTTGGCCTAATCACGAATCTGTTGTAAAAAACCGGGGGTCACGTCTGGAAATTGTACATTTTGATGAAACATTGTTCATTAGCCCCAAAAACCATCCACGGGTAGCCCCACAAACCATTGACGTTAGCCCCAAAAACCATCCACAGGTAGCCCCACAAACCATTGACGTTAGCCCCAAAAACATCCAAGGGTAACCCCACGAACCATTCACATGAGGTTAGGTTAGGCCTGTTAGGTTAGGTTCCATTAGCACTCATTTCACCTCTAAATTCATCGAAAAAATAGGGTTCGTACTAGAATTGAACATCATAAATCATTTTCTTCAAAAACAACGGTGTGGTTGGAAACAATTACATTTTCGTTCGTAAAACTACGCATACACACCTATATATATAAAAAATTCAATCTGCTTTTTTTCAAATTTCCAGACGTGACCCCCAGTTTTTTACAACAAATTCGTCATTTGGAGGCCAAAATTAGTTAGTATACCGAAAATTAACAAAATTGGTGACTTTCTCTATATTGTAAATTCGCTCCAATCGGAGAACACTCCCGTCACCTTCAATTGCCCTAATTCACGTTCCAGTCATTCATTCATTTTTCTCGAGAATGAAAATGACTTTAATTAAGTAAGAGCATCGTCCGGAAATTTTGGTAATAGTTCGTTATATCGGAGACACATTTCATCATTTTTTACAGCAGAAATTCTGGTAACAGTATGGTATAGCAACAACACATTTCTTCAAATTTACAGGAGAAACTACTTACGGAACTGGGTAAAAGTTTACTATCCGTCGGACACCTATAACTTCTGAGTTTTCGTCAATTTTGCCATTCGTACTTACCTATCTGCTTTGCGGAACATTCCATGAATTGTTTTTGGGGCTATCCATCCCGGAATCAGTGCAAAATTTAAACAAAATAAATATTTCAGTTTGAAATTTTTGACTTAAATTCCCCACCGATTGCGGGCTCCGCCCCTGGGGTGATTGACCTACCGTCCCCAACCCCGATTGTGGCCCTGCCTCCATTCCGCCTCCTACTTTTTCTATAGACTCCCTGTTAAAGGCATGTTAGAAATTAGCCGGAGTCACCTGCCCCCAAATGAGCCCCAAACTTTTAAGAAGAAATCCAGGTACTATTATTGTATGAGGGAAACACCTACGAATCATATATTTCGGACTTCTTTACATTGCTAACGTAATATTTTGGAATGCGGAACATTTCTTAAGGTGAAATAATACATTTCTAACTAAGATAATGTCTATTTCTTCTATTTACGAGTACTTACTGTTACTTGTTGTTTCGAATCTGTAACACATTATGGCCGTGATAGCGTACTGGTTTAGGGGGCGTTCTGAGAGTGTTTTGTCGATTTATGCAGTGTTGCAACCTCGTTCACCGGAAAATATCTACTTTCGTGCCCGGATTTGAAATTATGCTAATACGTTGCAAACCATTGACGTTAGCCTCACAAACCATTGACGTTATCCCCAAAAACCATTCACGTTAGCCCCAAAAACCATTTTCCGTAAGGTTAGGTTAAGTTAGGTTAGGCAAGCATAGTTAAAAAAAATTAAAAATACTCAACATGTCATGTTCTAGTGAAAACATGGTGAGGCTGAAACACTGGCTACAGGGTTGCATCATCTTAGCACACGGATATTGCAGTCTTGTGCAGAAAGCAAATGGCGGGAGCAGAAACAGCGTGTCGGACAGATTTTCGCAGAAAACAACACACATTCACATTAAAATGGATCAAATCTACATCCAGGAACTTCCAGAATGCTAAAGAAAATGATTTCCGTAAGTACGTTCTCCTGGAAATTTGAAGGCATCCGTTTCCCTCATACGATAATGTTACTGAAATCCGTTTCCAGGATACGGAAAACTTACCTGATTTCACACAAATTGCCTTCCCGATGTTAGACAATACTCCAGGAACTTATTACGGTAGGTAGTTTCTTGTGTAGAAATGAAGAAATCCATCCGATGGATAGTAAACAAGTACCCGGAAGGGAGTTTCTGTAAACTTTTGAAAGCTCGTGGAACTGTTTTTTCCCTTCGTTCAACTTATTCTCCCGGTAAATCATGTATTTTTCAACATTAATGTCTCACCGATGCACAAAAGCTCTTGCCTCGACTATGTGAACCAAATGTTCCGTCCATTCAATGACGTAACCCCCGGTCGGTGTTTCCAAACTCGCGATTGTTTTGCCAGAACATGACAATTTTCACTATGTTTGCCTAACCTCACAGAACTTAACCTAACCTTGCGTGCATGGTTCGTGGGGCTATTTATGAATGGTTTGTGTATTTATGATTGGTTTGTGGGGCTATTAGAATGGTTTGTGGGGCTACACGTGCATGGTTTGTGGGGGTTTCGAACCTGAAAAAAATACAAAATGAGTAACACGAAAGTGGGTATTTTTTGGTTAAGAAGGTTTCAACACAGCAAACCTACTGATCATAAACAACGCTAGTCAAAATTTCTCCGCCATATTGTGTGTGAGAGGAACGAAATAATTACTCGATATGTGGAAAATTGAAACTATTTTTGTGAAAGAAGCGAAATCCCACCTTAAACAATATTTCGCAATGCATAATAGGTAAGTACGAATGTAAAAAATGACTAAATGAACGAGTGAAATGTGTTTTCCCTATACCATACTGTTACCGAAATTCTTTCAAAATATTGTTACACAACTTTTCTCATTTACGAATTAGTGGTGGTGTAGTTGTGGACCAATCACTTACATCATTCGGTAACAGTATGTTATAGTGAAAACACATTTCTTCAAATTTACAGGAGAAACTACTTACGGAACTGAGTTTCTGTAGACTTTTGGAAGCTCGTGGAAGTGTTTTCTCCCTTCGTTCATCTTATTCGGCTGGAAAATCATGTATTTTTCAACATTAATGTATCTCCGATGCACGATAGCTCTAGCCACCATTACCATCGACTATGTGAATCAAATGTTCCGTGCATTCGATTATGTAACCCCCTGTTAGTGTAGCAACCATGCGGTAGTGTTACAAGATGACGTGTGAGCATTTTTTTTTCCAATGTAATTTTCTATGTTTGCCTAACCTAACTGAACCTAACCTTCCGTGAATAGTTTGTGGATCAATTTTCACTTAAAAATCATCTATGAATAGGTTGTGCGGCAGTTTTACAAGATGACGTGTGAGTGTTTTATTTTTTTCAATTTAATTTTCTATGTTTGCCTAACCTAACCTTCCGTGAATGGTTTGTGGATCAATTTTCGCTTAAAAACCTTCTGTGAATAGTTTGTGCGGCATTTTTTGGTTCATATGTTTGGAAACACTCCATATCAGCTGATGATAGACAACGTGAGTCAAGGTATGCCCGCCATATTGTGTATAACGAAAGTGAATTAGCAACGAACAATAAATACGTGTAATATGAAAAATTACGCTTATTAAGCATAATCCCATGTTCAAAAATGTTCCGCTATGCATAAGAGATAAGTACAAATGTAAATAATTAGGAAATAAGCGAGTGAAATGTGTTTTCACTATACCATACTGTTACCCATCATTCTATCTAAATTATCTATTTTATCCGTTGCTTGTGATAGGGGTCCAGGTTCTGATTGTGCAATTCCGATTTCATTCCATTACACGCGTTTTTAAGCATATAAGAAATTCTATGGGTGCATATTGAACAGATTTTCTGATAACTGCATTTTTTGTACATAATGATTTTTGGTAACAGTTTAGTATATCGGAAACACATTAAAATCCGATATTTTGTGTTTCGCATGGTTTGTACTTACCAATTGTGTATTGCGGAACATAGTTCAAGGTGCCATTATGCTTTTTACACGAAAACAAACACAATTTTTCACATACAGAGTGATTTCTTTGATTCCTTTCCTCGCTTCCGTAACACACAATATGGCGGCCACATCTTGATTCATGTTGTGGAAATTGGACATTATGCACAGGTAGCTGATGGATAGTCCCTCGAACCATTCACGGATAGCCCCACGAACCATTTCCGATAAGGTTTGGTTAGGTTAGGCAATTATAGTGAAAAAAAGGGGGTTGGAAACACTGACAGGAGTTTACGTCATGAAAGTTACGCTGCACCCAGTTTAGCTACGGGAGGCAAATGAAAACAATGGCAATTGTGCGTCAGTGAGATATTTCTCTTGAAAAATACATGATTTCCCTGTCAAATATATTCCACGTTGAAAGAAAATACCTCGATGAACGTTGTAAACCTTAGACACACTCATTTCCATAAGTAGTTTCTTCTGTAAAAATGAAGAAATGCATTTCCGATATACTAAACTGTTACCTGATATTTTTCCTTCTGACTTGTACAGAGTAGTTGCAAAGTAAACATACCCCTCTTTATTTTTTTTATTTTCGACACTACAATTATCGTTGATATGGACACATACCTGATACTTAAGAGTCTGGAGTATTGATATGGAGACTCATTTCAGTCATGACAGCCGAATTCTGCACCATGTTCTGGAACACTTCGCGTTGCAAGTGTGTAATTACCTAAAATAAGACCTACCTGGGCAAGATGTTCTGAAGATTACCCAGCTCTCTGAATCTAACTTTCAAGAAGTCCCGACATCATCTCTGGAGGTTCATCAGTGACAGAGTCTGAAAAAAAAAACGGGTATCACACAACACAACAGTTACGAGCAGCTGTGATCGATATCTTCACATACCTAACCCCATATTAATATCTGCAGAACATGGCCCCGAATTCGGCTGTGCTACGAAAATAGCAGTCTCCATACTAATGTTCCAGACTTAAAGTATCAAGTATGTGTCGATATGAAGCATTTAACCCAAAATTTCACTTTGTCGAAAATAAAATTGTGGTATGCACACTTTGTGACGACCATTCTGTAATGTTTGCATGAGAAGGTTGGTGCATTAGGATTATAATTTGTCTCATGTGTGCTTATCAGGAACTGTGTTACTATGTTTATACAGTAGCTATATATTTGAAGTAAGTTATTATTGTTATATTTGATTGGCTAAATATTTCCACATTTTTCTATATCTCCTGCCTATGTATAAAACATTTTCCATGTGAAAAGAGCACTTTAGACAGCTGTGATTTAAGAGGACAACCTCGTGTACAGACAACTTTTCACAACATAATTGACCACAAAATAATACTTTTTGAAACTTTGAAATGCACAGTTTTTCAAATTGCAACATGTCACTTATTGTTTTAATTTTAATATACTGCTGCTCCTTTATCATTAACCAGGTACCTTAAATATGTTGTGGCTTTTTCACTATAGACAATTTATAGGAAAAGTTGAGTGTGTCAGACTCATAGCTATGGTCCGTATTTTATTGTTTGCATGAAAAGGCTGGAGGATATTATTTTTTCATAGTTTCACTAACCTCCCACCAAAGAGGTTTTACAAGGTCAAAAATGTGCTAACCTCTGTGACAGAGTGGTTAGCACAATGCACTACGATGCTAGGGGTCCCAGGTTCGCTTCATGTACTTAGGCACCTGTGGCATGCGTCTGTTGACTATTTCGACCTGCTAGCATTGCCATATATGTCCCAAAAATGGTACTTTTTCACTGAACCCATAAAATGGCCAATAAGAAAATCCATCAAATGTTGCACATGATTAATATTGATCGCAAATGGCAGATTGACATGGCATCAGTCATCTAATTGTGACCCTTCGATAATTTCTTACGTATTTTTCTCATTCAACAGTGCATTTCTGGAAAAAATTTAACGCTGCCTTCCGCCAGTTATTAATTTATCTAAATTTTCTGTATGGAGAAAACTGATAATTTTAAGCATTGAAAAATATCTCAATGGATGAGACTTTATAATGCAGAAAACACGGTGACAATATTTATTACGGTTTTCATGATATACATTTTCAAAGTTTGGGTGGTGCAACTTTTGAAACACAGTATAAGAAACTGAGCATCACGGTATTCAAAACATCACTAAATCATTCGAGAAAACAGGAAATTGGGTATTGGGGGACAGAAAGGGAGAAATTATTAGACACACTGGAATGTTCACAACGTTGATTTTTTTAAAAAAAATTGCTAACTTACACTGTACTGCAATTTGAACTTAGAATCATCAAAATTTCATACATATTGCGGCATAAGATCACAGTCGCCAGGCTGAAATTTTTTGAGCCCTGGTGTAGGTGTTGTTTCGTATTTGCACAATTGAATTGTTTTTTTCCAATTAGTTTTGAAGGGCTCCAGCCTTCATTAGCAAAGGTTACGGTGTCTGGAATGGAGATGGTAGTGCATCACTGCTAGTTCTACCACCTCCACCCGGGAACAAAAAAGCAGTGATGCTCTACCATCTTTATCCCAGACACCACAACCTTTGCTAATGAAGACAGCGGTCATTCGAAATTGATTGGATTTGCAATGTGGAAATACGGAACATTACTTATGCAAGCAACATAGTGTCTGTTCAACGTAATTTGACATGTTTTTTTTATTATTATTTGTAAGTGGAAAAGTTGTAATTTTTAAATAAATATTGCTAGTCTTCATTAATGCAACTGCATATCTTTCTGTTTATAGGTCAGTACCAATGTCAAGGCCCACACAAGGCCCTTTCACTTGTCCATCTGTAGAAATGTGAACTTCTGTTTGAGAACAGAACTCAAGAGGAATGGATTGCTTAGTGCAAAAAGAAAGAATGGAATTCAGCTTGGATCCGGTGTGTTTCTGAGACTGGAGAGTACCAATGCAGCAGGAAGTGTTGTCTTTAACTCTGCATCATCTAAAAATGAAACTGTGCTACCATCTGACGTTTCGAGTCCAGTGATAGATGCCATTCCTGAGCCTCCTGTTGCCCCAGCACCTGAAGTTCTGGATGTGGTGCAGGCTGTCGGAGAACCAAGCTTTGCCAGTTTGGGTCTTGGTGGTTACACCCCTATCGGTCTAGTCCAGAATTGCATGGAGTTCTTGCACATCAACTGTGACCTGCCATGGTGGGGCTGCATAGCAATTGGTAAACATGAAATATATATGATTTACATTTATGAGTGAGAAAATATGAATAAGTTTCATATTGCTAAGTAAAATTTATATTTCATGATTGTAGCAGGGTGTCTTATTTCCTGATTTATAACAATTGTTATCCAGAAATAAAAATTAATTCATTTGATTTTTTTTAAAAATTACATTGAAAAAATTATATATCTAAAACAGTTTAAATATGATATTCAAATGAGTGTTCTGCACCATGGCACAAGAACTCTTTGAGGGGCACAAACATGGTGCATGATTAATGCACTGAGTTCCAGTACAGCGGTTATATGGCTTTCTAAACTGCAGTCCACTACTATTTCTTTCTAGTTGTTCCCCAGTTTGCTTCCACCAAGCGAACTAATAAAAAGCAATATTTGTAGCTACCAAACGTTTTTAATACTTGATGTTTCAGCACATTTTGCATATCATGACTTATAAACATAATGTTTTTTTTATTAGTTATACTGTGACTGTGGCAACATGAACAGTCTAAGAATTGAAGCTACCCCTCTCCGCAGGACTGAACCTGGAGGACTAACCAGCCAGCTATGTGGGAGATTAAGAAAATTTTACTTTATTATTGTCAAGTAAAAAATGAAATATTTGATGTTGTCAAGAATCTCAATGCACCGCAATGAATCTTGTAACAAATATGCCAACTGTTTTTGCATATCATTGTAGAATGTGCAGAAAATACCCAAAGCAGGCACATGTGAGAAATGGAGGAACCTTTCACTAAAATTACCTTGTGTAATGGTTGGAATATGGGAGGGAGTATGCTCGTCACATTTTTTTGTGATAATGGCTACCTGTGTGCAGTGTTTTGCTGCAAGTGCTATGTGTACTCTTGTCACCTGTTTATTTGTTGCATCATCTATTAATCTTTGGTCTTGGTGGTTGGAGTTGATGTGGTGTGTGTGTCTGCTCTCAATGTTTAATTTATGCTAGAAGTGCATTATCCACATTGCATAAAAAAGCTGAGCTTGGTGCATACTAGTCCAAACCTGCATCCAGTGTCAGAAAGAAGGATTTTATCTTCCTCTGTCATCCAACAACCTAGCCAAAGCCCTCCAACCATTCAAGATCAACGTAACACACACGACCCATCCCTGATAATCCATGACTGTAAAATGCAGAGTATGTGCAAGGCATATTACATCAGCAGATCCATAAAGGAAAGATTTCAGCAGCACCTCACGGATGCTAAGGAAACTCATCCCACCACTGGCCTTGCTAAGCACATCCAATAGAAAGAGCATACTAACAGAAATTATACACTGGGCATGTAGCTTTCACTATAAACATTACAAGAATTAAAAAAACTGTGCATTGTGCACTTCTGACATGAACTAAACAGTAGACAGCCACACCACAGATGGATATCTACTCCGATAGTTAATACCAAGGAGTAGCAGACATCACAACAAACAAGCAGTTGATGACAGCATGCCTAGTGACTCGGAGTAAAGTACCAGAAGTCCACCAAGAAATAACACATGCTCCTGAGAATAAAAGTATCATTGGCCACCAAAATTAATAGGATAACTTAGTTTGACCAATAAGAAAGTACTTCATTCCACTATGTTAATTTACTACCTTGTTTTTTGTTGCCTGAGACATGAGTATATGTAGTTCACATTTTGTTTTCTAATTCTCATGGTGATATTGTCCATGTTCTTGTGAATTTCCTCAAGATGAAAATATCAAAACAAGAAAATTCACAAGGACAAATACAACATTAAAAACTGTGAGGTTTTTGATGATTTCAAGGGGTTGAAGCCTCATCAATTATTTGCCCTTGCATAAATTGACAGCATCCCCCTTAATCTATCCATCAGTATTGTGCCAAATAATATAACTTGTTTGTTTGATGGCTTAACCTTTATAATTGCACAGTGCTTTGATATACAGTATGTCCTGCTTAAAAGTATAATATAAGAAAAAGTAATAACTTTTAAGTTTATTAAGATATTTCTGTACAGTTTTCTTCTATCTATAGAGTAAGTTAAAAAGTTTTTTTTCACACCTTATACACCTTGATATGTGCACCATTAGTATCATGACAGATGTCCAACTTATATTCAACCTCCGCGCATCTGTTACTGGCATTTGTGCTGCAATCCAGAATACGACATCAGTAATGCTGTACAACACATGGGCGGAGCTTGAATATAGGTTGGGCATCTGTCATGCTACTAATGGTGCACATATCAAGGTTTATTAGGTACGTAAAAAAAACTTTTTAAGTTACTCTACAGATAGAAGAAAACTACAAAAATATCTCAAAGTTATTAGTTAATAACTTAAAAGTTATTAAGTTTTCTTTTATTATATGTACTTTTAAGCTGGACACATTACATTACATAAAAGTTGCAAACGAAGAAACAGTTCTTAACAAATAATATTATTTGTAAGATGGCTGTGGTTAACAGCCAAAGTCCACTATGGAACACACTTCATTTCTCGAACAGGATTTTGTACCGAATTTTGAAATAGAAATTTGAAAAAGTACCTTTATAATGGAAACAGAATACGTATGCAATCACTTGTCTTCCAGGTACCGTAGCAGTGAGAATCCTCATCTTCCCGCTTGTAATAGCTGTTCAAAGAAATGCAGCAAAAATGAATAACCACCTTCCGCAACTACAGGTGCTGCAGATGAAGATGTCTGATGCAAGGCAGTCAGGAAACCATTTAGAAGGTGTGGTTCTTCTCCTTTTAACTCATTTGAGAAGATTGTTCAGTATGTGGAGCTATAATTTTTTTTTTCTTCAGATAAAAAAAATGCATATGAAATAAACTTAACAGAAAACACATGAGTGGTAGTAGGGATGACAATTTGTGACAAAATGCTCTACACAATTTTTGGACTATAAACATCTTATTTTCACATTTATATACTTTTTAAAGATCTTTGTAGTTGAGTTTAAAATGTAAAAAATGAACTACATTTCTTACTCATCTGAATATTGTGATCTATCATCTTCCAGTATGCACAAAATTGTTTACAGTGTGTTTTCATAAAATACCAGTTTGTATTACTGTCATCTTTTTTACTGATACTGTCTCTTCCCAGCTGCGAGATATGCACAGGAATTGATGTTGTTCATGCGGGAGAAAGGTTTGAGTCCATTCAAGAATATGCTGGTTCCCTTAGCACAGGTATGTGTAAATTGCCATATTTGCTTACATGTGTAGCACATAGCAATATGTATTCATATTGGGTGGTTATCTTGTTGTTGGCTGCAGTATGTTGTTCTAAATTCAAACGTGCAAAATATAATAGAGTATATTTCTATTGTTAAATACAGGAATAAGTCAAAATATTTCAGAAGTGATAGGTGAAAAAAGTGTTACTTTCAACTTTATTGTAACAAACTTTTCACATCTTTGATTTAACAGTTTTGTTTGCTCTAGATCTGTTTGACCTCTCTAATTTGTTTCCTTGGGGAGTGGATTTAAGTTTGTAACGGGGAGAGGTTGCTGAAGGCAAGATACGTTGTGTAAGGTGAATCTTCGATCTGGATCACTGTTTAATTTCACAACTTTTATCCCTGTTTGAAACATGGGACAAAATGTGCGTAAAAGTCCAACTCAATTTATTGTATTGCTGGTAGGTAGGCAGGCAAAATAGTTATATCTGTCCATCCATAGTTGGAGCTAAGTGACGTGCTGTATCCTTTACAGATAGAGCTGGTTTTAATATTTAGCCAGAAATTTTTGGAACCACCCTGGTAAAAAGAGTTCAACATGATATTGTATTGATCATTTGCCCGTCTGCTTGTGTCAAATTCCAGGAGTTAATTGTAAATCTTATTCTTGTGTTAATGGGTCTTTTGAAGGATTTTGGTTTCTGATGCATAGACTGTCCACCTTGCTTACCAGATCTTGCTTTGTCTATTACAGTGGAACCTCGATATTACGTTTTTCAGGAGACCAAGTTGAGAAAATGTAATATAGCATGTATTAAGCTTGAAAATGTAAAATCGGGGTTCCACTGTACCTATTTCCTCACCTTAAGGACACTGAAAGGACATACATTTTGTAAGGATTCAGAGGTGATAGCAACGACAAAGCAGTTTTTTTGTACACCAGACAGAAGAATATTTTTTTTCGAAGGGATAAGAAACTTGAAACACAATGTGCCAAGTGTGTGGAACTTCAGACTGAAAATATGAAATAGCAGGAGTTACATGTGTATCAGTAATTTCCTTCTTGACCACGCCAAGAACTTTTCAGCTACCCCTGGCATTAAATTTTTGATGTAACAAAATAAACTTCGATGAAATGTAACGAAACATGTGTATGGGAAAAAACAGAGGGTGGCTATAAACTCCATAATTAGGAGGTGTGGGGGTGTAAGGGGTGCTGCTTCCACGTAGTGCACCCAAAAGTCAACCTCACTTCCACGTAGTGCACCCTGGACAAGAGACTAACGAGACTCTGGCGACTGGCGCTATTGCCAGTATAATTTTGTGTGTGTTGTCCTGTTTTATGTCCTTGTGTGTGCTGAGTGCGCGTTTACAGCCTCAGCTTTTAACAAGTCAGAACATTTTAAGGTTTTAAAGTTTTTAGTTATGCAACGTTTGAGTTGTAATTTGTAATGGTAAGGGGCTGGACCCCGTATAATGTGACGGGAGCAAATTAGCCTAAGTGCTGACGCTCCCAAAATTTTAAATTCAAATTCAAAATTCAAATTAGGAGGTGTGGGCTGCTAATAAATAATAACAACAACAGTGGTGACACCAGAAAGAGAGTATGGAGGTAGTTTGCCCCAGTAAGAAAATCAACCTGTCCTGGACGAAAAAACACAAGAAAAAGAAGCTTATCAGTAGCGAGCAGAACTTGATGACCTAAAAAATATAGGTATATGACCTATAGAATGTCCTAAAAAAATGGGAAAATTTGCCAAAAATTACCATTAAATTTATTAGTTTCAGGTTAAAAAATTGAAATGAATAGGAAATTAAACAAAATACAATCTTACTTTTTAAAAAAGGCACCATATGATACCACATGCAATTTCAATTAAAATATGCAACGAGGATTTCCAATGGAAACAATTGAATAATTTTAAAACAATTTAACGAAAAAGTCGTATACACTGAATGGATTGGTGTAAAATGCATTAATTTCCCGCATCTTTGCCTGGTTATGTACTGTGGTGTGTTTATCTGTGGCACTGTAAAGAAAAATTATCCACGTAAGACAAGTTTTGTATAGAAATTTAACAAATTGTATAAAAAAATAGGGAAACCAAAATCAGGGACACATCCGGGAAACGGTTCATAGACACCCCCCCCCCCCCAGAAAAAGTACATCAGAAATTGTTTGAAATATCTGAGTGTACCCCAGACGGGCACCTGGTGGTTTCCCCCGACACAACAAAGACTGTCACCAGTTCAGCATTTCTTTTCCTCGTAAATTGCAATCCTGCGATATATATATATAGGCCCATGTTTACCTTAGTGAAAAGACTCAAGAATATTACCAAAATGAAAGAAGTGACAAAATGTGACGAAACAATACACTGAATATTGCGAAAAATGACATAAAACCTGAAAATTGGCAAAAAATGCACTTTAAGATAACCTTTTTTGGGTTCTAGATGAGGTGTAATATTGTGTATATTTAATGGGCATCGTGTCAGAGATGTCAGAAAAAAGATGACATTTCATCAACTTCCGCTCCCTACTTATCACTATTGGACCTAAGTTTAAAGTGGGATCCTAACTACAATGTGTCCCCACTGTCAGGAGGCACCAGGAAAGATTAGTAAAACTTTAATTGAATGTTTAACCCAAACACATGTAATATATATTAAACCCCCACAAAAATACAGAAATGTATACTTTGCCTTGATTTGCTTGTTTTTCTGGCAATAAATTTATGCTGTTGTTTCCTTTGTTTTACTGAGTAACTGAACCATAAGCGGTACTCTCTGCGCTCTTCTACATAAGAAAGTACTTTGCTGATTTATATAATATAGAATTTACCTATTGTGATTATTTTCCAGGCTCCTGTCTTTTTATCATTTTTCCTGGGATTGAGAAGAATGACAAACACTCCTGTTGAAAGCATGAAGGAAGGCGGACTGTTTTGGTTTACAGATCTTACCGTACCAGACCCATACTTCTTGTTACCTATAATAACAAGTGTTACAATGTGGATCACCATCGAGGTAAGACAGAGAAGGTTTCCTCAATTCTGACCATAATTTACATAACGGTGCATGTTGTTGCATAAATATTAAATTCTCATGCTAATAAAATAGTGTATGTGACCACTTAACCGATTGTCATCAATACTTAAACTTCATCATTGTAACAGTTTATTTAAAGTTGGGAATATTTGAGTATATTGTTGTGCAACTGCACCTAAAATTTGATTTAAAATACAATTTATAGATTCTGTTATGGGGTGATCAATATTATTAGTCAATCACAAAATTATTGAAAATTCAGTTTTATATATTTTTCAGCAGATTTAGATTCAGTGAAAGTGTAATGTGGTATTTTATGGGCTCTGTAAGTAGGTATGTGCAATATTTTGATAAATCAATGTCAACATTATCGAGATCGTTAACAACCGCATTCGTAATTTTTAAATAACATCATTCTGCATTACAATGCATGTTGGTTATGCATTCTATTCCATTTGAAAGCACTTCGCAATAATAATCAGTACAAAATAATACAAGGTACAGGACTGACACCGAGCTCAATTTAAACTTGGCACGGCCATCTTTAATCCGAGGGAGGCCTGAGCCTTCAATTTGGCAACCTTGTAAACCGTGACATCAGCCGGCCGATGTTACTTAGAAGAAACATTACAGAATGAACGTCAAGACATAAAAAAGTAATCGCTTCAGTCGCTCAAATTGTATTTACTAGTTTATTCAACGTTATTTTTCGTAAGTAAGGCAGTATGTTATTAAGTTGTTAAAGACATACATTAAAGTTTTTGAGCCGCATACCAGCATTTCACAGAGCATTCCGAACTTTTCACATGTGGTGAATCATCAAATATAATATATATCCAATAAGATTAAGATTTTTAATTATGTGCGAATATTTCAGTGACGTCGAAAAGCCATAACCATGACATAGAGGCAGACTAATGTAAAACATGTTTACACAAAAAGCAACTTCCACGCTGAGAAAAGTTGTGTGCATGAGGCACCACACACTAATCTTTAAACTTACTCATATGAAGTACAAGGGCGAAACTACAACACTCAAAAAAACAATTTGTATAACCTCTAAGAGCATAAAACTTAACAGGCTTAACCTAACGAAAACAGTAGAACACAACACTCATGCTTTCACTGTAAGATATCTCCGCAAGAGAAAAACAACAGAAATGTAAAACTAATTTCTAAACCATGCAAAATTATTCAATTTATCTCAGCGTGTATATAGTCATAAACACCCGAATTGCCACTTGTTTGGAAAGATTTATTTTAATATAATCAATTTCGTGGAAGGCATTATTTTATCCGTGTACATGTATATGCAATTGTAATTACAATGTATTGTCTGTTGAATAAAATCTTGGCAAATCATGCCATAAAACTGCTAAAATGAAGATTATGGTCAGAAATATTATGTACACAAGATAAATTTTATACTCTGTAATACTTGCCCATGCTGGTTTATCACATCCAGAACTACTTTTACGTTTTACTTTTAAAACTTTAAAGCCAGTGTGTTAGATCTTCCATCACTTAAATATTTAGTTTGTAAAGAGTTTCTAATGTCATTCTGACATTCTATCAAAAAAAATAAGGTCAAACTATTATACACATTATGGAAAGTTCCATGCTGCATATGATATGTAAAGTTTGCCTTGCATTTTCTGTTAATTTATGATTATTTAATGATAAATTTCCGTTTCTATTGTTAATGTATGTTTCCTACTTACATCGTAATGTCAATCTTCTGTCCAGATTTGGAAAAACAAAAACATTTTACACAGATTCCCTTGTTTCTTTAAAAGTCAACATCAATTTTGCTATTCGTGCCATGCTTTGTAGCTTGTAGACAGTGTTGCCAAATTTCATGATTCCGGCCTTAATAAAGCTGGCCGTGGCCATGGCCATCCTGTAGTCAGTAGTCACAAATATGCCAGGTGTCCCGGGTTCGAATCCTGGCTTGGACATGGGTGTTTTTTGTGTGTCCCTTCAACAACCTCATCATATCGTCACTCATTCTCATCTTCGCTATTCGCCAAAAGTGACAGAAATATGAAGTAAATAAAATCAAACAACAGTCAAAAGCTTCACTTAGGAAGTAGAAGTGTGGTGCAAATGAAAACCTTTTCCTTTGTAGAGCTTTGATGAGAGAAAAAAAAAGAGAATGTTCAATACATGGCAAGGTGGGAACATACAGATGGGGAACAAAATAAAACGAACACCTGTGAAAAAGTATGCCACATGTCACACTGGCAGTACAGGAGCACCACCTGGCACTGAAGTCTGCCACCTAGTGGCCGTGAAGGGGAAGGTATTAGTCTGTCAACAGCTGTCATTGGTGGTGCATTCGTCTATCGTACGTTCTCGAGAGATGCTGCAATGTCAAACCTGACAGAGTTCCAAAGAGGCATGTTGTTGGAGCACATTCAGCTGGAGCCACGGTGACGAAAGCCCCAAACCTTGTGGGGTGTGCAAGGAACACAGTATCAGCCGTTATAACAGCGTACACAACACAAGATAAAATGACCTCTTCAAAGCACAACAGTGGATGAAAGACAAAGCTTGCTGCTTGGGATAGGAGGGTGTTCAAGCACATAGTGGCCTGAAAGCACGAGCAATCGTTATCCGAGATAACATCTGAAATGAACAGGCATCTCCAGAACCCCATTTCAACCAAAACTGTCAAAATGGAACTCCATGCTGCAAACATTCATGGCAGAGTGGCAATTCGTAAGCCATTGGTGACATAACATAACGCTGTCAAGCGATGCCAATGGTGCAGTGCTCACAGAAGTTGGTCCCCACAGCAGTGGCAACAAGTCATCTGGTCTGATGAATCAACATTCATGTTATTTCAGACCACCAGGCATGTTTATGTGTGGAGAACGCCCCGAGATGCGTTTCATCCTGACTGCCTCAGACTATGAAGCATGGAGGTGGATCCATTATGGTATGGGGTGCGATATCTTGGCATGCTGTGGGACCACTTGTTTTTCTGCTTGGGAAGATCAACGCTAATCACTATCGGAGCATTCTGAGGGATCATCTCCATCCTTTTGTCCAGACTTTATTTCCTGGGGAGCGGCTACTTTTTCAAGACTACAACGCTCCTATTCATACTGCTGGGTCTGTTCAAACATGGTTCGAACAATATGACAATGAAGTAGGACGTCTTGAATGGCCCCCACAGTCTCCTGACTTGAACATTATAGAACATTTGTGGGGATATTTGGAGTCCAAACTGTGTACTCGAAGTGTGCCTCCAGCCACACTTTCGGAATTGGAGACTGCTCTGGAGGAAGAATTGCTCCAGATTCCCTTAAACATTGTTCGTATTATTTTGTCCCCCATCTGTATGTATTACACATTTGTGAGAATGGCATTTACTGGAAATATATCACTTTGTACTGGGTGTTTCAGAAATAATTGAGGAGTTATAAAAATTTATTGCAAATAAAATATTGAACTTACATTAATGAAACCAGTCCAGAAAGAACAAGGAACTCAGTTTTTTTTACACTTGCAAATATTCAATGTGTGCACCATGGGTGACACAGCACACATCGACACGATAGTCTAGTTCTTGCCATGCTCGCATCAACATTGGCCTGTTGATAGTGTGTATCACTATGATGATACACTCCTTTAAGGCTGCTATATCACACGGCATCGGTGAGACGAATACACTGTCTTTCATGAAATCCCACAAAAAGAAGTCACACGGTGTAAGATCCAGTGATCTTGGGACCAAAACATTGCACAGCTTAACAAAACATACACACACACAAAGTGTTTGAGTTCTTAGTACCTTCTGAACTGGTTTCATTAACGCAAGTTCAATAGTTTACTTGCAATAAATTTTTGTAACATCTCAATTATTTCTGAAACACCCAGTATTTCAATTTGAAATAAATTGTTTTATCCTGGTTTCTTATGATTTTAACGTGGATAATGCATATCTTGCATTAATACCATCACAAATAACAATATGAAAGTTGAAACCCCCACCTGTATTGTAGTTGTATCACCATTACATTTGTAAAGATTTGGGAATTAGTTTTAGAAGTACATGTACACACCTGTTCAGGCAAAGTTGAGGTTACATATTTGAAGTGTGTGCTACTTTATCTGAATAGGAGTGTACATAAAAACAAAATTGTCACAACTGTTGAAGTAATATCTCATCAGTAAAATTATTGTCTAGTAATCAATGACTTCTGTTCCTAGTATGCATCATATGAATCCCTCAAACAGTCCCTGTATAGTGCAAAGCAAAGCTGGGCAGCATCCAGGGTGCAAATTTTGTTGAGCGAGCAGGAAGCCCAAGAATCTCTTTTTCACATACTAAGAGACTGTTCACTTAACTGAATATATCTGATCCATCAGTGGGGCCCAATTCACAAGTACTTGGTCTATCATTTCAAATACAGTTGAACCCGAGTCATACATACGTAGGTATGTCAAAGTGAAGAGAGAAAATAATACATATAACTAACAATTACTTACAAATCAGATTTAGAAACCATGCCATATCATTATTATTTTCAGGAACGTCGGTAACGCATCTGACTACCATGCTCAAGGTCCCGGGTTCGATCCCCGGCCGGTTCAAATCTGGGAACTTTTCTAACGGTGGAAGCGGCCCGGGCGCCCACCCAGCGTCGAATAACATGGGTACCTGGGGGAAACCCTGGGGGGTAAAGGCGGTCAGGGGCATGATGCTGATCACATCATCCCCACTCACGACCGGATCAAGAAAGTGTGGGGCGTTACCCCCACACCCCCTATACGCCTTCATGGCATGGTGCTATGCACAGGGGAGCACTTTACCTTTTTTACCTTTTTTTAGGAACAAGAAGTAGTAATACAGGCTTGTCATAAAGTGGTAAATTAACGAATCTAAAAGTTAGATCCTTAAGTTTTATGTCGATTAGGGTCCACTTCCCGTATAAATGTTACTTTGTTGTCAAGCGTGTAACATTTCCTCTTTCTGTTTTCCATTGCCGACCAGTAGCAACTGAAAACGTTGTGAAGGAACCACTGTTCTGTTTTTATTATGGAACGTCAAACGTCGGCTATCTGCATATTTTTAACGTGTGTAGTTTCGTATAGCGATTACGTAGACAAAAAATGCGTCTCATGTTCTGAACAACTGCAGCAAATCTTTCTCCTCTGATTTCATGCCGTCTCTCCCTGCCTTCTCTGTGATACTGCCGTGCCACACTCATCTTTTTCGCAACTCGAGACTGACTGCCGCCATGCCATCCTATCTTGTTTCATATTTGAAAATCGTCTTGTGCTTTTGTAACCACAAGAAATGTATAGTTTTGTAGTTTGGTTACAAAAAATCAACTGTACTTTATGAAAATTACTACATATAACCCTGATTTACATATAAACACATTACCTACAAATAAGGTTTAATTAACATTTTTAAATTATATTTTGCCGGGACCTACAGTAATATCTACAAATAAGGTTTAATTAACATTTTTAAATTATATTTTGCCGGGACCTACAGTAATATACATATAAAACAGAATTATGCAGAATTGAGTTATGTATAAAGCAGTCCCAACTGTATGTATAGTAGACTAAATTTGGGCTTATAATATGGAGAGAAGGTGCTACATAACTAGCACCCTCAATTCAGACATGCTCTAACTCCAAGTGCCTTTGCCAAACTTTGCATATAGATATTATAAGAAATTGAAATCTCTGATTGAACAGCTATGGAAGTGGTTGGTTCATTAGGATTTTCTGTATCACTTGTATTAGGTTGGTTAGAATGAAATGTCCACCCCAGGTGCGTCATTGCCAAAGGCCAAAAAAATCAAAACTACAGTACCTGGTTAATCAAAATAGTCGCTGTCTGCAGCCACACACTTCTGCCATCGCTCAGCCAACAATTGGATTCCATGGCGAAAGAAGTCTGGAGTCTGCGACGCAAAGAACTCCTCAACGGCATGTTGCACCTCCCGATCATCAGCGAAGGTCTTCCTTGTCAGGAAGTGATCGAGATGCCGGAAGAGATGGTAGTGAGTTGGAGAGAGGTCGGGAGAATATGCTGGATGAGGAAGGGTTTCATATTGCAACTCATGGAGAGCCTTCACCGTTCTTTGTGCGACATGTGGGCAAGCATTGTCGTGCAACATGAGGACACCATGTCTGTGGACCCTTGCTTGCAGAGAAGTTTGCGGTGCATTTCATGGAGTTGAGCACTGTAACGATCTGCGTTGATGGTTTCACCTTGCCTGAGAAAGACATGATGGATCACACCCACCATAGTCCACCATACCAGCAACAACACCTTCCATGGGTGGAGAGGTGGTTTCGGAAACTGCCCTGGACGTTGATCATGATCCAACCCATTGTCCTGATCATTTACGATTGTCATAGCAGATCAATTTTTCATCTGAAGTGACAATCCGATACAGGAAACCATCTTGGTTATTCCTTACACTCAGAACTGCACACCTCCAGACGGTGAATCTTGTTGGCCAGTGTCAAATCATGTGGTAGCCATGAGTCCAACTTTTTCACTTTACCGATCGCAGAGAGCCACTGAACGACAGTGGTATGGTGTATGCCTAACTCGTCTGCAATGGCACGAACACTTTTCCGAGGGTCCGCTTCCACGGCGTTCCTCAGGAGCTCATCCGAACATGATGTTGGCCACGGAGCTCATTTTGCAATACTGTGTCACCGGAACGAAATTTGACAAACCAGCAGCGAATGGTGCTTTCATTTGCCATTCCTGGCCAATGTTTTTGGCAGCTTGCTGAGAAGAATGTCCCAGTTTGAATTCGTAAAGAAAAATCACTCGCAATTGTGTGTTCTCCATGGTGCACTTTCAGACGACGCTGTTCAGCAACACAGTGCCTCCTGGCTGTCTGGATGCTCCAGCCTGTTTGCTGGACATATACAGAGTTTATGACGTCATACCCATGACCTCAGTCAATCCCTGTGTTGTGTTGTTGAGTTTCCCACCAGACGTCAAAAGCGGGCATTTCATTCGCACCAATCCAATACAAGTCAGCCTCTGGTTCTTTCTCTTAGATATTGTGTGCATAAACTGAATTGAATTATGTGGCAAGAACCCTTTCAGGAACAAGGCCTGTTAAGTGTCTTCCCCCGGGTGATGTGGTCAGCACATTGAGTCCCTTCACTGCTCTGATTTCTAGACTGGAGTCTATTTCTTCTTTTCAAGGAGCTCCCCAATTGTCCTCATCATGTTAAACCAACACAGACATTTTTGACGCACCCAGAATCGAATCCTGGATTGTGACACACACCTACACTGGTCCTCTAGGGCCTTGGACGGGTTACTAAGTTACTCTGATCGAACTTCTCAGTTAGCTATTAGGGTAAACAAATTGCAGGTTCTGACTGGTCACTGGTGTAGGATTTATACCTTCCTTAAGTTAGAAATGAAAGGTTATGGAACTTTCTTCCAATAAAGTCTGTTTTATTATCGTTTATGCACAGTATACAATAACACTTATCCACTGGCAATCTTGGATTCAAGTTAACTGATGCAGATTTGAGTACAAATTTGACACTGGTAACCAATCCAAGATTATTCACAGTTGCATAGTATCGCAAGAACCTAGAGCGTGAGCAGTAGGTTTATGAGAAACTAACCCAAGCATAATGCAGCGTCCAAGAAGGGACCGGGCAGTTCTCCCAACGAAGTAAACTTGTGATACCAGCAATCGGGTAAAAAAGCCGAAACATACTCTTGTATACTAAAAGGTTGTTTACAAAATACCAAGGAAACTTAGCATATTTACACGTATCCATGGATTTCCATAATTACATCATGCAATTTAGAATTTTACAACATTTACATAAAATAATCAAAGTTGTAAATAACATACCTTTGTAAAATATTTTTCCAATTCCTAAAATATTTACATAATAAGTAATTTTGTCATCTTTAAGAAATGCAGATTAATTCCTGAACATTCGAATCTCGTGCAAGTCACAGATAATGTATGCACGCACAGATGTTGAGCTCCTGTTCTTTAAATGGAAACATGATCAGATTCGACAGGGGCGACACAATTGCTTGTAACAAAAGCAAGAGTTCTAATCATTCAGTTATGCAGGAACGCATTGTATACTTAATTTTATTCTTTGTCATACATGCCTCTTATTTATTGTATAAAGTAAAAATAAATTGTGCATATGTAATATTGATATATATATTTTTTTAGGTGGGCACAGACTCGATTCGAGCATCTGCAACAAATATGCAAATGATGAAATATCTTTTACGGGCGATGCCAGTGATAATTTTCCCATTTGCAGTAAACTTCCCTGGGGTAAGTTGGATAGACGTTCAAGCATGCCTGTTGGAAGTGGAATTGAAATACCTGTTGCTATTAACTCTGTTCACAATTATCACGTAGCCTTCCTCACAAAAAATTACATGTTTGGCACAAGTGACATTGATTTGAATTTACACAGGTTTTGGACACACTGTATCTTGTGTCGCTGCTACTTAAATTTCTAGATGAAATTTTATATTTTCCCAATATTTCTGAACACTTTTTGTGACTGCCAAAAGGCATATATTTGATGCAATGAGAAATATTTAAAATTTAATCCACATTATCAGTCAACAAGTTATTCTATGTTAGACACAATCCACTACATCACGTACAAGGGTAGTGTGGAGAACGACTCAAAAAAAAACTGGTTCCCAAGTTGAATGACAACAGAGATGGCAGTGATATCTGTATCGCTACTGATTTTCTTATGAAAGTAATGCAGCTTAGTTTTTATAGAATACATTGTGTAGATTTGTTTATCTTGAAAGGTGGTAAGTGAATTGATGGAAATAGTTATATTTGGAGAGTGATTTGCAGTCATGAAATTACATTAATTTGGAAAGAAAAATAAAGTAAATAAATAGTATGCTTAACACAAGCAGCGACATCGCAATGTGATAGTGTTGGATTATGTACTAAAGTTTATTTTTCTATGTTAATAGAATATAAATAGTACCTTGAGAGAAATTTCACACTGAAGCGACAAACCATACGTGTTGCTTGGAAGCAAGCACTCTGTTATTAATGCAGCCTTTTGAACCAAAACAACACTAGCTTGGATTGGGGAGCAACACAAGCCCTTTAGTCCAAGGCAGCTTTCAGACTGAAGCAACATACGACACATGTAACTTGGGAACAAGCCAATCAAAATCAATGCTTCATGATGTAGCGACATAATGGGCCGCACAGGCCTGCATTTGGTTGGTGAAATTGTCAAGCAACAAGTATCGCATGCCACTTCTTGCTTCAGTGCGAAATCTCCGTAAAGCAAAACCTTCATGATGCGATAGTGAACAACAAATCACAGTGAATGCTATTTTACAGACTGGAAGTGTCTGTGTTGCTAGTCACATCAGTGTGAACATCCCATGTCGCTTGTCGCATTGGTCTGAATGTTTCCTTATACTCCTCTCAAGAGAGCTTTGAGGGTTTCCCTTCATCGTTTCATGCAATCAGTTATGATCATCACCGCTATTAGTAGGCTTACCATATTTTTTTGGGTCCAACCCAGGACATATTGGCGATCAACTCGTTACTGCTGAATTTCATTTGTTTTTTACAAAAATAAATTGAAATTACTTAAAAGCCTTAATATTTTATTGGAACATTAAACTATAAATTGTACAAGAAAAATATTAACATTATTTTCTAAAATCAATCAATTAATTTTTAAATGTTTAATTGAATAATACATTTTCTGATGTTTAGGAAACCCCTCTGTTCTAGGTAGCATTATCTGTTAGCCGACTCAGTTGCACATTTTCACTAGACATGACTTTTTTCAGAAATGGCTTGTTTGTTTTAAATTCTGGTAGTGAATATTCAATACCGGTAGCTATTTTCATGTTCAGATTCTCAAAACCCCAGACATTTTGCAATCCCGGATATCACCCCGGACAGCACTAAAAAACAAGATTTGTCCGGGGTAATCCCGGATGTATGGTAAGCCTAGCAATTAGTTAAAAGTGGAAGAAAAGCGACAGTAAATATCAAAAGTACAAATGCTTCAGTGCGTATTTCTTTAAAAAATGTTTATAATAATTATAATGAACCTTTTGTGTAATTCATACACAAACATTCCAAGTGTATATTTCATCTTATTCAGTCACAATACCAGGACATGATAAACTGTCTGGAATGTCCATTACTATCTTCACGACCACTGTATCAAATATCACAGCAATTATCACATTAATATTTATGCTCCACATAAAAGAATCGCACACTGCAACAAATACTCCATTTACATCCATTACAAGCAAATGAATTCTATGTATCCATGCTGACACCAGTGCCTCCAACAGATTTCATCATGAAATAGAACCAGCAGAGAGCTCAGAATGGTGCCGTTTTCCACACTATCTGTTCAAGGCGGTGTTTGTTGCCATTTATTGCAGGAAGACCATACTATTGTTAAGTTATCTCTGATGGAAGAATATAAATTAGTAAATGAAATGTCGTTGGTACCTAGGATATTGTCAAGAGATAATTTCCACTTACCTTTAAGTTTAAAATAGTAGTACTCGTTCATATAGATTTAAGCAGACTGAACCAGGACTTGCACCCGGCTGTCTGACATACCGTGCCATTGCTTTCCTAACTGACGTACCGAGTCAACATTGATTTCATCTGGATTTTTTTTCTGCTGTTTTACTTGCGTGGTAATTATCCCAGTCAGTGATATTGCAAAACGATCTGTTGTAATGTATGCCCGTTTGAACTATGCTGAAACTTGAAGTTCCTAATTGCAGACCTGCACTTTGTTGAATTTCATTCTATTATCTTTCAGGCCATCCTGTGCTACTGGGTGTCTACAAATTTCATATCCTTGGTGCAAGTAGGTTTTCTACGGATTCCTGCAGTGAGACAATATTTCAAAATAGAACGTTTGGTGAATTTCGAAGCAGACGCACTCCCTGTGAAGCCTAAGGGATTTGTCAAGGGATTCAAAGAATGTGAGTTTGTAACACTTAATTTTTACCATGCCATTATTTTCTGTTACATCTTTGAAAATTTTTCAGGAGTTTTTAAGCAGGTTAACCGATTCATACCAACACTAAGAGTGATGATATTCAATGTGTGTGGAACTATTAATATATACAACTGCTTTGCTATTCTCCAGTATTCATGAATACATTGCTGTTAGTCATGCGTGCCAGGATTTTTTTTCCAGGGAGAGTAAGTAAGGTATTTTTTACCTTACCTTTTTAGAGGCAAACAGGCTATATTTCCCTCATAACAACATTAATACCCTCCCCCCTAGAATAAAACACTTCTTCAGTTTGAAGTTATCATGTTCCTGCTACGCCCTTACAATAATTAACATAATTACTGTGACTAAAATGAAATTATATGTGTGAAATATATAATTTTAGGCCGACATTCATTGTCCAGGGAGCATAGCATCCCTTGCCCCTCCTTCTACACATCCCTGCTTTTAGTGTACTGGTTTCAAAAACAAACATTTTGCTTGTGCAATAATATCTTACCTTCAATAAAGAACTTTCGAATTTCTGCCATTAAAAAACATCACTCATTGTTATCCACACTGGTAACATGCATGTTGAATCCATTGATTAACATCCTTGGTCTGGCTACACTGTCTTCGTTCATGGTAGTGTAGCATTGTGATGAATGTATGTTTTGTTCATAGATAGAAGTCTTCCCGTCATGTTCCACCTTTGTGTACAGAAGGCCTCTACCTAGAGTGACCATAATATTTTGACCCAAACACTTCTCAAGGAAGTCAGTTTACCCCCTCCTGAAAGATCAGCAATCATAATTTTTTTGTTATTATTATTAGTTAAAGTATGGATCACATAAATGATACATAACAACAACATATAAAATATTAACTCAGTATGACTTCTATGGTGTTTCTCATCTCTCCTGATCAGCCTTTGATGTTAGGCCTGCGGTAAAGTTGAAGAATGCTAGAACTGTTCATAATCTCTCCCCCTGTCCCCAACTCTCGGTAAAGTTAACTCATGCCAACAAGATAGACTTCATTGTTGAAACATGTAAGCAAGATTTTTTCATCTCTCCACATATTCAGGATTGAGCAAACATGCTCAACAAAAGTGGATGTACTAGGCAAGCGTAACAATTCCCACCGTATTCAGAAGGATGTCATACTTTATGTGGTCTACTTCTAACATAATACGAAAAAATCTGTAGCCATTTATCGAATAAGCAAACCTTATTTTTATAGTCTTTCAAGTCTTTTTGAAGTTGTGTGATTCCTCTTGCAAATTCCCACTGATCAAATGGTTTTGTTTCCTCTTCTGAACTAGAAAATATATTAGCATTCACCAATTCATTAGGAATTGATTTTGTGTCAAGATGCAGGACTTTAAATTCTTCGTTCAGGCCCACATTGAAACTACATGTACGCTTCTTGGTCACCCTTATGCACTGCTCTAGAAATAACGGAACACACACAAAACAAGAAGAAACGTGATGGGAGCTAACTTAAACAGTAAACTGCTGCCTGCTCGAATTTTCTCAACGAAATTGTAGCATTTGCATTGTTATGCGCAATTAGCCAAAAGTGGCAGAAAAGCGATGCTAAATATAAAAAATACATTTCTATGAATAACTTGATTGATTAATTTGCTTTATTTTACTTCGCTTTTGAGCCAATTTGCGAAGATTGGGATGAGTAATGACATGATGAAATTGATGAATGGATGGACACTCACAAACATCCATGCCCAGGCCAGGATCCGAATGCAGGATCCCTATCGTAGCACGGTATGCTAATTTCATACCACGAGAGCCGGTATGAATAACTTTAAACAGTGTTTCCATGACACTAATTTAAAAATTCCAATTTTAGCATGAAATGTCTCAAATTTAGATTTAATTTTCGAGCTAACTTCTAGATTTTTATAAAATGGGACATATTGAGAATTTTTAAAATATGGACAGGACGATTGTGACAAGTCTCCTAAACAGGACGGTCACGGTCAAAACTGGACATATGGTCACCCTACCTCTACCACTTTGGTTTCTCATTGTTAGTGTGATACAGTTTTCAGAAGACGAAGGTCAACAAACGTATAATGCAGGAAAACTTAAAATCTAGAAGAATTTTATAACATTTTGTTCTACTGGGACAACCAAGACTGAATGTATTACGTGGGAAACTGTAAAATCAGGATTCCACTGTAAAATGCTACAAGAAGAAAAGGTTAATTGTTGATCTGCTTTTGATAAAATGTGAACTACCACCATTTTTTTTATTAAAGTATGTAATAATGTTTTTCTTAGGTAAATATTATTTACTGTGTAATAAAACCCACATTTGTTGTTTTTGCAAGAGGTAAGTAACATTCCATACACGTTGTTTGCATCATCAGACGGAATGTAGTTGAAAGTTAAAACAGTACTGTGAATTACATAATTAGTTGAATCAGTTCCAGAATTGCTAATTCCTTTATTTTTACTCACATATTTTCCTTTCAGCATGGACAAACATGAAGATATCCAGGGAGTTAGAAGACAGGCACCGAATAGATGAAGTCAGATTCAAGAGAGCGGGAAAAGCTCCAATAGTGAAAACTTACAAATATGATCCAACACAACAGACTAGAACTGAAAAGCAACCATTGGTTGCTAAAAAGAGAGAGACCTAATTGAAAATAGGCACATGGTAGAGTACTCTATTTGTATTAGTACTATGTACAAAGTAATAATAAATATTAGTTGTTTTTTTTTCAATACTGCATTTTGAAATATGATGGTGGATCAAATGAAACGGAACAGGGGCCACAGAATGAAATCAACAAGGTTTATTTCAAACGTAATCTCCAAAGTTACACAAGCACTTGTCCCACTGTTTCACCAAGCGGTGAATACCCTGCTCGTAGAACGGGCTTTTGCTGAGATCGGAACCAGTTGCGAACATTGTCCATGACTTTATTGTCCGAGTGGAAGCACCAACCCTTCAATGCCTTTTTCAACTGACCAAAGATATGGAAGGGCTATACAGTGGGTGTTCCAACACTGTCCACCCGAACGTCGCCAACGTGTTCTTTATAACAGCTGACGTATGTGGCTGCACGTTGTCATGCAGCAAAACCACTACAGAGGAGAACAGGCCGGTCCAGTCTTGATTGCCGAGTGCAAATGGTGGAGGGTACTGCAGTAAGAAGCAACGTTGATTGTTTGACCATGGTCCATTATGCAGTAGGGGTTTCCTTCCTTACCTCCCGCTTTACTTCTACCCAGGGTTGTCGCCACACATACATAAATATAACCCAATACATCGACTGTTCCGTTTTCATGTGATCCACCCTATTATTTGTAAGAAAAACTATTAACTTTGGACATCTCTAGCATTATATTTGTGTTAATTGCACTCTAAGGATTATTTGAAATTAAATTATAATTCAGAGATTGCCAAACTCCCTAGCAATTCCCACATTTAAAAATACATGGCAAGTTATCAAGCAGAAGTAACCCCTTTTCGCAGCTTTCCCGATTAGTTCCCTCAAATTTGTTAATTGTATCAGTACATGAAAGGTAGTCAAAGTTTAGTTGTACAACGAGTCCAAGAATAATTCTAGGATTATTAGTATAATTGCTCTTCGAATTTTGGCCAGGCTGTCCACTACCTATGGTAGGGGGTGAAATCAGCCTGAATTGTTTCCCGCAAGATCGCCGTCAGGACTTGTAGTGTGTTGCCAACCAATCATAAGCCACTGGAAATATCCCTTCAAGTTACTACTCTTAACTAGGAATGGGACATTAATTTGTACTCTTATCAGTATCAGCTGATACAGGTATATCAGTTTATTGGTAACATTACCGACCTGATATATTTATAAATATCTTACAATCGAGTGCAATATTGTGCCATTTTGTATAATTTTTATGCATATAAACAAAAAATCTCCATTCTGTACTTTTTTAAAGTAAATATCTAAACATGTAGCTTTTCCATTGAAAAAGGTTTGTTCATCTGGTATACATTTCAACATACATTTGTTAAGGAGGTCAATGAACCATTTGGAATTTTATATTGGATCAATAGAATAATGGTTATTGGTAAATTTTATATATCAGTAATTTATCAGTATGTGCCAAAATTTCATATTAGCCCATCCCTACTATTGACAATTTGGCAATCCCTGTCATTGATAATGCCTGCCCATTACTATTCTGGGAGCTATCATGTTTTAGACTGCTACTATTTTTCTGTACTAACTCCACTAAATTGCTCCTGAAGATGTGATGTCATGAATCACGTGATAAAACAAATGCAAAAGTAAAAGGTGTCTATGAAAAGAACCCTTTAAATGTACCTTATAGAATTTACATGTGGCTCAACCACAGTGGTGAAGCATCATAAGAGACCCAGAGGCCTAGCCTACCCTAATATATTTGGCTATTACGGATTATTTTATTACTTGTAATTCCATTAAACGATATCTTAATACAAGAAAACTGAAATTCTAGGCCTTACGATAATTTCCATCCCTGACAGGGGCTCTATCTTCACATGTTGAGCCACTTCTCCAAGGGTCTCAGCTAGTCCCATAACATTCTATGTGATTCATGCGGGAAAGCATAATTTCAGGGGCACGTTCGCCCGAAATGAAAACAGTGAGTCCGGCCTCATGCAGTGATGCCAACCCTAGCATAATTGTGCTAAACGTAGTACAATTTGAACTTTATTGGCACCTAGCACCCTGTGTTTGGCATAATGTTAAAATATAGCATCATCCTGGGAGACAGACACAAGTTAATTTCAGAATATATTTAAAAAAAATTATAAAAAAATTGAGATCTTATTTGTTTCAAACAAAAGGTAGCATGCTGATCCAGTCACAGCTGATCCACAGTCTTCTTTTCATATTTTCTTTATCTTTCCTTACTTAGCTCACGAGAAACATTTTATTGAAGGAAATTGGTAGAAAGTTGGAGTCACAGATAAAACAAGCCGACGCATGTTCACATCACAACTCCCCTCAAAATAGATGCATAAAATGAACTTAAAACCTAAGTCATCCGAGCACAATAGTTGCATTTAGAAAAATTTAAGAGTTCAATCAGCACACTTTTTCTGATTGGGAGCTTGGCAACGCTGGACACACTGTATAAACTGGGCTTCACATCTGTTTCTTGCCCACCGCAGTGTGTCCAACGAGGGGATAGGAAAGGCTAGAGTAGAAAGGCAAAGACAACTTGTTCCGAGGGTGAAAAAATGTTTCTATCACAGCGTTCTGCATTTTTGTTAGTTCCTCGATTTACTCCTGTTACGTTTTTGTTGTACAGTATTGTTATATTTCATCTCGTTTTCTTCTTTTCATTATTTTTATATTGTTTGATTGATTTGGTTCATTTTACTTGGCTTTTGTGCCACTTTTGGGTAATTTGCGAAGATGGGGATGAGTGATATGATGAAATTGATGAATGGACACTCACAAACATCCATGCTCAAGCCGAGATTCGAACTCAGGACCCCTGGCATCATAACGCGATGTGTTAACCACTCCACCATGTGGGTTGGCTTTCCATTATTGAGAGCATTGGGAATAATGACTTGTATTACTCGGAAATGCTACATAACAAGCCTATTTTCGGGCATAGGAAGAAAGAAGGGGCATTGGAAAATTGAGGACAGCCACTCGAATGGCATCTAAAGCATCAATTTACAATAAAATCAAGAAATACGATTTACGAGTTAGCACAAAGAGTAACTATTCAGGTAAGTTGATAGATGCAAGAATATGTTATGTTTTCAAAAATAACTTTAAAGGTTATATTTTTCATATTTTAAAAAAGCCTCACCCATAACACAAACGCCTGTGCCTACCCTTCCAGTGACACCACGCTTCGCCACTGCTCAACGAGGCATCATATCATACAACTTAGGTATTCAATGTCCTAACAAGCCACCAAGTTGACCCATGATTACAAGGGTTGATCAAATGAAAAGGTACAAAACGACACTGTCGGTGTAAATGAATACTTTATTCAAAGTATCCTCCATAGGCCTGAGCACATTGATCCCATTGATGAACGAGCCGAATGATTCCTTTTTCCCAGAATTCCTTTGGCCGTGACGCGACCCAGTCCTTCACAGCGTCCTTGAGTTCATTGTCCGAGGTGAAGCGCTTTCCTTTGAGATGCTTTTTCAGGGGACCAAACACATGGAAGTCACAAGGGGATAAGTCCGGACTGTAGGGCAGATGGTCTAGCTGCTCCCACTTGAACCTGGCCAGTTCCACGTGTGTGACCCTGGAGACGTGTGGATGTGCGTTATCATGGAGCAGAACCACACCCTCCGTGAGCAGCCCCGGTCATTCGTCTTTCCTGTAAACGTTCACCATCCGGCGATGAATATCGGCCGGTTTAACACCTTCTGCTGTCAGAAAACGGATAACGCCTCGCTGCTCCTCAACAGTCGAATTTGCCAATGTTAACGCCATCCTGTCCGAACACGCACTGCCGCATCACTTGGACGGCACTTTGTATCGGAGCCTCTGCTCTCTCCTGTGCATGCGCGTTCCCCTGCATGCTCCGATGCCGCATGGCACAATCGCACCCCTACATATCACGCTACATTCTCCCATCGCGGCATCGGTATTATATAAACGATTCCGTTGTTACAACGTTTCGTACCTTTTCATTTGATCAATAAAATAATTGTATTGTTCATTGATTCCATACACATGAAGATGAATGAAGTATTATTTCTTGTACACAAATGTGAACGTTAGCAACACTTGCACCTTGTTGGATAGCAGATGTCACAAGGAAGTAATTTAAGTAATTTGTACGCTTCGTGTCATACCATTTTTGTTATTAATACGTTGCCAAATAAACTAAGAGTGCATTTTTTTATCATCACTTGTAAGTTTAGACCCACCCGTTACTTACATGTGATTGTTATTTGGAAAAAAACTTTTTTTTAACAAACCACTTATTTGTTAGCTATCAGAAAATGCTGAAATAAGTTCCATACAATGAGCAGTTTTTTCTCCATTCATCTTTTATGTGGAAAATTGTCATTTTTTTAAAAAAACAATTGAAATTCGATTATCTCGAAAACTACTAATTTTCGGACGGGGTATCATATGGTCAAATTTATTGCAAATTGTCTCTACTTTAACCCCTTTCAGGGAATACATCTAATTACCAGTCACCCTGTATAATTACATTCTTTTCACTTAATTTCTCAAGCTCTAATTCACCACAGAGAACTTAAAATCACTTACATGAATTGTAAAGCATAGTTTTTTTCATTCAGTATTAAATACTGATTTATCATTAACTAGGTTGCCTGCTTGGAGATGCATTTTAACTCCCACAGTTATGAAGATCATTCATGTTTTTCTTCCATTCTACAATCTATAGCAACAGAACAACACACAAGACCTTGAGAATTGAAACCTGTTTGCAACATTTCATAAACTGAAGGATTCACGTCATTAGGTGATCGAGACCAATAGATTTAAATGAAGTTCGTGACATGTTCTGTGCTGGGTGTATTAACATGGTTACAATTACTCATTTTAAAAAGTAACTCAGTGACAGATACTTGAAAAGTAACTAAGTTACTTTGTTACTTGCTGCTAGAAATTTTCTTGCAAACAAATTACAATTACTATTTGTAATAAAATAAATATATAAAGACTGTTCTATTTACATTCCTTTCATATATTTATATTATTACAACATACAAATGAGGGAACAAGAAGTCAGCTTTGCTTCAGTGGTATTACTTCTAAAAATCGTTTGTATTTTCACATTATTTGGTAGGAGGGCGAAGCATTTCTCTTGCTAACTATGCCTGTAAGGTTGAAAATTGCAGGTCATCTTTGTGTTACAACACAACCCAAGTAACCAAATGTGGTTGGCCAAATGCAAGAACATACTGTTGGGCAACAGTAATTTCGGCTGTGGTTCCAAAGTTGGCTCAATGCATAGTTTTGACGGGCCAACGTACTGGAAACTAAAATGTAGTTTGTGTTTTGGTATGTATATATTATTTATTGTGAGGCCAAATATAAACTATAGTACAAATCATTTGTGTAAAATAAAAAAAAAATATACACAACACTTTCTCATTCATATGGTACCATTGTTCTCAAAGTACCTTCAAGTGGTATCACAAAAAAAAATTCAGTTTACTTAGTTTTCCACCTTTCATAGAATCTAATCTGCACATAACATTGTTTAACCACCTTCACAAGAATACCTGTAAGAATGTACTTATTCTGCTACAGCTAAACAAACAAACAAACAAGTAATTCTCAACACATCCTTCATCCATGGTGGCTGACAAAGGACTGGTAAGTGACTACAAGTTAAGAAGTTCAATAATATAATATTTCCAGTATGTGCTGTGACAGATATATTTGGTAAGAAACACTGTTACATGTCACTTATTTTACCCTAGAATTTACAGCATACTCTTGAAAGTTGTCTTAACACAAGAAAGTAGTTTTTAAAACTGATTTTTGACTCATTTTTGCATGGTTGGGCAAACGTTGGCCCAACATAACACCAACTTCAATTTGTCAACCAACGCAAACCTAACCTTTCCCATGTAAAAACTTCAGTTGGCCCAATGGTTGTGGTTACTTGGAAAAGCAATGCGTGGCTTTGGGTTATGTGGACTGTTCTGATTTCTGGTCATAGTAAAAACATTGATACGTTAAAGGGAAACTCTTATTCCACTTTTTTTGTGAGTTAATGAATACTTTCACCAATTTCATATTGTAACAACCAGTGGTCGGAAGTAGCGCGCTACTTGTAGCGTCGCTACTGTAGCTAGCTACAAAATTTGTAGCAGTAGCTGTAGCGGCGCTACATTTTGAAAATTGTAGTTGTAGCGGTAGCGAGCTACAAAATTCCTGTAGTTGTAGCGAAAATTTCACTACAGCTACATTTCTTCTCTGCATTGTGAGGAAACTTTTAAAAGTGACCACAGCATTTTAAAAAAAGACAATAATGCTTACTTTTGGAGAAGGTTCATAAAGACAGTCTATTACATGGAAATACGTAAAATCTAGATTATAAATATATTTCATAAATCTAATATCGCAATAACTAAACTGAACTGGCATATATGAATATATTCTGGCTGACGGCTACGTTTTTTTAGATGCATCGCTATTTTGGGGAGAAACATGCCTAGTTTGCGGCAGCCCTAAAAAAAAAGGCCTCATTTGCACCACTCCAGGAACAAATCCTGTTGATATCCATGGTGTAAGAGGCAGGTATATGTCATTAATCTCTGCGTAAAACACAACTTGCAGTGCAAAAGCAAGCGATTCAGTCTCCACTACAATGACAAAGCAATAGTACCAGCAATCAATGGTTCAGCATTAATCATTGTTAGCATATAGGATATCACCAGCAAGAAATTATTGTTACAAGAATGATAGACATACACTTTATGGAATTACAATTATTTTCGATATAAATTTGTTGAGCAATTTTAAAATTGCAATACGTTTAGAACACTCGAGTTTACACACCGCTTTCCTCAATATATTTTATGATATTGTAAAAAGTATGTACGAGATCTTGACTTTTCTGCAGAGATGATAATTTTCTTTAGTTAATATGCAGTTTCCAAATATATGTAATTCTTCTACATTTACGTCGCTTTTCTGTAACTTTTGCTAATCATGGCAATGAAGATGGATGGTTTATTTTGTTATTCTCTTATCTAGAGTCTATTTCTGCCACTTTTGGCTAATTGTGAGAATGAGGAAGAATGGTGAATGATGATGAGCAGTGTGGGGAATGGAGGAGCAGGAGAATCCATTCTCCAAACTAGGTGTCTTTCCTAGTTTTTGTTTTGAGTCCACTTTATGCACAGAGACAAGCTAATCCAGACTGGATCTGAACCACTAGTGCCTCCGCCAGGTATCTAACCTGAGGCCCCTTTGATTACAAGGTGACAAAGTTTCCACTGTGCCTTCAGGGAAGCATTCCCAACAGGAAACTTACATAAAGCATCACTCCACCTGTCGCTCATTTAGCTATACCAAAGAAACACCCCCCAGCTATCCGCAAAGTTAGAGCAAACATCTAACGAATTACGCTCGTATAACGATCTACGATCGTATTTTCCAGTAAGTAGAACTATCATACTAGGGGCTTCTTTTGAATATCCATGTGCTTGTTTCAAGTTTTTTTCTTATGCAGAAGTAGCGCAAAAGTAGCGAAGTAGCGAGTAGCGCACATGAGTAGCGTAGCAAGCTACTTTTGGTAAATGTAGTTGTAGCGAAGCTACATTTTTGGCCAAGTAGCGGTAGCTGTAGCGAAGCTACTTTTAAAATGTAGCGTTCTGATCACTGGTAACAACTAAGAAAAGGTATGTCATACTTTTGTGGCCTGGACAGTGTAAGGTCAACTGCAAGACCTAGCATTTAAGCTGCACATGGAAATTCTCATCAGCCTATTGTCCCAAATCATGCACAGACAACAATGGGATTCTGCAAATAAGAAAACTTCCAAAAATTTATTTCGTAGAATATTATTATTAGGCCTTTAACCATTATAAAACAAATTTACATGGATTCTGATATATTCACAGGAGTCTATAGCTGAGTATATGCATCACTCCAATGCAATGCACTGGTTTATAACTTCCAACAGACTAGAATTCTCCAAAGCAGCAGCCACCCTCTCTTTATCGGCTAGCTGTTTGTTGATGGCATTTTCTGAAGCATGGGTGCCGGGTGCTACCTCCACAGTTACTTTGAAACGAGTGGGGAGCGTGCGAAGCAGCTGAACTCTCAAAGATAACCCTATAAGGGTGGCCATGCTGCAGTGTGGAATTGTGGGGGTGAACACCACTTTCACGGTGTTGTTGGCATTATCTACCTGTAAAAAGAAATCATTTTGTATTCATGGAAATCAGAGAATACAAATAATGTGGTCTTCGTTTTTGACATTTACAAATGGTCATTTTAAAAAAAAAATGTTACTGTGTAAACTTGAATGGAAGTGTTTTACTTCCATACATTGGTGAGACAAGTTGAGAACATATATTATCAACTGCTTACTAATACACATACAGTATTGGCCAAATTATTGGACTCATTGTAAAAAAGCACATTTCCTTGTTTTGAAAGTGTTCTAACTACATATATTTGATGATTGTTACAACTAGGGCTAGGATTTTTATGACCTAAAAATCACCAAAATATGCAAAATAAAATATGCCCTTATGACCTAAAATTTACAAAATATGCACTATAATTTGAAAAATATGCCCTTATAACTAGACTATTTCAAACATCAATATCTAACTTATGCTGAAATGTTTTCATATTACATACTATTTTTAGTTCACTTTATGTGCCCTGATGAGTTGAAATGCGCAATGAATAAATACTTTCTGTAAATTTTCAATTAAAAATGAAAGAAATTTTGCTGCAGTCGAAAAGAGAAACCTCAACTGAAGAAGGGAGTAAAAACGAAAATGTTGGAAAATGACTGTATATTTCTTGATACAGCGAATATGACCGAAAATTCATGAAAATATGCTTTATTACGTTGAAATGGCCAAATATACCCTTAAAAGGCACCTTAATTCAATTAGTTTCTTCACAATATGAATTTCACCCTTACAAAAAAAAATGCTGTCATAAAAATCCTACCCCTGGTTGTAACTGTTTATGGGATTAAACTGTTTGTCTGTTTCGATATAATCTTGTTGCCCAGAATCATTTGTTACTGTGTCCCCAGAATACATGGCAGCACAATTCTTTGCATATTCGCAAAAATGCCTGAAACAATATGTACATTGTTTAACGTGTTATTTATGCTATTTTTTTGGTTATAACTAGACCTTGGATTTTAGTTTTTAACCTATTTTTTTTCCTTTACAGGTATGCAAGAAATAATAAGTTATGTCAGCGTTTCGTTAAAAAACTCAACTCATGAAGTTTTATAGTGCCTAAAAAACTATTTTGCTTGTTAGAACCTATTTTAGGTTTATGTGCCTAAAACAAACCTTTTTTAGGTTTTTATATATTTTTAAAGGTTTTACAGACTTTTTATGTCACACAGAGGCATTTGCTTTGGTCACGAGAAAATTCAATGACGAACGTGTTTGAAATGTACTCTCTGTCGATTTCCCTTCCTCCAAGTCCATGATGATTTTCCAAAGCTATAAACAAAGCAAAATTTCTGGTGCCACTGTTACCTGTACAATCAAAAGTGTTCTGATCTGTGTGGTCTTGCTAACTTTCGCGTCACTTCCATGCTTTGTGGCATTCACGTCTTGCAAACTAACATTTCAGCATTGAAGTTTCACCACGGACTATGTTTTTGTTGAAAGATTATTTTCAGCATATAAGATGGTCCTCACAGACAAAACTGCGGAGTTTGACTGTGGATAACATGAAAACAGATTGTTGCCTAACTATACGGCGAAGAGTGGATTTTAATAGCAAATTTCCAATGTTAAGTTACGCCATTGCCGTAGGGTTAGGCAATACACATAATGTTATGCAAGATGGTTCAGGATATAGGTGTCCCATTTTCTTTGCCGGTGACTACATAATCAGTAGTATTCAGAAATTTTGAACTATTTTCAGTTTTTTTAAGCCTAACTTAACCTATTTCAGGATTTTTAGAACCTATTTTAGGGTATTTCGAACCTATTTTAGGAGCCTAAAAGCACACTTTTTAGAACTTAAAAATCTGAGGTCTAGTTATAACAAAAAAATAATATTAATTCTGGTTGTTGTAAGGGTGTTCTTTATTTGTTTCTTCGGAGCAACATGTAATTTCATAAACCACGTGGTTTAAGGTTTAGAAAAAAAGTAAAAAGGAATTGTACATAAACAATTATTAAAATGGGGTCAAAAAGAGCCAAAGGTGCTCATACGAAGTACTGACAGTGTTTGCAGTATGTACAACGATCCAATGTGTATCACAAACCATTAGGCACGTGGAAACTTCAACGAAAGAAAAGTAAATGAATTTCTAAATTTTGCAGAAGCATATCCCATCTGAGAAATGCATTTTCAAACTTGTTTAATTCCACAATAATTATTCCATGTGTACAGTTGTAGGAGTATTATGCAGTAATTAATAAAACTTACAAATATGTTGGATTGGTCAACAACATTAAGTTCTTCTAATGTCAATGGATGCTCAGGATCATTTATACTTCGAACCAAATCTTGGAGACCAAGTTAAGGATAATCCAACAATGTTTACACACACATACAAGCAAAAAATGTAATCTCACTGTGAAGAAAAGAGGATGGTAATATACGGTCTGTAGCAGTCAGGACTGAAAAATTCATTGAAATTCTATTCTGAAAAAAAAAAAAAAACATTGAACTGTCTCTTGCTTCTTGCTTTACCACTACCTGCCTTTCTTAACCCAAAGAAAAAATTGCAGGAATTTTTTAATGTTTTAATGATTCCATAAGAGCAGCAATTTTCTACTGACTGTACATCCACTTGCATATTTTTTTTACCTTTTTTGTTGTAGAAGAGGTGTTTAGAAGTAGTTTTTTCTGATATTTTTTGAAGGATTTACAATATTATTATATTAGATCAAAATTGTTAAATTAACAATGTAGAAGAATACTTATGGTAGAGAAACCTAGCCTTGCTGCCTAATCCACTTACTGATAAGCTTAACTGAACCTGTCTTTACAGAAAATTTTGAGATTGGATGGATGCAAATGGCAGATGTTTGTGCCAAATATTACCTATGGCGAAAGCAAGTTTGGTTGGTTGATTTGGTGTTTTAAGTCCACTTTATGCACAGTAAGTCTAATTGGGACTGGACGTACGGTTTAAAGTGGGATCCGAACCACTTGTGCCTCCACCAGGTATCGAACCCGTGACCCCTTGATTACAAGGCGACGAAGCTACCACTGCGCCATCGGTGAGAAAGCAAGTTTGGCTCCCTTGATAAAAATAAAGAGTGAACAAAGGATCCAGTCTAATATAAAGGTACAACCAGAGTCCTGTCTGAAAAGGCAGTGAACCACACAACTGCCTCTAGTGGAAAGAAGTTCAATTAACAAGAGGAGTGAAACTAATTAACTACATCAAAAGGATGGGACTCAGAATTATGCAGCTGGTAGAATTTGTACTGTTGTCACAAGTGTGCTAGGACCTACTTACAATTTGTAATACCACGCTGTCTGTTTTCTTAATCAACAAGATACATTTGCTGGAAATATCAGGGATAACCATGACTTATTTTCTTTTGGATGGAGAGTTGATACCAAGATTAGGAAATGCTGCCACATTTGTGTGTTTCCATATGCGACGAGATGCACTTCTGTTCAGCTGTTGGTATAGGGACCATAGTTTTAATGTTCTTGAATTATCCAGGAGGATATAAAAGTAATTTAGAATACAAAAAATTGGGACAATTAAGTTTGGATAAAATATTTTCAGTGTTTTAAGTCACTGAAAATACTAATTTGTAAGAAATTGGGTCCTGAAAAGTAGGTGGTGGGTGTCAGTGACCATGATGGTAAGTTGCTACCTTTAGTCATTTAAAAAATACGAAAGTTTCCATTAATGTTTATATTGTGTAAAATTAGGCAAAAAAAAAAAATATTGCAGCGTGATTCAGGAGTGGGCATATGTTCTGAATGTTTAATGAATTTCACAAGTTTTATAGATAAGAATACTGAAAGGATTGTGGAAGTAGTTTGAAGTTAACTAGCACAGTTAAAAGTTTTGCTAAGTATTATTTATTTCAGAAATTATGATTTGAAAATTAGCTCATGCGAGCATCCATGCTTCCCAGATGTTTTTAGTTTATGGTCATCTCATACACTAAGTACCGGTGGATTTTCACTTGAGGCTCAAAGAGGGTTTTGTGTTTGAGACCAGATATTACGTGGTCAGGTGCTGGAAGCATTTAGGTCCATGCAACTATCAACTAAATACAGGAGGGGAAAAATAAACGTGCAGCAAGTATTCACTAATCGGATGAAGCATGTATTAACAGACATATATATAAATTGAACCATGTAAAAACTGGTTACATGCCAAGTTTAGATGAATTCGTATTCTCAAAAATTTATCAAACAAAACATTTGTACTTACGTCTAGTGAATATCTATTATTTCATACGCTGTTTCAGGAAAAATAACTTAAAAAGTACCTTACACAAGCATCTGTACTTCCCATGGCATTTTTCATTCATAGAAGAATGAGAAAGTATCGCAGAATAGTAGAAATTAGTCTGAAAGTAAATTCGAAACACTGTTTGCAATTTCGAAGAGTCCTATTTATAGGCAAAAAGATAATGAGATGTTGAAAGCATTTAGGTAAATAACTGTAACACTAACCTAACCATAAAATAAATTAGACGTGTTGTTTGAATACTAACAGCCATAAACCTGACTTGCCTAACCTATGAAACTCCTTTACACCACACATATGACCTAGATGGCAGCAGTAGTCTGTAACCAAGACAACAGTAAATGAATGGGTGGTTACAAAAGAAGAATCATCATGTAGGAGTAGGCTATATGGACGTGAAAAATAATTTTCATGTGAACACGCAGTAAGTGATTGCTAAAACTCGGAAAGGGTAACAGTTTCATAGATCAGAGACACATTAAAATCGGATATTTTGTGTTTAACATGGTACGTACTTACCAATTGTGTTTTGCGGAACATAGTTCAAGGTGCCATTATTAGAGGCACATATTTTTGGTAAATAAAAAAACAAAATTTCGGTACAAAAACAGAGTTGATTTCGGGTTCAAAAGCGGTAAATAAAATAAAATGTCGGTGTTATAGCGGTGAATAATCACTTCAAAAGTGCTATATAAAATGACATTTTGGTTTTAAAATTGTGAATATAATCCTAAATTTGATTTAAAACCACTTATTACACAAAATAAACTTATCCCTGCTAACAGCACATTTATGTAGTTACCAGAGTATTAAGTTTATTCCTGTGTAAAGGGGTCCATTTTTGCTTCTCAAATATTTACAGCAGAATTAATCAGTTTTCCGTGAATTGCATAACTCACAGGATACTTCAGAAAGTGTCGCGTCGGTATATAAACGGTAAATTTCGTGTTTAAGAGTATATTTTGCATATTGCAGTTCATTTCGCATTATTTCGTGACAAAACAGGGTAGAAAAATGCACCTCACACCTTTCAGAAACATGAAAAATGAACATTACAGCATGTTATTTCATATTTTGTGTTTTTGTCAAAAACGAAATTTGCATGCCTCTAGCCATTATGCTTTTTACATGAAAACAAATGCAATTTTTCACATTCTGAGTGCTTTTTTTAATTCCTTTCTTCGCTTCCGGAACACACAATATGGCAGGCACATCTTGACTCACGTTGTGGGTATGCAGTGTTTCAACCATCTGCACCGAAAAATACCTACTATTGTGTTCGTCACCGGTGGAAATTATACATTATGCACGGGTAGCTGATGGGTTAGCCCCACGAACCATACACAGATAGCCCCACAAACCATTCACGGATAGCCCCACGAACCATTATGCACGGTAGCTGACCGATAGCCCCACGAACCATTTCCGATAAGGTTAGGTTAGGTTTGGTTATGTTAGGCAAGCATAATAAAAAAAAAGGGGGGGTTGAAACACTGACAGGGGCTTACGTCATCAAACGTATGCAGCATCCGGTTGTCGTAAGGCAAGTAAATGAAAGCAATGGCAATTTTGCATCTGTGAGATATTTCTCTTGAAAAATACATGATTTCCCGGTCAAATATATTCCACGATGAAAGAAAATACATCGACGAACATTGTAAACCTTGGAGAAACTCATTTCCGTAAGTAGTTTCTTGTGTAAAATTGAAGAAATGTGTCTCCGATGTATTAAACTGTTACCCTCCGAAAGATATATTAACAGACATAAAGAGAAATGGAACCATGAAAAATATGCCTGTGTACAATGATTAAATTTGAATGAAACGATCGGAATTTGGTCCAATTACTGTTTAAATATCATGTCAATTTCAATGGATCCATAAAACACAATGTTTAATGTTTATATCATGAGTTCGTTTGGCTACAGTATGCAAGAGCCTCCCGCCTTACGTTTTACCAGCTGTTTCAACATTTTTCTTAGAAAATTAAAAAAAGGTTTCTCAATTATCAGTGTCTAGGAAAGAACTGCCTACTACAAGTTCTTTCTGTATTTCCTTCAGGTAAATGTCCATAACATCTTCAAATGAGAAAAATGATGTGAACATTTCTTGTTTTTCTTTAAAAAAAAAATTAACGTGAGAAAAGTAATATGGAATTCATTCTGATATCCCCCTAAGCTCGTAAATACACATTTCAGCACACTAGAAATATTGGTACAACTTCCGTATAGGGGAAAAACCTAGCAATCATTTATTTCACACTTTTTAACATTGGTAACGTACAATTCTGCATTGCGGAACAATTCTTCAGGTGTAATAATGAATTTCTACGGAAATAATTTATATTTCTTAAATTTACAAGTACATACTGTTCTCCCTTTTCTCAGTTCTGTAACACGTAATATGGCGATAGCATACTGGGTTATCGCACGTTGTGGCAGTGTTTTGGCGATTTGGAGTGTGTTTGGAGTGTTTCAACCTTCTTCACCGAAAAATACCTAATTTCGTGGCCGGATATGAAATTATGGTAATACCTCGTTAGCCCACAAACCATTTCGGAGCGAATTTACAATATAGAGAAAGTCTCCAATTTTGTTAATTTTCGGTATACTAACTAATTTTGACCTCCTAATCACGAATCTGTTGAAAGAAACCGGGGGTCACGTCTGAAAATTTGAAAAAAAGCCGACTGAATTTTTTATATATATAGGTGTATATGCGTAGTATTACGAACAAAAATGTAATATCCTGTCATTGTGTCCAACCACGCCGTTGTTTTACAAAAAAATTATTTATGATGTTCAATTCTAGTACGATCCCTATTTATTCGATGAATGTAGGTGAAATGAGTGCTAATGGAACCTAACCTAACAGGCCTAACCTAACCTCGTGTGAATGGTTCATGGGGCTACCCGTGGATGGTTTTTGGGGCTAACGTCAATGGTTTGTGGGGTTACCCGTGGATGGTTTTTGGGGCTAACGTCAATGGTTTGTGGGGCTACCCGTGGATGGTTTTTGGTGCTAACGTCAATGGTTTGTGGGGCTACCCGTGGATGGTTTTTGGTGATAACGAACAATTTATTCATCAAAATGTACAATTTCCAGACGTGACCCCCGGTTTTTTACAACAGATTAGTGATTAGGAGGCCAAAATTAGTTAGTATACCGAAAATTAACGAAATTGGAGACTTTCTCTATATTGTACATTCTAGCCACCATTTCCGGTAAGGTTTGGTTAGGCTAGGCTAACATAGTTCTAATTTTAGAAAAATAAAAAAACTTGCGAAGAAAATGCGTAGTTTGAAACATTGACAGGGGGTTACATCATCACACGGAACATCCTTGATGTATAGAAGCAACAGGAATTGTGTCTCGGAGATATATTTTTATAGAAAAGAATAAGATTTCACGCTAAAAAATATTACACGGCGCAAGAAAACACTCTGAGAAATTTCCAACGATGATACAGAAAGTGATTTCCATAAGTAGTTTGTTCTGTAAAAATGAAGAAATCCGTTTCCCCTATACGGAAGTGTTACCGAAGTATTATATATCGCCTTCAAAACATCAGAAAACGAAGAATTTATTAAAATATTGATGGAGGACTTTCGTATACCGGACCATTCGTTCTTGTACAAAGGATACCAAATATTTCTCTCTCGTCAAATTCATCTACTACATCCTCGTCTTCTTCCTCTGGTGTTAATTTTCGTTCTTCACATTTACGATAAAGCTTTGGATTTAAATTTTCGATTCTGTCAGTACCTGACATTATGAAAGGCACTAAAAATTACACTTCACAAAAATCATTACACACGAAGTCGGACGGTCGCTTTCAATTTCGCTTCACGATTTTCTTTTTTCCACGTTTATCATTTGTTCTTCGGATTTAACAAAAGATGGCGTAAAGTTCGTCACAAACAGAGCATCATTAATGAGCATTTCTATATTTGAAGTAAATGCCATATGTACAGTGGATGCATAAATATCGACGAGAAATTGTACTCGAACTATAGATCCACCAACTTATTTGAAACCCTGGCCAGAAACAAGTGGCGCTAGTGTCGAATGTTTTGGAGGGGAGCTCGGGAACTCTGGGGCAAGGGAAGGGATGGCAGAAACACGTGTTTTCCTCCTGTGTTGCCAAATCTAGAAGTGGGCGTGTGCCGTGAAAGGTTTGCAAGTAAACAAATATGCAGGCCGAATATTAAGTTTCGTTTTTAGACGTGGTAATTCAAATAACATAGCATAAGAGAGAGGAGGGAGGGGGACACTAAAGTTAAAAACGCCTGCAGAAGGATATCAACAATTTAAACACATAAGATTAATATTCTAAATTATGTAAACTATAAAAAAAAAATTATGTAAAAAAAAAAGAAAAAAAGAATGAATCCAAGTTTCATCAATGTAAACAACAGGCCTCCCTTCGTTGCGGAATCTGTTGATCGCACGAAGATATCTTGCTCTCCAAACCACAATGTTGCTTCGTTCAACCAGAGCTAAGCGAGAGTTTCTACATTTCTTAAATTTAAAGCCTATAATGAATTTCCACCATATTTAATTAACTCAGCTGGTATTAAATCAATGCCAGGTGCTTTGTTATTCTTTAGCCTTTTAATAGCATCTTTAACTTCAGTCAAGTTAGGTTCTGGAACTAAAGGTTCTGCTGTGTGTACTTCATTCACTTCTGATTTATCTCCTACATGGACATTTAAAAGGTCATTAAAGTAGTTCTTCCATCTATTTAGAATATCGCTTGGATCAGCTAGAAAATCACCGTCTTTATCTTTTATCAAGTTTACTTTAGGTTGCCACCCCTTTCTAAATTCATTTGCACCTTTATATAAATCTCTGATATTTTTATTTTTGCTGTTTGTTCCAATTTCGTTAATTTTGCTTTTCAAGTAATCTCTTTTTTTACTTCTAAACGTGCGGTTAACTTCTCGCTTTATTCTATTATAATTGTTTAGATTTGTATCATCAGAGTTATTTAACCACCTAAGTCTAGCCTGATTTCTTATTTCTATTAGATTATGACATTCATTATCAAACCATGGCTTACTTTTTCTCGGTTTATGGTATCCTATACTTTCTTTAGCTGCTGATTCTATTGCATTACGTATGTGCTCCCAATTTTTATTTACGTCTGTTTCATTTATATTTTCATCATCATTTAAATCCTGCAAAACATCAAATCTATTTGACAGTTTAATTTGGTAATCTTTCTTAATTCTTTCATCAGTAAACTTTCCTGTATCAAATTTTATAACTTTTAGATTTTGTTGTTTATGATTTATCACTGAGAGTCTTTCTCTTAATTTAGCAAACAACATATAAAATATTATCTAACATTCTTTTAACAAGACTAACCCCATATGCTAATGAAATTATAGGTGATTATCAATGTGTATTTAAACGTAACAGATCAACTACAGATCAAATTTTTCACATCAGACAGACACTTGAAAAAAAGTGGGAATATAATCAAAATGTCATTGATTTCAAAAAAGCATATGATTCGGTCAAAAGAGATAAATTATATAATTTATTAGCCGAGTTTGGAATACCTAAGAAGCTTGTTAGTATGATAAAAATATGCACCAGTGAAACAGAAAGTAAAATTCGTGTGGGTATTAATATGTCTGACAAATTTACAATTCATGATGGGTTAAAACAAGGAGATGCATTATCTCCATTACTCTTTAATTTTGCCTTAGAATATGCTGTTAGGAAGGTAAAAGAAACTAAAGAAGGACTAAAATTAAATGGTGTGACTCAGTAGTTAGCATATGCAGATGATGTAGACTTACTGGGGGATGATGTGAATACAATTAAGAATAATGCTAAAATATTTTTCAAAACTGCTAAAGAGATAGGTTTGGAAGTTAACAAAGAGAAAACTAAATATATAGTTACAGGCCGAAACCAAGTGTTAGGTAATAATAAAAATCTAATTATTGATAACAACTCGTTTGAACCAGTTTCCAAATTCAAATATTTAGGAGTAATATTAACAAATGAAAATTATATTAAAGAGGAAATAAAAAGTAGGCTTAATTCAGGAAATGCATGTTACTTCTCTCTTCATAAACTTTTGTCTTCTCGTTTAATGTCTAAGAAACTAAAGGTTAAAATATACAAAACGGTAATTTTGCCTGTAGTATTATATGGATGTGAAACTTGGTCCCTTACATTGACAGAGGAACATAAATTGAGAGTATTTGAAAATAAGATCCTTAGGAAAATCTTTGGACCTAAAAGGGATGAGGAGACAGGTGAGTGGAGAAGGTTACATAATTTAGAAGTACATAATTTGTATTCATGTCCAGATATTATTAGAATAATTAAATCAAGAAGACTTAGGTGGTCAGGCCATGTGGCACGAATGGGAGAGGAAAGAGGAGTTTACAGGATTCTTGTTGGGAAACCTGATGGTAAGAGACCTTTAGGAAGGCCAAGACGAAGATGGAGGGACAACGTTGAGATGGACCTAAGGGAAATCGGTAGGGATGGAAAAGAGTATATAGAACTTGCTCAAGATAGGGAAAGATGGAAGGCCTGTGTTGCTGCAGCCATGAACCTTCGGGTTTAAGAAGGCTAGGGAGTTAGTTAGTTAGAGTTGTTTCATAATTTTCCGTAATGTTTCTCGCCCCCCTGATAATTAATTTCTTTCTTAGCAATAACTGAAAGTTTCAATATTGTAGGAACTTCTCTTTTCACTACGTACATTTCATGGACAATTTCTGGTCAGGGGTTTGTAAATCTTTTTTCTCTCTTTTCAGTTTTTAAGCAATGACTCTGACCGTCCCGTTAGATATACTGCTCTCTTTAGTGGTTGATCGCGAGGATAATTCCACCCGTCTCTTTTCTCTTCTTCACACTTCTCGATGATTCGTAGTAGCAAATTTCGCTCACTGCTGTGCACAACTTTGGACACTTTACACTTACTCAAAAACACGTCTACGCACATCAACAAGACTCCTCGAATTCTTGAAGAGAGTAAAATTAGCAACACTGTGTCAGCGGAAGTGGGAAGGTCCTTGCCTGACCAGCGCCAGAGCAAACACCGGGGGTGAGAGAAGGGGGTGGGGGAGGCCGGTTAGTTCGCATATTTTCCGAGGTTTCAGAAAGCTTGGTGGATCTATAGTAGGGGTGTGCGGGTGTTTTTGCATTTCTGGTACAAAAACTAATGGCAAGAATTTACAATACCGGACCCTTCTGTAATTTCTATGCAACTGCTTATACTCACGAAATAATTATAGATCGACCACAAGGAAAAAAGCCTTGGCACGAAAAGTCCCCGCGCAGCTTTCCCTTCTTCCCTCCACCTCGGGCCATAAGGAAGCATGGTCAACTCTCCCCCTCCCCTACTCGCGGGGGTACGGTGTCCAGGAATCGCGGGTCTGCGCAGGTTGTTTTGCTCGTGGTTCCACTATAGTCGCGATGATTTATTTGAATTTAACATGTTGGGGTGAGGTGTAGAAATTGTTCATTAACGTGTAGAAGTTGTAAAATAACCTTTTCTATTCTCGCAATCAGTGGCGAAGCGTCCTATGAGGCCAGGAGGCCGGGCCTACCCACGCCATTACTCTTTGAAAGGTGTATTTACTTATTTTGTCAAAACACATGTAATGCACTGGAAAAGTTTGGAATTTTAATTTATGATAATTACAAAAAAATTCTAACCCTGTCCAGTATACGAACTTTCCACGGAGTGAGGCACATTTGCTGGGGCCTCTTCTCTTTACATTCCGTCGTACGGTCGTATATGCGGGATGCCTAATCTTACGAGTACTGTACGTATGCTTATAACGTGCTCCTGAGCAGTGGCGTACGCAAGGGGGGGTTACGGGGTTTAACCCCCCTCCTTGAGCTTGTGAAATATTATGAAAGATGCTGTGGATAAAAAGTGAAATGGCCAATTTTTCACTGTCAAAGATCTGGGACAATAATATTACTATTAGAACTTCTACTACTACTACTACTACTACTACTACTACTACTACTACTACTACTACTACTACTACTACTACTACTAGTAATAGTAATAATAATAATAATTTGAATTATTATTTCCATGCAGCATGGAGAAAAGCACAGCATTCCAAACTCAGGCGTCTTTCAGAGTAATGCCTTGAAAATAAACACGAGTTTATGAGGTTAGGTTAGGGTAATTGATTTAAAAGAGAAAAAAGTTGTTTTGTATCTCAGTTGCAACAATGTTCATTACACTGTCGTACGCAGGATTTTTTTTTTCGGGAGGGGCTGGAATAGTAAATGTGGATAGCACATGGCTTCGTTTTGGAGGGCAGGATGCATAATAAAATATTTCGTAGTTTTGGAGCTTTTCAGTCTATTAAAATTGTATTCAAAGACAAAAATGGTAATCGGAATTCACTTTAAAAGAGGTTTCGCATTTACACATTTTGATTTTTTAAAGTTCTTAACGGAGTTTTATTTGAAAATTCGAATTTTCTCAAAATTTCGGTAGGGGCTGGAACACCATCGGCCACCCCTCTACGTACGCCAGTGTTCAAAGAACATGTATTTTTTTGTGTGAACAATGAGAATTAACTAAATAAAGTTATTGGTACGTTGTAAGAGGCTAATGTATAGGCAAAGGCTAGGCGGACAAGAATACAGTCACCAGTTCGCCTTCCCTTTGTATCAGGGGTTTATCCAGGATTTTTCCCTTGGGGGGGTGCTGGAAAATTTTGGGGGGGTGTAAGTTTGGGGAAGTTAAGTGCATATTTTGGACAGTTTTAAAAATGTTCACCCTAATTCAATTTCTTCATGGATGTTTCTAGAGATTAACCCCTTCCTCCCTTCCCTTCACGTAACATTTCAGAAGAAAAAAGATGTCAAATACAGGAAAAGATGGAAAATAGATTAATGTTAACATTTCAGTTTAACGTTTCGAGTATTGCTTTCCTTCCGATAATGTTCAGTACTTGATTTAATCAATCGTTAGACAAAACACAAGGGATGACATTAAAAAACACAAAATTTTAACATCATATTACCAGGAATCATTTCATACAATTCTTAAGCTAGTTATAAGAAATTAGGAACACTTGCGCAATATTTTTTTTAATTGTATTTGTATCGTTCTTACCCTAGGTGTAACTCTGAGTTCATCTTGGGGTACCCAATTGAAATATCAGTGAGAATGAATTGCATAGGTGTGTGCGCACTTGCCTGTCTGAAGTAGTAGTAATAAATGCAGATATAATATGACTGCCAGCGAAGGGAGCAAGACAATTTTTAGAACTATTTCTTTGCAAACTGATTATGCATATTATTAGTTAAAAATAGCGACAGTATCCCATGATGTTTACTCTTTACAATCTTGCTTTGCTGGTTCGTTGAAGACTTCAATATGAAATTCCTTGACCGATTTCATTCAAAAGCAATATCAGGTATCTATCAAACGTGCAGCCCAACTTCCCACTATATTTTAACGTCTTCATGGCCATGCTCTAAATATATAGAGTTTCATTACTTTATTTCAGTTTGTGAATCATCGTTTAAACAGAGATTTGACAACACCAGCAGAATTTGGAACTCACTCGCTACATAGAACTATTAAAATTATACATGCATATTTTCTGTTAGAACAGTACTAGGGGGCAGGGGGCAGGGGGCATGTGGTGAGGTAAAGAGGATGCCGAAGGAGCAAAGCAAGATTGTAAAGAGTAAACATCATGGGATAATGTCGCTATGTTTAATTAATAATATGCATTATACCATTACAAAACTTTGGAAAATACGCTTGGCGCTTTTGAGAGTTTATCTTTCAAATAATAAATGAGAGACTCTAGGGAATTAGGAGTCACGTGCCTCTTTGCCTTAAAAGAAAACGAAATAGCATGTGCAAATAAACGCATGGCATGTTAACTGCAAAAGGAAGAAAATGAATTTTCACTTCAAAATTGAGGCAATGCTTAATTTTATTTTCAATTATTTAAAAATTGAATAGCATTTATTTCACTATCCAACACAAAGAGCACAATGAACCAAACAAATTTTCTCTCCCCACGTTTTCCAGCAGGCAGTGGCAAGAGCCGTCGTGACCTACTGGTGCGCCTATGGTCAGATATAAATTGTGGGACTTAATGAAAATTAAATTTCTTTTATGTTTAATTCCTTACACTCAGGCCCGTAACCAGGAATTCTTTGTAGGAGGGGCAAAGTCAATCCTAGAAGGGGGCAAATTTTTAATATATTGTGTCGGTCGCATTGGCAGATATAGCAGGGTACACAGAGGCACTTGACACCTCCTCCAAAAGAGATAAGTAACAGAAAAGGGATGATATCTTGAAACTTCAACGGACAAAAAAAACTTCGATCAACATCAAATGGCATTTTTTTCGATAATGACCTCTCCAGATTGGCAAAGAATATAAAGTTTAACATAAATAGGCTAATAGGGACTGTATACACTTGATATTTAGACGATTAATGGGCCTCTCTGAAGAACTGATTAAGGCAGCCCTTTATAAATCATGCTTCATAATGATTCCCTCTAGTTTCCAGTATGCAAGATTTTTCCGCACATAGCAATCTAACGAGAATCCAACACCACCATTGTGTTCTGTTAGGCAAGAAAAATCGAATTAATTAAATAATAATGGTTACATATTATCTACACTTTGATGAACTATGTAAAAATTTGTAATACATTTTTTATGTACTTGCTAAAATATGGGTGTCCACCACGGACTCTTATTTCCTTCAAAGGGGAGACTCTTGCATCACTACAGACAATGATTGCCTACTGGTTACGTTAACAATTTGGAAAATATTGTGTGAATTGTATTATATTATAGTTGAAATACATGTTTTGACACCTGACAAACAAATAGGAATCCCTTGATTGATCAATGACTTCTTGGATTACAGTGTCATAATTAATATTTCATATTAAGTTTCATAGAAAGAAATTGTTTTAATAGGGCGCAAATAATTTTACGGGGCACCATGACATTCCCTTTAACATTTCTTTTTTCATATAGAACGTTTCGCTCCCAGGACCGACTCCCATCGCCCCATAGCTATGACTCTGAACTTGGACAATAAGAACAGAAGGCATTGCGAGCTAAGCGAGCAAGAAAATTTTACGAAATGTATTTTTATTTGTATAAAATTTTGAAATCGAGAGGGGGGTAATTGCCCCTTGCAAGTGCCCTTGGCAGTCTCGAATAAAAATTCAAGGATCTCGTAAAAACTAATTCCATCATGAGTATCCAATTGTCCTGCTATTCTTAGATTCTTCTAGTCTTGTTTTTTTTTACTTCAATGTTTGCTTCCCCTAGAATGGACTTCCTTCCAAGGTCAGGACGGTAGGGGGGACAATGCCCCCTGCCGCCCTGTGGTTACGACACTGTTTATGAGTGTCTCTTCATCAATTTCACGTCATCATTCATTGTTGCAATTAGCTATAAGTGGAAGAAAAGCAACGCTAAGTAACAAAAATCAGATATCCACTCCCCCTCTCTACCACATGAATCACTGTTACCAAAAAGGAAATTTTTCCCTCCCAATCCTGATACGACATTATACTGAATCCCCCACACGTTCATAAATCACAAAATCAATAAGTGTCTTTGTTATGTTGCTAGAGTAATTGTAAAGATTAGTGAGAATTCTAGGCGTTCTGTATTTTTCACAGGGGGGGGCAAAGCAGGCTCTCAGGGGGCAGTTGCCCCCTGCCTCCTCTAGTTACGGGCCTGCTTCCACTTCCTTGGCTTCTTCTGAAAAGTTGAATAAACTTAAACATATCATTATATCAGGGAACCGACTAGATACAAAGAGAAATGCAATTTTTACTAAAGCTATATCTTTGCAAACTGACAATAACTTTAATTTAATAGGGTGCCAGTAATTTCACAGGGCACCACGACGTTAACGTTTTTCTATTTTTATCTGTTTTGCTTGTTCGGCACCACATTTGTACTTAGCGCCTAGGCAAGCAGGGGTTTATCCAGGATTTTTCCCTTGGGGGGGTGCTGGAAAATTTTGGGGGGGTGTAAGTTTGGGGAAGTTCAGTGCATATTTTGGACCGTTTTAAAAATGTTCGCCCTAATTCAATTTCTTCAAGGATGTTTCTAGAGATTAATCACCCCCTCCCCCCACCTCCCTTCCCTTCACGTAACATTTCAGAAGAAAAAAAGATGTCAAATACAGGAAAAAATGGAAAATAGATTAATGTTAACATTTCAGTTTAACGTTTCGAGTATTGCTTTCCTTCCGATAATGTTCAGTACTTGATTTAATCAATCGTTAGACAAAACACAAGGGATGACGTTAAAAAACACAAAATTTTAACATATTATTACCAGGAATCATTTCATGCAATTCTTAAGCTAGTTATAAAGAAATTAGGAACACTTGCGCAATATTTTAACTGTATTTGTATCGTTCTTGCCGTAGGTGTAACTCGGAGTTCAACTTGGGGGTGCCAAATTGAAATATCAGTAACAATGCATTGCATGGGCGTGCTTGCACTTGCCTGTCTGAAGTAGTAGTAATAAATGCAGATATAATATGACTTAAATAAATTATGACACTGCCAGCGAAGCGAGCAAGAAAATTTTTAGAACTATTTCTTTGCAAACTGAGTATGCATATTATTAGTTAAACATAGCGACAGTATCCCATGATGTTTACTCTTTACAATCTTGCTTTGCTCGTTCGTTGAAGACTTCAATATGAAATTCCTTGACCGATTTCATTCAAAAGCAATATCAGGTATCTATCAAACGTGCAGCCCAACTTCCCACTATATTTTAACGTCTTCATGGCCATGCTCTAAATATATAGAGTTTCATTACTTTATTTCAGTTTGTGAATCATCGTTTAAACAGAGATTTGACAACACCAGCAGAATTTGGAACTCACTCGCTACATAGAACTATTAAAATTATACATGCATATTTTCTGTTAGAACAGTACTAGGGGGCAGGGGGCAGGGGGCATGTGGTGAGGTAAAGAGGATGCCGAAGGAGCAAAGCAAGATTGTAAAGAGTAAACATCATGGGATAATGTCGCTATGTTTAATTAATAATATGCATTATACCATTACAAAACTTTGGAAAATACGCTTGGCGCTTTTGAGAGTTTATCTTTCAAATATTAAATGAGAGACTCTAGGGAATTAGGAGTCACGTGCCTCTTTGCCTTAAAAGAAAACGAAATAGCATGTGCAAATAAACGCATGGCATGTTAACTGCAAAAGGAAGAAAATGAATTTTCACTTCAAAATTGAGGCAATGCTTAATTTTATTTTCAATTATTTAAAAATTGAATAGCATTTATTTCACTATCCAACACAAAGAGCACAATGAACCAAACAAATTTTCTCTCTCCACGTTTTCCAGCAGGCAGTGGCAACTGGCAAGTGCCGTCGTGCCCTCACTGGTGTGCCTATGGTCAGATATAAATTTGGGACATAATGTAAATTAAATTTCTTTTATGTTTAATTCCTTACACTCAGGCCCGTAGCCAGGAATTCTTTGTGGGGGGGGGGGCAAAGTCAATTCTAGAGATGCAAATTTTTAATATATTGTGTCAGTCGCATTGACAGATATAGCAGGGTACACAGAGGTACTTGACACCTTCCCCAAAAGAGATAACTAACAGAAAAGGGATGATATCTTGAAACTGCAACGGACAAAAAAAAACTTCGAGCAACATCAAATGGTATTTTTTCGATAATGACCTTTCCAGATTGCCAAAGAATATAAAGTTTAACATAAATAGGCTAATAGGGACTGTATCTACTTGATATTTACAGGTTGATAATGTTAATAGACGATTAATGGGCCTCTCTGAAGAACTGATTAAGGGAGCTCTTTATAAATCATGCTTCATAATGATTCCCTCTAGTTTCCAGTATGCAAGATTTTTCCACACAAAGGAATCAATGGAATCTAACGAGAATCCAACAACCCCATTGTGTTCTGTTATGCAAGAAAAATCGAATTAATTAAATAATAATGATTACATATTATCTACACTTTGATGAACTATGTAAAAATTTGTAATACTTTTTTTTTGTACTTGCTAAAATATGGGTGTCCAACACTGACTCTATTTCCTTCAAAGGGGAGACTCTTGCATCAATAGAGACAATGTTTGGTTACTGGTTACGTTAACCATTTTGCAAAATATTGTGTGAATTGTATTATATTATAGTTGAAATACATGTTTTGACACCTGACAAACAAATAGGAATCCCTTGATTGATCAATGACTTCTTGGATTACAGTGTCATCATTAATATTTCATATTAAGTTTCATAGAAAGAAATTGTTTTAATAGGGCGCTAATAATTTTACGGGGCACTATGGCATTCTCTTTAACATTTTTTTTCATATAGATCGTTTGGTTCCCAGGGCTGACTCCCACCGCCCCATAGCTATGGCTCTGAACTTGGACTATAAGAATAGAAGGCATTGCGAGCGAAGCGAGCGAGAACATTTTACGAAATGTACTTTTATTTGTATAAAATTTGAAATCGAGAGGGGGGTAATTGCCCCTTGCAAGTGCCCTTGGCCTTCTCGAAGAAAAATGCAAGAATCTCGTAAAACCTAATTCCATCATGAGTATTCAATTGTCCTGCTATTCTTACATTCTCCTAGCCTTGTTTTTTTTTACTTCAATGTTTGCTTCCCCTAGAATGGACTTCCTTCCAAGGTCAGGAGGGTGGGGGGACAATGCCCCCTGCCGCCCTGTGGTTGCGGCACTGTTTATGAGTGTCTCTTCATCAATTTCACATCATCATTCATTGTTGCGATTAGCTAGAAGTGGCAGAAAAGCAACGCTAAGTAACAAAAATCAAATATCCACTCCCTCTCTCTACCACATGAATCACTATTACCAAAAAAGAAATTTTTCCCTCCCAATCCTGATAACGACTTTATACTGAATCCCCCACACGTTTATAAATCACAAAATCAATAAGTGTCTTTGTTATGTTGCTGGAGTAATTGTAAAGATTAGTGAGAATTCTAGGCGTTCTGTATTTTTCACAGGGGTGGCAAAGCAGGCTATCAGGGGGGCAGTTGTCCCCTGCCCCCTCTAGCTACCTACGGGCCTGCTTACACTTCCTTTGCAGGCACGTATCCAGAGGGGGGGCTTAGGGGGCTCGAGCCCCCCCCGAAAGTTTTAGGTTTACACTAGATAAAATGAGTTTCTTTTGTTTCTTGTGGTGTGAAATAAAATAATGTGACAATAATTTAAGGAAAGAAATAATTATCGAGGCAAGACGGAGAATGTTCCGTAACCCTGTTATTGATAATAGCACATATCCAAGATGGAGCACAGGGGGCTCGACCCTCTCCCCAGGAAATTTTTCACTTTACGTTAGATAAAATTAGGTTTTTGGCTTCTTAAATAATGTGAAAATAATGTAAGGAGAGAGATAATTATCGAGGCAAGACGGAGATGTTTTACATCCCTGTTATTATTAATAGCACGTAGCCAAGGTGGGGATGAGGTGGCTCGAGCCCCCCCCTCCTCAGGAAATTTTTAAATTTACACTAGATAAAATTAGATTTTTGGCGTCTTGAATAATGTGAAGATAATACATTTATAAATCTGAGAGAAATAATTATCGAGACAAGACGGAGAGTGTTCTATAACCTTATTTTTGTCAATAGCACGTATCCAAGGTGGGAATCAGGAGGCATGAGCCCCCCTTCAGGATTTTTTTTCTGTTTACGCTAGATAAAATTAGGATTTTGGCTTCTTGAATAATGTCATGATAATTTGGGAGAAATAATTAACCGGACAAGATGGAGAATGTTCTATAACCCTGTTATTGTTAATAGCACGTATCCAAGGTGGGGTTGATGTGGCTCGAGCCCCCCCAGGATTTTTTTTTTATTTTACACTAGATAAAATTAGGTTTTTGGCTTTTTGAATAATTTGACGATGATTTAAGGAGATAGACAAGTATCGAGGCAAGACGTAGAATGTTCTATAACCCTGTTGTTGGTAATATTGCACGTACACTTTTCTTGCGCTTTCGGTGTTGTTTCAGCGCACTTGAGGACTATGTAGAGACTTGTCAGCAGCACAACAAAGGTAGAGCTACACGTAGGGCGATTCGTTGTAATTTCTAATCTTTGGAAGGCGGGAGAGGGTACGTTCTTGAATGAGAGAAGGAGTCAATTACTGGCGAGATTAACGAATCGTTTTATCTGCGGAACGTTCTACAATATAATGAGGATATAAATACGCCGATTCAATTTTTCGATTGATCTGTACAAAGAATCGGTTAATGAGATTTCAGAGGTAAGTGTGACAATTCATACAGTCGATTGGTGATCAGATCAGTCAGCGTCCTCTGGTTGCTTTATAAGATATAGTGATTCGAAAATGAAGACATTGACCACAGCAGAACTTCCGGGGCCTCAGAGTAGTGCTAGCTCGGTTCGAGGGCCGAAGAGATCAAGGCCTCTCTCTCTTTCTCTCTCTCTCTCTAAAGTGAATATTTCATCAGTACCGGATATTAAAACAGAAATAAACTGCATAGATCAACTGAAAATCAAAGTTTTGAGTGATGATTTAGTTTTGCCAGAACTAAATTTCGTATATGTAGTCTGAGAATTTCATGATATAAAAAAATACTTTTGTTTAAGCCTACTGGGTTCGAAACACATTCAAACTCTTAACTACCATAAAGAGACAACCGAAAATTTATGAATGTCGAGAAGAGAAAGCAAGAAGATGTTGCATATGTAAACATTTTAGGCAGAAATTGCAGGCTCTACCAGGACCCAAATCAGGGCTCTACCAACTGAGCCATCCTTGACTTCCACCGATTTTTCGTTAAAATGTCTACATAGTACATGTCCTGTGTATATCAAATCGTAAGGTGTTGCCTGTATAGTGAACAAGCACAGAAAATATAGAAGAGAGAAGCAAACTGAGGAGCATTCCCACCGGTTGAGGAGAATTTTTTTCTGTGGTCAACAAGAGCTACTACTTCAAGGTGACAATGACAGTGGCCTAATAAGGGAGATTTCACACCGTGTCGCCTGAAGATTAGGTTTGTGCGGCCTTTTGTGTCGCTACGGTGTGAAACGTTGCTGTTGATTGGCCCATTCCAATCGACATGTATCGCGTGTCCCTTCGGTCTGAAACCTTCCTAAGTCTTGAAAATCCAAGTCACGAGGATGGAAAATTAGGGCCTTGTTAAGGTTAGGTGTGAAGGCAGGCAGACGACAGCACCCTAAAGGATCATATTCAAACCTGCAGGAAGAACGCATCTTACTTCAATCTCCAATACGATGATAAAAACTTCTGGTGAGTTCATTTTAAAAAATGTGTCCGAGATAAAGAGAGGCGTGCCCAGGATTTTCGGAAGGGAGAGGGGTTACGCATACTATTTTTGGTAGTCAGTCCTGATTTTGCCATTTTTTTCCTGTCTTTGACGTTCCTTTTTTTATATATATATATATTAAGGAATACTGGGTCAAATGGGGTTATTACCTCACCAACCCTCCCTTGGGCACGTCTCTGGAGATAAATGATCATACTGGGAGATGAAACATTAGATGTGTTGGGAACGGAAGGGTTTTCATTATGCATTAATTGTTTGGTGATCCACCTGTATTCGAGAAGACTTCCTTTGTTTCGTGCCAATATATAACAAGACAGCGGAAGCTGTGACAGGCATTTTTGAACACTTGTGAGTGCTAAGGCCTGAATCTGAACAATTTGGTGGGTTTCGGCTTTTATAAGAGCTGAAAAAATGGGAGGACAAGACACGTTAGTGGTGTTCAGACTCGAATCAGAGAGAAATATTCGAGAGCTGTCTGCGTCCAGTTCGCAACCTACAATTTGAATCTCGCGTTGTCGAGTGGATTGTCCATCCCGTGCATGTGTAACAGCTTCGTAAAAACACTCAAAGATACCATAGATGTTTTTATACCTGATGAGAAGAAATGGACAAACACACATACTGAGATGGTTCCGGCACACATTATTAATGCATGGAAACAGAGGAGTCGAGTGGTAAAAAATGTTCCGATTTCACGTTCTGATTAAAATGATAGCCTTACAGTGGCAACGATTTAAGGGATAGTTGCTCCCCATTTTTTATTTTTCTGTTTCAAAATTATGGCCTCTTAATGTTAAGCCTTGGCTACCAAGAGAAAGTAAACTTTCCTTGCAACGCCCTTCGCACTCCCCCCCCCCCCCGTTTTGGAACCCAATTGCAACCACTGGTCTTAAACATACAATTGTGAGGTTCTTACTATACCCCTTAAAAAATTGGTGTTGAGCCCCCCCCGAAAGGAATTCCTGGATACGTGCCTGTTCCTTTGCTTCCTCTGAAAAGTTGAATAAACTTAAACATGTCATTATGTCAGTGAACCGACTAGATACAAAGAGAAAGACAATCTTTACTAAAGCTATATCTTTGCAAACTGACAATAACTTTAATTTAATAGGGTACCAGTAATTTCACAGGGCACCACGACGTTAACGTTTTTCTATTTTTATCTGTTTTGCTTGTTCGGCACCCCATTTGTACTTAGCGCACAGGCAAGCACCACACGTGGACCCTCCCCCTTTTACAACTCTCTTTCTAATAGTATCGTAACGCAACTTTATTTTAATTTCTTTTACAAAGGTAAGAACTCTTGGAGCCACAAAAATGGTCATCAACTATAGACGTGAATGAATCACTTAGTTTCTTCATGAAATACTTGCCATTTTATATCGAATACTCGGTCAGAAAATTTTATATTGGTACTTTATGAATATCGGTTGGAATAAATTATACCTACATATAGTGTCACTGATTTTCTACTCACCACTTTCGGTTTCTTTCTGTCTGGTTTTTCATTTTCACTATCTTCTTCGACAGTTTTACAGTCTAGTTTCAGACATTGTTATACACTAAAGAGAACGACAACACACGAACGGAGATGCTACACTGAGACTGACCTAAGGCCAAAGGCATTTGACTGTTCTTTTCTCTACCGCTCCAAAATCATTCTTCTAGCCAAGTTACAGAAAATAGTGTTGCTAACCATAGTAACAGAATTCACTACAAGGAGTCAAACCTGTATCTTTTAATTTCTTCCCTTACTTTTATCGTACATTTTTCACATGAAAGAATTGAAAGGAAAATGTAACAAAATGTAAATTTCATTGACTCAGGGGTTGAATAATTGAATTTACGAATCTTAACGTATTTAAGAAATATATAAGGTATTCAAACGCTGAACTGTCAACACTGTGCGCGGAATGTGCTCCCTGTAAGGAGGGCGAGAGGTGAGAGTTTGACATTTTCCAGATGGCAGTGTCCCTTCCCCAGAGCTGACCGAAGCCTTGTCAAGGGAGCTGCTGTTTCCAGGAAATGACCATGCTGATTCCACCCTCCTTCCTTGACACTTTGGTTTCAGTTGACCGAAAGGTCCATTGGACTATGCTCCTTTCTGTTAATGTTGAAGTATTGTTATTCTATTGTTGATATAAACATCCATATTTACACCCCCCCTGTAGGGGGGGGTGTTCCACTTTTCTGCTTGGGGGGGTGTTCACTAAAATTTGGGAGGGTGTTGGGGGCGTGTTAGGGGGGTGTGGATAAATCACTGCTTTGTATTGTTTACCACAGCTCGTTTGAATGTCTCTATAAAATGTCTCACCGTGTTGACTAGACAATTATTCAAACGACAATAAGCTTAACTATTGTAAAATGTTTTATTGGTAAGAACAGGGAGACAATCCAGATGTGAATCATCGGGGACATTTATGCGGGGAAGAAGCCGGAAAAATTCCAACCAATTCCGGGAATCGAATCCGGATCTCCCGCGTGATTGTCACTTGTCAGACGCTCTACCGACCAGATCACCGCAGCTCCTTGGATGAGTTCCATACTTTGATTATTTCAATTTATTTTAATATATTTTCTTGTATTTATGGATCTTCTTCACCCTTGAAATGTCTCACCTCGTTGACCAGACAATTATTTCGTAACAAAGAAACAAAAAAATGCTCCCAGGAATCGAATAAAATAAATAAAATAAATAAATAAAATAAATAAATAAAATAAAAATCGAATGACTAGAAAGTAATTTCGTTCTAATGTTTTCATAAATACTATATTTATGTAGATCTCTACTACTTAATAGCAGTAGTAGTGGTATTAGTAGTATTATTAGTATTAATTTAGCTAATTAATTAATTATAAGTATTATTAATTAATTGTGATTATTATTATTTAATTAAAGTATAATAAAACAATGGTAATGTGAATTTGGAAAAAGTTTTAGAAATAACACCCCCCTTGATGAAATCCTGCGTACGCTACTGCTCCTGAGGCCGGCCGCATATTTACGGATCCCACTCAGTTCAGCATAGGAGGAACAATTCTTGCCCCTGATTGGTCGACTTGGCGGAAGTGACCTAACACTTGTCTTCTGCTGGTATTTTGAAAGCAAGACACGTATTCTGTAGCCACACGATATATTTGTTGAAAATGTAGCCTAATGAGAATTGTAAAATGTACACTATTTTCTAAAAAAATTAATGAAAATAAGTATTTTTATTCTGATGGTACGTTCATCGGAAGGTAACTGTAGCTAGTAGAAAATAAAATCCATTCATTTAAATCGTAAAATGAATCTTTAAATATTCCAACTTAGTGAAGCTTTGTAAGCAAAATAATTCTTGTATACGTCCTTTGATTTGCGTTTCATTTTTCTATCTGCGAGAGAGAAAGCAACATAGATATGCTTGGAATATTTTATCAATGAGTAGTAATGTAAATTACTGGAATAATGCCTGCTTCTGGCAAATTTGAATAATTTGCAATTCCCATGCCAAGACACCTAAATGAAATCAATTGATTAATTACAAGTTTCAATGTAAATCGTGAGATGGTACATAATTATTTGTACATTTATTCAGGAAAAATATCAGCGGCTTCAAAATATTTATAGAAACCTTGTATAAAAATGTTCCTAAAATTTAATGAAGTTTATTGATAAAAACTATCAAATGCAAATGTGAATATAGCTAGCTCATAAGTTGCATGTTTCATTTGCAGGAGAAATCTTACACATGCATCTGACTACTTATATTTCTCCTTGAAAGTGATATATGTAAAACAACAAATTCAAAATGAATAAAAAATGAGCATGTCAAAGGAAGGCGGCATATTAATGTTAATAATAAAAGTACAAAGATGCTAGTAAATTTAAAATCTTTTCTTGGTAATAAATGAGAAAGATCAGCCTGTTAGACGTATGATCTGAACGCTAATAAATAAATAAATACGAAAATTCAGTGTGAATATTTTCAAGATGTTATCTGCATGATTTCACTTTTCAGTTTGTATTTTTTCACTACTTTGTATTAATTAAAAACTTGCAGCAGCCCTAAGAGCTCTCGAGTGTCTTTTTCAAACGTTGATTTTATGCTCAGACAGGCTAATCGGCACTGAAATTACTGTTCCTTTTCGGATCTTTAAGTACTAGTGTGCAATGTATCTAGTACATTGAATTGAATTGTTGTTTTAAGTCCATTTTATGCACAGTAAGGCTAATCGGGACTGGACCTACAGTTTAAAGTGGAATCCATGTGCCTCCACCGAGTATCGAAAGTATTATTACCAGGTGGCGACGCTACCACTGCACCATCAGGGAGGCCCTGTACCTAGTACAGGAATCTTACCTGGGACCATTTGATTACTACACATATCTATTATTTGTCCTAAGTATGACATAGCATAATATGTTCGCAAACACAAACATTATTTATTTCATGTTATCAGTTGTTTGAAGATGTAAACAAAAATATTATGGTTTCCAACATGAAATAATAGCCTGCCCAAATATCAAGTAATTAGGGATGTGCCGAAGCCGATTACAGATGTATGAAAATCGGCAGAAATTGACATATCGGCATCGGTATCGGCAAAAATCCGATATTTAAACCGGTACAGATTATACTAGAGTTTTACCTTCTAATAAGTTTTATATTCTAGTTTTGTAAGATTTATTGAAAATTTGGATATGATTATTGTAGAGTTTTTGTAATAAAACTATTGCAAACTCTCATTCAGAGGATCAACCTAACTATAAATCGGAAATAAAACAGTACATTGCTGAACCAGGTTCTGTTGTTGTATTGGAAATTCAAAAATGACTATTCAAACCTGAAGCAAGTGCTGAGAAAATACTTGAGCATACCTGCTGCATTAGTATTAAGTGATTGAGCGTTCAGTGTTGCTGAACAAATTTGCGATAAGAGAAGAAGTAGGTTACTTCCTGAAGTGCTTCCAAATCTCGTATTTCTGAAGTTGAATCTGGCAGAACAGGAATTCATTTTGCATTTCAAAGAACTACTTGTGTACTAATGTTAAATCTCCAGGTTCACATAACCTTTTGTAGATGCAAATGTACATTCGCATCTCTTGAGAATATATATGTATATACATATGATATGCAATAGAAATGTACATACCAAATTTATTTTTGTCATGCAGAAAATAACATCCCATTTCTGTTTAATAATCTTATGTATCGGAATCGGTTAAATATCGGCATCGATATCAGTTCCAAAAATTATCGGTGAGTACATCGGCATAGGTAAATTTTCAGCTTCGTCACATCCCTACAAGTAATGATATTCCTATCCACTGAGATATTATCGTTCAATATCCAAATCAGAATATCAATAATAATTAATCCTGATATGGCATGTACACTTCATAGAAAACAAAATTTAAAAAAGAAAATGTGTCTTAAAACAAACATATGTGGAATAATTTTTGTATTAATACTTTGTAATTACTTGTAGAGGGGTTTTAAGCAAACTAATTTGTTCATATGTGAACAAGCACATTGAACAGTGATCTTAGAATGAATAATTTTTGTTACACCTTTGCTTCATGTGCAATGACGATCATGTCAGACATCTTCCTCCAAATATGTAATGATGATACGTTAACATGTCAGCATCATGTGCTAGTTACAGGGTTCCCTCATTACACAATCTTTCAACACTGCATCTCTTCTTGTGTTTAAACTTAGAGACTCCCTATCAGCACCATTTGCGGAATGACATCAATTATCTATACACAATTGTTAATGGCAAAGTTCCTTGCAACACACCTTCAGGAATTCCACTTTCGAGTGCCTATGCACATAGGACGTATCACAAATATATTTTACACAGAAAAACCTACACTAGGTATACCTTTTGGTCTTCCATCACATGACATGCTTGTAAATAATCAAGTAGTGTTACTTATTTTTTGATAATTTGTTAATCATTTTTATGATATTCTTAATTTTGCTCTTTAAATTGTTGACAATTTCAGCATAAAATGGCTATCCATGCTGTATCTAAAATTTAATCAGTAAATAAATAAATATGTATTAAATAGCATTTCCCACACAATTGTAAACAAATTTAACATTTCACAATGGTGCAGTGGTAAATTATGCACCTTAAATTATTTTAAATGTATATAAACCATTTAATTGAATTAGACTTTTTGGATAAGTTTGAATCACACGGACTCTTTGTATATATGTGTGAATGGTGAGAGGCAGTAATACGTAAGATTGAAATACCTGTATACCCTAAATTTTTTGAAAGTTCGTTTTGAAAACTGGCAATTATAATTGAATTTTATCATGTACCTAGAGTAGCCACCCTGTAAATGTATCCATGTTATAGCTTGTTATTTATTTATTTTTATTACTTGTTCAACATACCAGTGACCTTTACCTTACATACCAAGATTTGAGAACGGTTTCTCCAGAGTGCATAGGCGTAGCTAGAACTTTATATTTGGGTGTGCACAAAGAAAAAAATGAAGTCTTGTACCTTTTTAATAGCATATTTTGCAACACAATCACTTGGCTCTTTAACTGCACTGATGTTTGTAAAGGAATATAAATTCACTAAATGACAGTGTTGAAAATTTCTGAATATATGTAGTAGAAAAATCAAATTGCATAGAAATTACACACACACAAAATATTCATAAATGCAATTAAATACATCAAAATACACGTCATCTATAACAAGAGACGTCTGTCAAAATGTACAATGTTCTTAAACTCATCAATAACTTCATTTACATCAATAGACTAAGCTTTTTCCTGTTCCACAAATAGCAAGAGCAGGGCTTTCAATCTATCCTGTTTCTGAGTTGCTCTTAATTTAATTTTAACTTGGGTAAGCTTGGAGAAAGCTCTCTCACATGTGCAGCTTGTGACAGGCATAGAAGAAAAACGCTGTAGTACAGAGTATAATTCAGTAAATATCTTCTTTCTACAAAGAGATAAAGAAATCGAAAATCTATACACTCCTTTCATCAGAATGCACACGTTTGTACCAAGTAATGACATTTTCAACTTCTTACAAACTGCCGCTTATTTTCTCTCTCATTGAAATATCGGTCTTTAATACTCTTTGATAAAGCAGCCCATTAGGGTGTGCCTAGGCACACCCGGCACACCCCGTAGCTACGCCTATGCCAGAGTGTCTGACATGCCACTGTTGATTTCTAGTTTGCAACTGCAACTATATAATTTCAGTGTCCACAAGTACTGGAGGTTTATTACCTTCGCACTTCATAAATTTTTGTTCGTGAATAAAAAAGCTGATATGGAGTCTTATACAGAATCTAATTGGTGAACAAATAATACCATGGAAATAAGTATGCTAATTTTAACAAATGTTAATATTCAAATATCCTGCTTCATTGATGTGAACTTAGAAATGATTCTTATCTTGGATAAAAATGATTGATTTTAATGCAATACTTCAAGTGGTTCTGCTGTCTTCACTATATTTTATTTTTTACACTTGTTCATTAACTGAAAAACTCCCACCTAAAGTATAAAAAAGATAATAGCAAAGAAATTGCTTTTTTCGATGGTAATATAATGTGTGTGTTAATGATGAACATCTTGAAATACTAAGCCATGCAGAAAAGGCATGAGGATGGAGAGCACAGCAGATTTTATATAAACAAACTTCAAAAGATAACATGCTGTACAGACCAATAAACTTCATTATACATTCTTCATATATTTACATATGACTTAATTTAGCCTCTTCATGAAGCAAAGTTAAGTTGACTCATGATCTCATCACCAAACGTTCCAGTCAAGTGGTCAGGAGTGGCAAGTTGAATTGTTTCTACATGTAACCACTGACTTTAGTGTTTGTATGTGCCTATGTTTCAGAGACTGGTTCTGTGTCACTCTTACGTGGAACAACATGGAAGCAAATACAGCACACTACCCAGAAAACGGGAGCAGAACCAGTTTCTGAAACATTGGTACATATGGAAACTAAAGAGAGACTTCACACTAAAATGATGTGTCACTTGGAATGAATAGCAACAATTCACACTGATCCACTGCACAAGCCACCATTGGATTGTCTCATCCTCAATTGACACATGTTGCTTCAGTGTAAAAAATATCCCTAAAAAAACAAGCAATGCAAAGTCACAACCAACTTTGTCTTGGTTGTTTTTATGGTGTTAATATGTGATGTAAAATACAACCTTTCTGAAATAAATTCCCCATACCAGTCCATAGCTTCCATCACAAGGAACAATGCCTATCCATCCTGAATGCCCTTTTCCACAGGGCAGTAACCTAAAAGCCCATAGTGCCCATCTCAAAGCACATCATCTCTTAGTCGTGAATATTCTCGCCCACAAGGTCGACACACACACACACACACACACACAGAAAGTTGGTATCTATATTTATTTTCTACATCTCCTGCAAACCAGAAGAAACATGCATGCCTTGTCCAGGATTGAAAGTCAGCATCCCTGGTTTCACAGTGCAGAATAGAATAAACAGCATGCCAAATACAATTTGTTGGTATTACAAACTTATGTATTGTTTAACTGCTTGCTCTTTTAATGCACTGATTTCTAGTGCTGCTTGTAGACATACCTTCATGACCAGTGCTTTAAGTGGTTTCAGTCAATAGCCAGAATGTCAACCACAAATGAATCAACATGAGTACTACTACTAATGATGACAATAATAATGGTGATTGGTATTGTTATTATTATTGCATACAAAGTAAATATAAACATAAACTATCACATCTGTTATTTCAGAAGGCTAGTCTAGTTTACATCCTTCTTGCCTTTTGGTGGTAACCGATGGGAGTTAACAACACTGCATGCTCGTCTTTGTGTCCGCGTTGTGAATGCGTGTTAAAGAACAACAGGTTCCAAAAACTTCTAGATAGTGTAAAATACGTTTATCCCCAGTGATAATTCAGTGCATCGTTCTTTGCTAGCAGACAGTCTGCGCTCCAGCTTCTCTTAGGGTAGCAGACAACCATTCACGGGAATGAGGTATGCCTACAAGGTTAGATTAGGTTCCATTAGCACTCATTTCACCCCTAAATATGTGCTTCATCATCGAAAAATGTCCTCAGTACGTTCAATCACGCATATCCGGACAACATCGGTTTTTCTCGATTTTCTCCTGGGATTTAGTTTGTTGAATTCCTTATACAATAACCTTTCCAATGATATATGACACGTATTCCTTAGGAAAAGGACGTAAACTAGACTCTTACCATTTCAGAAAATTTAAGTTGTCATTTGGATTATAAAAGAGAGCACTTGCCCAAGTATAGTATTTTTTTCAAAATTTCCGCACTGCTCACTCACGAGAGACAAATTTAGTACAAGAACTTCATCTATTGTTTGCAAAAAAGAATGTAACAATGGACAGACTTTCGTAGTGTAGTAAATAAAATGGACGACCGGCAGGAACTGAGTTCTGGCACAAAAGTACCAGAACGGAGTTCCAGCTCACTTAAGCCCTGTTCATGACATGGCACTGTAAAGGACTTTCTAGATTTGTATGCATCCATCATTGGTTTAAAATTTGAAGCATTATGCTTAAGTAAGAAAAACACATGTTTTTGTATCTCAATACAAAAGAGGAGCATTTGCACTACTTTCATTTACAACCTAACAAGACTGTTGCATGGGTGTATTTAATCCAGGATCACTTGGGTATATAATTGTTACAAGTGCTCAAAGTGGCGGGTAACATGGAAAATTTTCCATAAAGCATCCATCAGTTTGGATAATTTGCACAGGCACCTTCCCACCTACTGCATTGTTTCCATGTTGGTTCATACAAGCACCCTCCTACCCCCAAGCATTCCACCAGCCCAGCTAGGAATTTCCACTTCAAGCATTGATGATAGGGAGACTCGGAAGGACCACTAGTGGCAAGATATTTTCTATCTTATTTTCCATCAATCTTTGTTTCTATGATTACAATTATTATGAATTAGAATGAACGGCAATTTATAGTCGATTTGATTGCTGAATATATTAGGTGATCACATTTCAAAAGTGTCACTGAAATTCCCATGATTGAGTCCCAACTTGTTCATAGATGTTCTCCGTGGGTGTGTCTTCATCAATTTCATCCAATAATCACTTATCCTCATCATGATTAGCCAAAATGACACAAGAAGAGAAATTAAATAACAATACAACAATAATTTGAAGATAATAAAGGGTGTTCCGTATAGGATGCCGCATTTGAATCGAGTGCTATTGTTTTGTTTCGATGTTGTCAGACCTGTTCTTACCAATGTTGGTATCTGTTGTTATGAAGATTAATGTAGCCTCAATGTTTTGACTCGTTTGTTCTGGTTACGATATGGAACTCCATGAAAAATTCCCGCAACGAGTGATCTCTTTGCACGGTGCCCACGAATGGCCGACAAAGTCATGTGATTTCTTCTTATGACGGTTTGTGAAATCACAGGTGTACGCCAACAAACCACAAAACCTTTTGGAACTGAAGGCGGAAATCATATGGGTGATTGGAGGCATCAGGACAGACATCTGCGAGAGGGTTATCAATAATTTTGTGGAGAGTATAAATGCATCCATACTCAGTAGGTTTGGACATATACCCGACATTGTTTTTCGTACATAAATGGGAGATGTTACTGCTTACATATATGTGAAATACACTAGACTCTCGCTAATTCGGCCATTCCTTGCACATGTGGGTGCTGGATTCACGGAAGTGCCGGATTATTTTGAGGGTCGGAAATTCCGTACTACTATGTAGTTTAAACACATAGGGACTATACCGGCTGTACTTTACGTGTTTCCTTTTAGAAGCCATAGTATGTACTGAACTACTGAACTTTACTGTAAGAAAGTCACAATTTCAAATACTGTACGTATGTATAGCATTGTTTAACATTTTTAACTAACAACATTGTTGAACACGATAATCCATTGTTGTGCGCGTCATTTCTGCTTGAGTGACTACAGGCCGGATGTGGGCCGGACTACTGAGAGGGCGAACTATTGAGGGCCAGATTAGCGAGAGTCTAGTGTATAACTATTTTCATGATATTTTCCCTATTTTTATTTAATTTTCTAATTCGGCATCCTATACAGAACACATATATATATGTACACCCAACGGCGAAAGAAACAGTAGGCGAATTGTCCACCACCATTTTCATTTGGTCTGAATTACACAATGTGATGAAGACGAATTGAAATAATGACATCAATAAGCAGAGAACAATGTCTGCTTCGAACCAACGTAGTTTCATTCCTTCAAACAACACAGAATGTAGAATAAAGAAGTAATGAAAATGTCAGTGGACAATATGCCTACCATTATCTTTGCCGTTGACTGTACATGTAATGTATATGAATCGCTAGTAACATTCTACCAGCTGCGACCACATACTATATAAGCAAAGAACAAAAAGATGTAGAACAAAGTAAACTTTTCCCCAAAAATATTATAATGTTTAAGAAGAGTGGATGTACATTTTATGCATAAGTGAAAGTATCAAGAGTAGCACACTTTAGGTTGCACTTATTTTTGGTTGTTTTTTTTTATTTTTGTTAGTGTAAATTGGAATAAGGGTATGGGGAATTAATTATTTTATTGGGTTCTATTTATCAAAGTGCGAACGTAAGACATTTCAAGGTGACAAAAATTAGCATTTTAAGTTATATATACATTTATACTAAAATTCTAACAGACATAGACACAATCACCAAAGCAGCTGAAATGTTAACATTTTATCCACCCCTTGACAAATGACCATCCTAATTAACACACCCAAAGAACACAAGACAGAACCCTTTAACTGGTTTATTGGACATTGGACATACATGACCCCCTGTAGTTTATCTTTATTTCTTGATTTGGTTTCACTTTGTTTATTTTACAACACTTTTATCCGCAACTTTGGCTAATCACGAAGATGGAGATGAATGATGATAATATGAGAACGATGAAGGGATCATCACAAACACATACATGACACAAAAACAAACTCCTGGAAATACATACCTGTTATAACATATTGTGAAGTTTAATGTTGCAGACTGGCAACTATGCTCACTTTACACGGGATTGAAGAGTCTGTGGGTACCAGGTAGAATGGCGGTCTCGAGGTGAAGACGTCATAGAAATTTGTACAATTTTGTATCTTACCGTTTTGGCAGTAATAAATAGTTGTTATTGTTAATATATGCGTCGTCGTATCTGTAAGATCCTAGAAACGGAAATACAGTGGTAGCAGCCTCGTGGTTAGCAGAATGGCAGACGTGAGTAAGATAGAATTACTGAACAACGGCAACTATCATGTCTGGGCACTAAAGGTAAGTGCAGTGCTGCGAAGTAAGGGATTGTACAAGGACGCAATATTGAATGATGAACCAACAGAAGAAAAAGCTAGAATTGTTTGGGAAAAGAAAAATGACGAAGCTTTTGGTGTCATAGTTGTTACTTTATCGCCCGACCAGGCTGGACTGTTCATTAACGAGACATGTGCAAAAACAGTGTGGGATGAACTTAAACGCATTCACACGGGAAACACACAGGACAAAATAATAGATATAGGTGTGGAAATGAAGAACATAAAAATGGGTGAGAAGGAAAGTGTTGACGAATATGTTTTGAGAGCACGAAACATAATGTCAAAAAGTGCTGCATTGGGTCAACCAATTACGACACGAGAAGTAGTGTATCATATTGTACGGGGTGTTCATCAAAAGTATGAAAACGTCGCGGCAGTATTACGAGCACAAAGGGGTGCGACAATCGAAGAAGTGCAAGATACCTTAAAAGAAGAAGAGGTTAGGTTGCATAAAATGGACTACAATGAAAAATCCGAACAGGCATACAAGGCACGGGATAAGAAATATTGGAAAAATAAAGAAGCTGTGCGAAGATGCTGGACGTGTGGAAAGGTAGGACATTTTTCGAAAGCATGTTGGCACAATAAAGAAGGTGGGAAAGTTCAAGCTAGGAGACCTTCTACGTCTACCTCTGCATCTGCATCTTCTAAAACACCAAAGGGAAAAATGAAACAGACGGGATTCACATGCGAAGACAACATGGAAGCTGCTTACAGTGTATACGACATGCAGGAAGACAGAAGAGAAGTGCAGGTATGGTGTATAGATTCTGGTTGTACATCTCACATGACAAATAAAGAAGACTGGCTGATAAATAGAAGAGAAGTGCAAAGTGAAGTGCAACTTGCGGAGGAAGGAAAGTCGATGGAGGCCAAAGTGCAAGGTGACATTAAGGTATCAACAGTAACAAATGATGGCCAACTTCATGATGTGTGTATTTATGATGTATTATATGTACCTGATTTGCGTTTGAATTTATTGTCAGTTAGAGGTTTGGTGAATCATGATAATGAAGTGTTGTTTTCCAAAAATAGTGCAAGGATAATTGACAAAAATGGCATGTTAGTGGCAGAAGCACAGGAAAAGAATCGTATGTACACGTTACAAACTTATGTAAGATCAGATGTAAGTCATTGTAAGGATGCATGCTTAAGTATGGAAACTAATGTAAACAATGAAAAATACATGTGGCACAGAAGATTAGGTCACTTGAATGAAAAATATTTAAATAAAATGAAGGACAGTGATATGGTAAGAGATTTAGATTTTAAGCAAACTTCAGAAAAATTAGAATTGTGTGATGCATGTACAAAAGGAAAAATTGTACAACTTCCTTTTAAACAAAGCAATGATGTATGTGAGAAACCACTAGATTTGATACACATGGATTTATGTGGACCTGTAGAAAAAGAGTCATTGGGGGGTGCTAAATACATGTATGTTATTGTAGATACTTACAGTAGAAGAGTGTTTGTATACTTTCTCAAAACTAAAGATGAAGCTTTTGATTACTTTGTAAAATTTAAAAGCCAATATGAAAAGGAAGCTAACAATTGTATAAAAAGTGTAAGGTCAGACAATGGTACTGAGTTTGTTAACAGTAAATTTCAAGAGTTGTTTAACAAAGAAGGTATTGATCACCAGTTAACTGTTCCATACAGTCCACAAAGTAATGGTATTGCTGAGAGAGCAAACAGGTCACTACTAGATATGGGAAGAACAATGTTAATTGATGCAAGGTTACCCATAGAATTTTGGGCTGAAGCGGTTGCAACGGCAGCGTACATCAAAAATTGTATACCTACCAAGGATGGTGGCACAAAAACTGCAATGGAAAGATGGACGGGAAGGAAGCCTACAGTAAAACATATGAAAGTATATGGATGTGTAGCATACAGATACATTCCGAAGAAGTGTAGAAGCAAATTTCAACCAAAGGGAGAAAAGGAAATATTTGTTGGGTATTCCAGAAAAAGGAAAGCATACAGGCTGTACAACCCCAAAACGAAACAAATACATGAAGCTAGAAGTGTTGTGTTTGATGAAAGAAACTGTGGAGGCTTACTGATGAATTGTAATTTGGAAGAGCAACTAGAATTCAACAACTTGAAGTATAAACATGATGAAGACAGGGAAAGTAAGCAATATGACAACAGCAATGTCCATTTGCATGAATCGAAGATAGAAGAAAGAGGACCGGACATATTTCTTGACTTAACACCTGAAGATCTACCAGAAGAAATACAAACAGATGAGTTAACCATAGAAGACAGTGGAGCCAAAAGAAGTGGACGGAAGAAAGGAGAAACAAACGAAGTGTTAAAAACAAGACACAAAGAAAATTTGAAAGGAAATGAAGATCAATTCAAAAGTCTAGGTGTGAAAAGATCTGAGAGGATAAAAGCAAGAGAACAAACAAATTTTGCACAAGATATCGTACCACAAACCTTCGATGAAGCTATGAGTTCAGCGTACAGTGAAAATTGGAAGATTGCAATGAACGAAGAGATGCAAGCATTGGAATCACATAATGTTTGGACATTAGTTCCCAGAGAGGAGAACATGAAGGTTGTAAGAAGCAAATGGGTATTTAGTACAAAGGAGAACATGGATGGGACAATATACAAAAGAAAAGCAAGATTGGTGGCAGTTGGTTGCGGACAGAGAGAAGGCCTTGATTATGAGAGTTCGTTTTCACCAGTAATAAGAATGGAATCAGTACGTGTATTGTTAACTGTGGGAGCACATTACAAAATGAAAGTAAAACTCTGTGATGTAAAAACTGCATATTTATATGGTAATTTGAGGGAAGAAATATACATGGAACAACCAGAAGGGTTCATGGAAGATAGGCATAAAAACAAAGTTTGTAAATTACAAAGAAGTTTGTATGGGTTACCACAATCAGGTCTTTGTTGGAATGAGAAACTGAACGAAGTTCTCACCAAAATAGGTTTCAAAAGACTGGAAAGTGATCCTTGTATCTATAAACTGACAGGAAAAGAACTTTTGTACATAGGAGTATATGTTGATGATTTTTTGGTAGTAGGTCCAAATAATGAAAGCATAGATAAGATAATGCAAATAATTCAGAAATATTTTGTAATTCAAGAGAATAATAGCATAAGTTCCTTTTTGGGTATGGATATAATTGTAACTGAAGAAGGTTATCAGTTGTCACAAAAGGGTTATATTTCAAAAATATTAAAGAAGTATGAACTTCATGATTGTAATCCAGTGAAAACACCAGGTGATTTGAACCAAGATTTGCATAATTTTGAAGAGTCAAAACCAGTTGATAAAACAAAGTACTTACAAATGTTAGGTTCTCTTATGTATTTATCTGTAGGGTCAAGACCAGATATAGCTTTTTGTGTGAGTCAATTGTCAAGGTATAGTAAAGATCCAAGGGAAATACATCTAGCAGCAGTAAAAAGAGTATATAGATATTTGAAAGGTACGTGCAATTATGCATTAAATTTTTCAAGTGAAGGTGGTAAGCTTGAATTATGCACGGATGCAAGTTGGAGTACAGCAGTAGAAGCAAAATCTCGTACTGGCTATCTTGTCAAGGTTGGAAACTCAGTCATCAGCTGGAAAAGCAAATTACAGAATTTGGTTGCTTTGTCTACTTGTGAGGCAGAATTGATTGCATTATGTGAAGGTTTGTGTGATATAAAATGGGTCATAAGTTTAATATCAGAATTAGATGTTGGAAATTTTGTAAATAGACCAGTGATTGTTAAAACTGATAGTAAATCAGCAATTGATTGGATCTCAAGTAACAATGTAAAGGCAAGAACTAAACATATAAATAGAAAATATAATTTTGTAAAACTGGATGTAGCAAATGGGAATGTGTATCTTCAACATGTAAATTCAGAAAATCTAGAAGCTGATATACTAACTAAAAATGTAACTAAATCAAAAATGGAGAAAATATGTAAGGGCATATACATGTAAAATAATTTAGTATTAGGTAGTGTATGTGTAAAAGTAGAAATACTATAGTTAGCGCGTAATGTTCGCAAAGGGGGGAATGTTGCAGACTGGCAACTATGCTCACTTTACACGGGATTGAAGAGTCTGTGGGTACCAGGTAGAATGGCGGTCTCGAGGTGAAGACGTCATAGAAATTTGTACAATTTTGTATCTTACCGTTTTGGCAGTAATAAATAGTTGTTATTGTTAATATATGCGTCGTCGTATCTGTAAGATCCTAGAAACGGAACTACAGTTTAATTGTTTGGTTTGCAATAACGAATTTCTTCACTTGACAAATGCATACCAAATGAAATCAGAAAAAGAATCAGAAGTTTATTGAAAATTAAAGTTCTTGTCTTTGTTAATTTAAAAATATTAACTGGATTTAATGAGATCTGTCAAATGTAGTTTATATATATTTGGAAATAGATTAGTTTTTCCAATGACTGCTTTTTTATTTGCACAATTTATGACATCGTTTGTAAACAAAATGCCATTCTTGTTCTAATGTTAGTTTGGTATGATATATTTAACCATAATATTCAAAAATTAAGAGCATGCCTAATTTAGAAATTGAAACCAGACTTGAATACCACACTGTTAAAACAGATAATGAATAGAATAAATATATCCTTTGCGGCAGTTTATCTGGCAATGGCTATGGTAACATGAATGAAATGCTGTTTAAACCTTAATCCTATTTTATACTTTGTACTATATATTTCCTACCACCTAGGTGGCTATGCATGGTGAGCAGTCAAATCACAGCCTCGCTACCAAACTTGCTTGCTCGAGATCTAGCCTGCAGATGGAAGTTACTTTGTATTCCCTAATCTATTTCATGTGATCAACATTTCATCTTCATCACCACTATTAGCCAAAAGCGACAGAAAATCATTGTCAAGTGAGAAAAATAAAAACTACAATGCATTTATGTTCCCTATCTGTATTGTGACTGTGACCAATAAATGTCAAATACTGAAATATACAATGAACACACATTAAGAAACAATCATGTCTTATATTTGTTGAGAATTGTAAGGAAGAATTCCTGGCTTCAGAGCCCACATGGAAGAAACAACTTGCCTAATGCGATTTGGTAGTGCACCATTAAACTTAAACTCTTATTATGCACCATTTCATGGTGTTTCACATAGTAGACATGCACACAACATGAATGGGCATTGTCTAGGCATAAAAATATAACGTTTTTTAGTGGTTTTTATTTTTCCTGCAATGTTTCGTCTGGTTTCCCACAACTTTTTCAAGCTAACATCAAAATTAAATAAACACACACACACATGGCTAGCCATTCTACACTTCTACATAGTGTGGTACACTGCGCATCAGAAGAACTTTCCATGTACAATTAAATTTTTTAGTGGTTTTTATTTTTCCTGCAATGTTTCATCTAGCTTCCCAGAATGTTTTCAAGCTTACATCAAAATTTAATAAACACACACATATGGCTAGCCAATCTACACTTCTACATAGTGTACTACACTGTGTATCAGAAGAACTTTCCATGTACAATTATTTCATACCAAAACACAACAGTGATGTTTATTTTTTTTACTTAGAATTAAATAACAAAGATCCCAACACACATGCATGAACTGAAGCTAAACTTGAAGCTTACTTCTGCACACATTTCCAATATTCTAAATGAAGTGACGAGGTTTCTAAGCTGCACATGTGCATAATCCACCTAACCTGGCCTGTTATATGCATAACTGTACTCTTTAGTTGTTAGCATGTATCAAGCTTACGTCAGTTTGCATTTATTTTTGTTTGGGTGACAAGTACACGTCTGCACACCATGGGTTTGGAAAAATTACCACAAGGTGTTCCAACATTCACTGCTACTGCTAATATGTCACTTGACATAGGTACGAACGTGTACTTAACACATTCCCAAATGCTTTTGTTGTTAGGTTAGACAGGTCAGGTTTAGAGTTATTAGCGTTAAAAATAATTCTGTAAGCACTTTCCACTGTCCCATATGTTAGTCTCAGAAACTGGTGAAAATAGTTCCACATGCTATCCTCACAACCTGGTGACAGTAGCCTCATATACTATGCTCATCACCTGGTGAAAATAGTAGCGACCTATGTAAATGCATTTTCCACCCTTCTATATAAATTGTTAAAATGATTACACAGTCAAAACTTGGACGCATTTTAGTGTAAAAATAGCACGAAGGAAATATTTTAAGGATAAAATTAAAGTTATCAAGAATACTGCTTCGTACTTAACAACGTGTTTTTATTTTCTGCACATTACAATATTTCTCTGCTGTAGGAAACTAAAATTTAGCAGGTGATAAAGAATATCATGGTTCACTTCAAATGTCTAAATTTTCGCTTGTGTTGATTTTTTTTAAAATACATACAGATATCCTTTGATTTCTCTTAACTCAACTAGCACTATAGTTAATTATATCTCCTGTTTACAGTACGAAAGTGACTTTTTTTTGCACACACTACACACAATTTCCACCGTTGTTACATTAATATTATAATATATTTTGAATGCACACACTTACGCATGTTTGTTGTTTATCAATTCACATTATCCATTCAATTGTTTTTGTGTTGGTGTGACGTCACATCCGCAAAATCAGCCAATCGGAGAGGAGAATCAAATCGCCTATGAGTCATTCCATGCCAAATCAACACAGATATGTGCAATTTTTAACCTGACCATCTCCGATTTTCATGAAATTTGGGGAGTTGAAACTATGCATAGAACTTAGTAAATATGAAAAATTTTAGTCTCGTGCGTCTTGTAATTGTTAAATTATTCAAGGTCAAAGTTTGCAGAAATTGCCTTTTTTGAGCCCGCTTAGCTATACTAAATGTGCTGTAACTCCGCCACTATTTTGCCTAGGAAGCTCAAATAAAGCTTATTGTACAGGAAATTGAATAAGCTTTCCAGTGATATATAACAAGCCTACCTTTGGATAAAAATATAATTTTATCACGTGACCTTGACATTTGACCTTGAATATCTCAAAACACGTCATCACCAAAATTCGTGAAAAAAATATATTTGGTCCCTCATACCATACTCTAAACCATACCAAAAAGTCACTCTGGGACTGCAATGGGATCAGAAGATACAAAATAATATGTGTAACTATGTGACTGATAAAAGCCCCATTACATGAACTATGAAGAGTCAAATGTCCCTTAACACCCCCTAGAAAATGTGAAGGAGTTATCCTGGGTATAATTGGTCATGAAAGAAATAGGTTAGGCACAGGGAGATCCCTAGCCGTGTGTGTCAAGCGCAGGTCCGGCATATTGTTGACCGCCATATTGAATTCAACGCAAAATTTTCAAAGGAAAGGGGGTGATGTGATATATCAAATGAGGCTAGAATTTCACTAGAAATGAAGTGACGAAGGTTTATCCAACATATACTTAACCAGCAAAAATTTATTACAGCATGCTTGTAACCATATTCTCCTTTTCGAGGTGTTAAAAACGAAGCATTGGAATGCTCCTAACGTGTTAGGAACTCATCGAGATCACGCTGACATCTTGGGAGAGAAAGAAGTATACGCACCATTGCATATGATTTTAATCAGCTACATTCACCAAATAGTTGAATAGTGAAGAATATTGGGAAAAGTATCTCAAACAATTACGTGACACTTCCTTTGGAATGAAAAATTATTCAGTGAGGAGGCAAATTTTTATGTTCACGGTGAAGTTAATAAAAATAATATGCAATACCTGTGATTTGCTCAGTCGAATGGTTGTTGCTGGTAAGCTAATTATGTGGTATAATGTATGGCCAACGGAAATGGTTGGTACATATTCAACAACGGAACCTTAAATGGTGAGGGCTTCTTGGATTTGTTAAGTGAACAGGTTTTTCACCCTTGCTTACGGGATATGGCACTTTTCGAGAGTTTTGAAACAGGACAGAGTGTGACCACACTATGTGGACATTTTCGCAATTTCTTCATGGTAATTTTCTAGGTAGATTGATGGGCACACGGGGATCTATTAAAAGGCCTGCACATTCCCCAGATCTAACATCTCAGGAGGACTTTTACCTTCAGAAACATTTGAAGAGAATGGTGCATGCACTAAAAGTCCCTGATATTGACCATCTGAGAGAAGGCATAGTTGCTGCTTGCGATGTTGTTGCACATGCTACATTACCAAATGTTCTATGCGAGTGTGAGAGACGTCAACGAGTGTGCTCACAGGAACATTGACAACATTATAATGTGCATATATCGTAAGTGAAAGATATGTGTATAACTTTTTGCTGGCGTAAGATACGTTGGATAAACCTTCGTCACTTCATTTCTCGTGAAATTCTAGCCTCATTTGATATATCACATCACCCCCTTTCCTTTGAAATTTTTGCGTTGAATTCAATATGGCGGTCAACAATATGCCGGACCTGCGCTTGACACACACGGCTAGGGATATCCCTGTGCCTAAACTATTTCTTTCATGACCAATTATACCCAGGATAACTCCTTCACATTTTGTAGGGAGTGTTAAGGGACATTTGACTCTTCATAGTTCATGTAATGGGTCACATAGTTACACATATTATTTTGTATCTTCTGATCCCATTGCAGTCCCAGAATGATTTTTTGATATGTTTTATAGTATGGCATGAGGGACCAAATATATTTTTTTCACGATTTTTGGTGATGACATGTTTTGAGATATTCAAGGTCAAAGTCAAGGTCACGTGACAAAATTATATTTTTATCCAAAGGTAGGATTGGTATATATCACTGGAAAGCTTGTTCAATTCCCTGTATAATAAGCTTTATTTGAGCTTCCTAGGTGAAATAGGGGCGGAGTTACAGCAGATTTAGTATAGCTAAGCGGGCTCAAAAAGGGCAATTGATGCTAACTTTGACCTTGAATAATTTAACAATTACAAGACGCACGAAACTAAAAATTTTTATGCTTACTAAGTTCCATGCATAGTTTCAACTCCCCAAATTTCATGAAAATCGGAGATGGTCAGGTCAAAGGCTGTGTTGATTTCGCATGGAATGACTCCTATGCTGAACTGAGTGGGATTGGCATATATGCAGGCCGGCCTCGCGGTGTTACCCACTAGCACGAATATCAGCAACACTGCATTTCCGCCAGGGTTGGAAATTTGTGGTGTACCGGCATTTTTTGTAAACATTAGCCTGTGTTCGTGCAGAGATATTTCTATTTCATTGTACATTATCCATATTTTGTACGAAACTTAGGTTTTCCTTCCTTTCATCGAAAAGTGTAAGTGAAATTGAAAATTACGGAGTAGTGCAGTTCTGACTTCGTTTTCTGGTCAGAGTGCTGATGGTCTTGTCGATTCACCCAACACCGTAGCGTAAACAGAAAGTCTAAAGAACTTATATGTGTAAAGTAAGTCTTCATACCAAATAATGTAAATTAAAATGCTAGTTACGCCTTATATTTACAAAGTAGTTTTACTTTCACTGGAAATAGAATAATTCATTTTTATCGTGAACGGGGATTCCCTCGTTCGTTCCCTCTCTGTGAAAACTTGCCTCCTGCTCAGGGCGCTACAAAGGAGAGTGGCTCGGAGCGCGAGTTTCGTGGCGGTAGAGTTTTGTTTGTGATTCGTGTGTTGTACAGCGATCAGATTTATGCAAGAAGTGCCGGACTGAAATGCAAGAACAATCGAGTTCTTCATTCAGTGAAGATGTAATCATCGGTAAGGTAGGACCCACTTTTGGTCTTTCATGTTTCCTTCTTATAACAATCATTTCTAAAATGTTTTCAACTATATTTTCCTTTGCAAGTAGCAGTGGCAAGTGACAGCAACATATTTAAAAAAATTCAAAGTTGTTGAAACGTTATTTAATGCGTTAACACTGTCGTTGAATAAATATTACAAGCAGACATTTTTTTATGCAGCCGACACAAGCGAAGAGGTAGGCAGTTCCGTTTACCCTGAAGGGATAACAAGAGAAGAGGGCGGTCAATGAGAGTACAATACAAGGGAAGACTTTTTTTGGGTTTAGGACAAAGAGTTTTGTGTTATGGGGTTATTGCGCGGGCCATGTCTGTTTCAGGTCTGGCGGAACAGGCCAGTGTTGTCACATTGGATTGGCAGAAAAGATCTGAATTGCGCCTAAAAATTGGGATTCTATTCTCTCAAGCAACTACATTTATTATAACCTGTTTATATGTTACATAGTAACCTGTCGTGTTGCCGGGTCCCAAACAAAGATCCTATGTTCTATTATCACGTAAAGATGTCTACTAACACAAGGGGTAGAACAAACTAGGATGCGAAGTATACACACTGAATGAGAGAGGTCACCTTTACTTATGTTATTTCTTGAAAGCCGCGTGGTGGTCATCCTAACACGTTACGAAGCCAGGTGACCTAATTGTGGTCATGTCAATGTTTCCTGATCATCTTTAATGCATTCTCCATACATTCTCATCGTCACGATTTGCATAGAGCAGAACAAATGAGACGAAAATATTCAAAATTTAAATTATGTTTACTTGCACATACAGGTGTTAGAAATTCATTTATCTAGAAAGCCAAGACTGGAATTAACTACAATCAATCCTTTAGTTAGACAACAGATAACAATGGTGTTTTCCTCGGTGCGAGGAAGTCTTGCTAAAAAAAACTAAGTTGGCAGCAGTAGAACGTACCAAACTGACACTCGCTGAAAGTGCGGAATTCTGTCGTCTGCTCACGGCACAAACGTCAGACTGACCCGAAAATTATGGGGGGGGGGGGATTTCTAGCCCTTTTCACCTCAATTGCAAAATAAATTTAGAATAAAAGTGATGAAGAATTGACAACAGGGCTCGAGAACGTCACGCCACTGACAAGTAAAAAAGCGGCCTGGAGAGACATTGAACCACTCTCCATGACATAGCCCCCCTCCCTTTCTTTTTACATATTTAAGCAACTAATGGAAATTATCGCACTTTTCTGCCTACCCTGCTAGGAAATCTACGCTTCGCTACTGCTCGCAATGATTCTCCGTATACAAGTATGGGCTTGGAGAGCATGGATCGTGTAAGAATGGGGGAAGAGAACAGTAAAAAAGTTGTTAATGTTGTAAAGATTGGGTGCGTTCCAAAAGTCTTAACGAAACGAACGCATTCAACGAAAATAACCGGGCTCTTGAATCTGGTGAAACCAGTTATTTCACAGACTTATGGGACACCCTAGGCGAAAGCGCAGGCGCAGCGTTTTGTTTAGAGAACGTTTCCACATGGCGTCCAGCGGAAAGAAGGTCCTTATGGCAAAAATAAACTCTACCGTGGACACTGTTACTAATTTTAATCACATTCTAAGAACGGTTAAGGCATACTCATCTTGTGCACGTTGCTTCATATCGCTCTCTGTTAAAATTATAATACATTTTTCGAACTAGTGCAGTTTGAATCCATCAGCACGCGCGTTGTCTGAAGGCAGCAGACGATTCTCACCGAACAAACCAGCCTCCTGGCCCGTGCGTTTGGTCAATTTCGTTCTTACACGAAACGCACGGAATGCGACTTTTGGGACAGCATAATGAAACTCGTGAAACGCACGGAAGCACTTATGGGACAGCTAGTTACCATAGCTCGTTTAACGCGTTAAAGTCGTGCGACTTTCGGAACGAGCCCATTGTTAGTAGTGTTGCTCACGGGACGGGACATGTCCCGTCTCGTCTCGTGTCTCGTCTCGAAAACGAGACGAGACACGAGACGGGACAAGCCTTTTGAAATTCAAGACGGGACGAGACGGAATGCCTTTCTCGTCTCGTTTTCGAGGCTTTTGAAAAGTCTCGTCTCGTCTCGAATGTCTCGAAAAAATAAAAGCAAAATATTTAATCAGTTGCAAATACTTGTTTGTTTGGAATAAAGTATTTCAATTAGAAACGTTGATAAACGTGTATTAAGTCAAAAGAAGACTATTCTAGAGAGAGTAATGAATGAACACCTAAACTTATTTTCAATACTCTTTCGAAACACAGAATTATTCCCCTTTTTTGTTTTTCAATTTATTCCATGTTAATAACTTTATGTAACGATAGTACTCCAGATACTAATACAATTCTGAATAACATCAAGTAAAAGGGCAGGTAGAGAAGGTGGAAGGAGGGGCCAAAAGATCGTGGAGTGTCTGCGTTCGAGGTTTATCTTGTAAAAATAGTCTCAGCTCTATAGGTTGGACATGGACGTCCGCAGGATTTTTCCAGGGAGAGGCAAGGAAGGTATTTTTTTCCAGGGGGGCAACATGGCATATTTTCCCCAATAATCCCTCAAAAAACATGGCTTAAATTTGAATTTATCATGTTCGTACAATAATTAACACACATTATTGTGGCTGAAATTAAATTATATGTGTGAAATATGTAATTTTTGGTTGACTTTCGTTTTCCAGGGGGGGTGCCACGGCCCCCCCTTGCCCCCCCTTCCGGACGTCCATGAGGTTGGAAAGATAAACGGACCGACGGATAGGGTTTATTATTATTATTTAATTTTTACATCAAACGGTGTACAGAAGTGAATGTTATTAGGAAGTAGGAAAATCATTGTGGGAAACATGGCAGTACAAATTGATAAGGAGTTTTTGGGAAAGTTATTAAGGAGTCCAAGATATTAGCAAGACTAAGAGAAGGAGATAATTAGGAACAAATACTCTTGCATTATCCCACTCCGAACAGCTGAGAGCTAAAGAGGAGGAGAAAATACGGGAAATATGGAAAGAAGTAATTTGGTGATTTTAGTGTTTACAGGGAACCATGACAAGATTTTACCACACGGGTTGCGAAATTATTAGAATGTTATGGAAATTTCGGATATGTCTTTGTTGAGAAAATTCTTGTTGTTTCCCTCAGGAATTCTACAGGTGGTTGGATTCGATTTTTTACGTCCGTTTGAAGATTGTTTCCAATGCTTTTTTTTATTTATGTATTTCTTATTTAAGGAGAATACTATTCCTTGAATTGTAGTAACGAAATACTGAGCCTGATATAGAATAGATTTCAAATGAAGGAATGCACTAAGTTCTGTATAATCGTCGTAGAAGGAAACGTTGTTCTATGGGGACTCCCCGATGGTACAGTGGTAGGGTCGTCACCTTGTAATCAAGGGGTTCCGGGTTCGATACGCGGTGAAGGAACATAGTGATTTGAATCCCACTTTAAACTGTGGGTCCAGTCCCGATTAGCCTTTCTGTAAATCAGATGAAGGAATGTTGTAGCTGTTCTTTTTATTCTGTAAATTTAGCCTTCAAGTTTATGAGCAAAATGCATGTAGTATCTACTGTCTACATTTTCACTCGTTACTAAACACATTTCACAAAGTAGTTTTATCGAACTTCAGAGGGAAGCTGACACCAATGTCAGGGTGGCGGGAGCTTGTTTACGAGCAGGGCGTATTCCGAGACAATTTTTCGCCGTTCCCCCCTGACAGAGGTTTCGCTTCGAACAATGGACACCGTTGCTTCAGGGGGCAAACACCAAACATAGGACGAGGTTGACCTGCAGTAGCGGGTACGTGCCATAAATCCAGGCCTAAAGTAGGAATGGAAGTTGATGCAAGGGAGGGGCAATAAAAATTCTGTAATTTGGTTTGCTTGCTGACAGGAAGTGTTGCAGGGAAAGCTGAAAAGGAAAACGGCAGACTTTGAATGAAAGAGGGACAGTGAACACAAGTTCTTTGTATTATTCGCCGACACACAAGCTTCCATTTCGAAGGTGAGGCTATCGGCAGCGAAGTTATTAGAGGGTTGGAAGCAGTGACGACGCCAGAGGAGGCAGGGAGACGCCCCATGTCAGACACTTTGCCCCTCCCCCCCGGGCCCTTCAACTGAAGTTAATTAAATATCGAATAATAAGAGAGTTCATTTATAAGAGAATGACGATTTTCACCTTTTCAAAGTGGTGTATTCTGCATGATATCACTTTCCTGCTTATAATACCAACTTGATTAACAAATATTAATTTGTTTAGTATATATATATAGAGCTATGTGTATGTGACTTTCGTTCAAGATTCGAGCGCCGACCCGGGCATAGGTGATTTCTCATTCATTTATGTCCTGTAATAGCCGAGATTAACCTAAGTTATACCCAGTCTTAAGAACTGGGGAAAAGTGTGAATGTGGATGGTTTTAAAACATCACGAATATTTTCAGGACCACAAGACATCATCTGTAGTACGCGCAAATTATTCTAATCGTGGTCGTTAGTGACAACGCTAATTATTAAAAGACATTGAAAGTTGATTCAAGATTTGGTTGGTTGGTTGATTTGGTGTTTTAAGTCCACTTTATGCACAGAAAAGCCAATCGGGATTGGACTAATAGTTTAAAGTGACTCCACTGGGTATCGAACCCAGGACCAAAGGTGATCGAAGAAAACCCGTCACTACATGTCAGTTGTAGTGGATTCATCGCGGTTTCTTACTATTCAGGGACTTGAATTTCGAGATGATGAGTCTGAGGAAACCTTAACAAAGGGAATTTCTTCGATACTCTTGAAGTTAATGAGGGGATATTATTTGGAAATGTATTGAACGTGAACCTTAAAATGCAAATTACACTTAAAATTCGATTCAAAACATATCGCGGGCAGGTAAAAGAACGCTTATTAGGATTTGCCACTCTTCAATCATTGGATGCAGGTTCGCTCTTTCTCGTACATATCAAAATCGAAGAACAACTTCCCACGAACTCCATAGGTGCCTGTAATTGTGTAGCACAGACATACGTTGGAGTGATAGAGTAAGAGTAAGTAACGCCAGGGTCAGAATATTTCTTAAATTATGAGATAACTGTAACCTTTGTCTGATTTTTTTATCCTGTGATAACATTTCCCTGAAAGGTGAAACACAAATTTTGCCCAAAACTCTTCAGCATTACGAAGATGGTTGTCCTTAAAATCTTTGAAAAGGCTTGCTCGATACAGGATGCTGGATGCAAACTGCCTCATTTGGCTGTTCTTGCCATTGAGAAGAAATGTCAAGTCCTGGACGTACCAAAGGTGGGCAATGTGTTCTCCAAAGCACATAGAGCAGAATTCTCCTAGAGGAGAAGTGCCTCACATTGTTTCAAATACTCAAGAAGATTCATTTCTTCCAACGTTACGTTTATTTTGCAAGAAAATTAAACTCTTCGAAGCATTTTTTCGTCTTTTATATTATTATCTTATAACTAAAATATTTATATCAGTAGTTTCATCTCAAGAAAGACGATGAATTATAAAATTATGAATGTCTTCCAATACTGAAATAGGCCACTAGAGACAACGCAACTTACCAATAAAAAAGAATTAATGTCTTTATTAAAACGAATCATGTGGAGATAAACTCGTAATCAAGAAGTAAATTAAGGCAGTAAACGTCCACTCTAAATAAAGGACAAACACAAAACACCATACATGAATATAATAATAATAATTATTATTATTATAAGTATTATATATATATATATAGGTGTAGTGTTTTCGGGCGTTTTAATGTGACTGCCCCCTTACAATATTTTGTTGCCCCCCTTCCGCCCCCCGTCACATTTCCCTGGCACCGTCACTGGTTGTAAGTAAATTTATTAGGATGAGGAAAGTAACATTAGCTGTTGACAGTGTTTGACCAAAGGACGTGATATGTGCTACTGTTTGTATAAATTATAGGAAATTTAAGTAAAAAATTATATTTGTTGAGACTTGAGAGTTGTTACCTTCATTTGATCGTAGGAAGAGGTTTTCTGAGACAGAGTGGGATTATTTTACACATGCATGAGAAAGGGTGGTTGTTTAAAGATAGAGACGTATTTTGCACATTTTTTAAAAGTTCAGATAAAACGAGAATTTAGCCTTACTCTTATGAAAAGAAATAACGCAGTACAGGGAAAGAATAACTTCACATTTCTCGCACCTGGTGGGATGCAACATACATGCACAAGAATATTGCAGGAAGTCGATGAACGAGGATGAAAAGTGATATGTGAAATTTGACTTAGGTGCGGATGAATTAGTGGATTCTAATATTCTTAAGGTTGATATTGTTTATTTAAGTCCACTTGATTCACAAATAGGCTAAATCGCGAACCTACCTACAGTTTAAAGTGCGATCCGATCCACTTTGTGCCTCCATTGTGTATCGAACGCGGAGACCCTTGACTACAAGACCTCGACGTTATTACAACGCCATCGGGGAGTTATCCATTTACACAATTTTTTGATTTCAATAACACGTTATATGCATAATCTGATAATGATGCACTTTTGGTGCATCTAAACATATTTTTTTCAACTATAGCATGTCTAAAAGAATCATTGAAGTTGGGATTTTTATAACTTCAGGAGGCACGGCTCTGTAAATGTGCGATATAAAATATATGCAGGTTTGCCTTCCATACGTGGTGGTTTTGTCACGTTTCTTCGCTTCGTACGACATACACTTTTGCAGGAACGGCTTCTTTCATCCTCCTGGGGCCTTGCTCTAGCTAAACAAAAATATATATTTGTTTAGCATAATCGAGGGTTACTTTTTCCTGCCGAAGAAGGATTTTATTGCGATCATACGGCTTTGAATGACAGTATCAATGAAGATTTATGTACACTACTACTTATAATAATGAGCATAAAATATTAATCAGGAACTTTATTTTTCGTCAACTGGATGTAACATCCTTTTTTGATATTCAGCAAATATTCAATTCATCACCTTTTTTGACATTAAACTTCTTGCCAGGACAGCTGTTTTTATGCAAATTTTGGCGATCTTAACTACACGTAAGCTAGATATTAGATAATATTCGTGCTGCTATATTACTATTCTTCTACAATGTTTGTAACATTTCATGTAATAATAATAATAGAATTGATTAATTTACATATTCAAATTAATAGACCTATGAATTATATTAATGTATTAATTTACACATTTGCTTAATTGTTGTCGTTAATGTTATTATTATCATTTTTTCTTAAACACTTGGCTCGGACACCCTCCCCCGACATATATTTCTAGATGCGTGTCTGCCGAAGGATAAATTAGATCAAGCGGTGGTGGTACCAGACTTAGAGGCCAAAGAGAAAACAAAGAAGTATGTGCGTCATAAGCTGAGCATAAGAAACAGCACAATATCACAAAGAAACACTTTGTGAAACTTATGTCATAGAAGATGTTTAACAATGTTAAGAACAATAAATGTAATATACTAAGTATTGACATTTTAAATAGTGTTTTGTGTTCGTACTACACATTTAAAAACTTTTTTGTTGCTCCCGAACGCCAAGCTTAGAATTTAAAGAAGAAATGTACATTTTCATAGTGCACGGAAGTTCGACATTCAGGAAGAAAGAAGGTCTAGTGGAAAACATTTCAAAACTTCCAAAAGGTATAGCAGTAATGAAAAGAGCACTCTTTTATGGAAGCCAGAAAAACCACAAGGTAGATTTTATAAGATACCTAGCAATCAGTAAACAACAAACTGCATTTTTAATATTAATGTCCTCATTTTTAACGAACCTTATTTATTCTCACCACGCAATGGGTAAAATATTTGGAGCTTTATCCCACTTTCCGGAAAAATATTTCGTGTTTCTGCTTCTTTTGACTTTTGTTGGCATGATATCCCGGATCACTTTTTCGAGACGAGACGAGACAAAACGAGACGGGACGAGACGAGACGGGACGAGACGAGACGAGACAGAACCCTTCGAGACGGGACACGAGACGGGACAAACGAATATTTTCGAGACGAGACACGAGACGAGACAGCATTTTCACGAGACGGGACGGGACAGACCAAAGTCTTGTCTCGTCTCGTCTCGTGGGCAACACTAATTGTTAGGTGGAGTGTGCAGGAGGTTGGCCGTGGGCTAATCAACAAACTTTGACAATCACGATGTAGACGAGCATATTGAATGTGGACTGATTTGATTACAGGTAAGTTTGGCAACAATGCATCGATCGTAAAATTGCAGGATACGAAAATGGCGTCTTGGATGAAGAACGTTTGCCGTGAAAGTGCTACGAAAATAAGATTTTTTTATCGGTTCGTTGTCACAATTAGCGCAAAACCATTCACGGATAGCCCCACTGACCATTCTCGGTAAGGTAAGGTTAGGTTAGGTTAAGCAAACATAGTTAAAATTTGGGGTCGTAAAACCATGCACGGATAGCCCCACGAACCATTTACTTTAAGGTTAGGCAAGCATAGTTAAAATTTGGGGTCGTAGTAATGTCAGGAATTTATATTGCGTTCCTTAAATATTCGAAAACCAAATTCTTGCGACAAATAATGAACAATCGTGCATTGTCGGTTGCGATCACGGACCCCCTTATTTTGCAATTTCTACACGTGACCCCCACATTTTAACTTCAAATTCGTGATTAGGATGCCTCAATTAGGGAGTATGCGAAATATTACAAACATCGGGAAGGAGTCCGGTATTGTAAATTCGCTCCAAACTAATAATTTCCGATAAGTTCCAGACATTTACAATGCAGAAATGTCGAGAATTAAGGACTTTTTAAAATGACCATTTATTATTTCCCGACTGCTCGGGATCCCGAAAAGTCATTTCCTGAAGTCGGTATAGGGACAGGCTTTTTTCCCACCCGATCCCGGTCCCGAATTTTCGGGATCCCGCACACCCCTAGGTGGCAGTCGAAGTGATTAGTGGGGCAATAGTCTCCAACTTCTTGCCTCTGCATTAACTAACTAACTCTATAGCCTTCTTAAACCCGAAGGTTCATGGCTGCAGCAACACAGGCCTTCCATCTGTCCCTATCTTGAGCAAGATCATTATACTCTTTTCCATCCCTACCGATTTCCCTTAGGTCCATCTCGACGTTGTCCCTCCATCTTCGTCTTGGCCTTCCTACTGGTCTCTTACCATCAGGTTTCCCAACAAGAATCCTGAAAACTCCTCTTTCCTCTCCCATTCGTGCCACATGGCCTGCCCACCTAAGTCTTCTTGATTTAATTATTCTAATAATGTCTGGACATGAATACAAATTATGTAGTTCTAAATTATGTAACCTTCTCCACTCACCTGTCTCCTCATCCCTTTTAGGTCCAAATATTTTCCTAAGGATCCTATTTTCAAATACTCTCAATTTATGTTCCTCTTTCAATGTAAGGGACCAAGTTTCACACCCATATAATACTACAGGCAAAATTACGGTTTTGTATATTTTAACTTTTAGATTCTTAGATATTAAACGAGAAGACAAAAGTTTATGAAGAGAGAAGTAACATGCATTTCCTGAATTAAGCCTACTTTTTATTTCCTCTTTAATATAATTTTCATTTGTTAATATTACTCCTAAGTATTTGAATTTGGAAACTGGTTCAAACGAGTTGTTATCAATAATTAGATTTTGATTATTACCTAACACTTGGTTTCGGCCTGTAAGCATATATTTAGTTTTCTCTTTGTTAACTTCCAAACCTATCTCTTTAGCAGTTTTGAAAAATATTTTAGCATTATCCTTAATTGCATTCACATCATCCCCCAGTAAGTCTACATCATCTGCATAAGCTAACAACTGAGTCACACCATTTAATTTTAGTCCTTCTTTAGTTTCGTTTACCTTCCTAACAGCATATTCTAAGGCAAAATTAAAGAGCAATGGAGATAATGCATCTCCTTGTTTTAACCCATCGTGAATTGTAAATTTGTCAGACATATTAATACCCACACGAATTTTACTTTCTGTTTCACTGGTGCATATTTTTATCATACTAACAAGCTTCTTAGGTATTCCAAACTCTACTAATATATTATATAATTTATCTCTTTTGACCGAATCATATGCTTTTTTGAAATCAATGAATAGCTGATGGACATTTTGATTATATTCCCACTTCTTTTCAAGTGTCTGTCTGATGTGAAAAATTTGATCTGTAGTTGATCTGTTGCATTTAAATCCACATTGATAATCACCTATAATTTCATTAGCATATGGGGTTAGTCTTGTTAAAAGAATGTTAGATAATATTTTATATGTTGTTGAGAGTTTAGATTTTTATCATCAGAGTTATTTAACCACCTAATTCTAGCCTGATTTCTTATTTCTATTAGATTATGACATTCATTATCAAACCATGGCTTACTTTTTCTCGGTTTATGGTATCCTATACTTTCTTTAGCTGCTGATTCTATTGCATTACGTATGTGCTCCCAATTCTTATTTACGTCTGTTTCATTTATATTTTCATCATCATTTAAATCCTGCAAAACATCAAATCTATTTGACAGTTTAATTTGGTAATCTTTCTTAATTCTTTCATCAGTAAACTTTCCTGTATCAAATTTTAGAACTTTTAGATTTTGTTGCTTATGATTTATCACTGAGAGTCTTTCTCTTAATTTAGCAATTACTAAATAATGGTGACTGGCACAGTCAGCACCTCTATGTGTACGAACGTCAATTATACTAGTATGCCTTCTCTTATCAATGAGAATATGATCTATCTGATTATGAGTTTTACCATCTGGAGAAGACCAGGTATATTTATGGATATCTTTATGTTTAAAAGTGGTACTTTTCACAATTAAATTCTTTGAGGTTGCAAAAGTAATCAATCTTATACCATTATCATTACTTAATTCATGAAGACTTTCTTTACCAATCGTGGGTTTAAATGTCTCTTCTTTCCCAATCTGTGCATTACAGTCACAGGGTCCGGCATGAACTATTGTAATCTGTGTAGATAACATGTAATTAGTTTGATTTGATTTGATGTTTTAAGTCCACTTTCTGCACAATAAGGCCAATCGGGACTGGACCTACAGTTTAAAGTGGGACCAGAGTGGGGTGCATAAGTACTGGCAAGCAAGTTGTCCATCGCCATGTTTATTCGCTTTGTTTTGAACTGAAGCAAGAAGTCAACGAAAGCAGGTGACATAATTGCATAGTTGTCGGCAATTTCCGTCTACGTGTGATGAACATGATTATATGGCCACATGCTGTTAGACAGTCATTCTAAGTAAATACTGGTATTGTGTGTTTTACGGAGGCCAAGGCCAGATGTTTCATTTTCCTACCATTACAGTTATCTTCTTGCCGAAGTTAAACTAAAAAAGACCAAATCAGCAACTTTAATCAAAACCTTCAAGCAACCAAGAATACAAGCTATTTTTAATCGCATTGAGTATATGCAAGTATGCTGTATAAAAGAAGAAACTGTTTCACTCATTGCTTAAGCACAGAACATGCATTTGTTAGGTTCAAAATAAAATGAATAGAAATGCTCTGCAGGGCCAGGTTTATTTGGTGTTAATTTTTCAAAAACTTAATCAAAAATATACAAAATATCGTGTTTATAATTAAAAATATGGCAGTAATTTCGTGAAATTTCCGTGGTAATATTTAATGCCATGCACTTATACATAATGTTACTAAATCAATGAATGATTTTATACAAGGCATAATATTTATGGGAAAATAATCTTAAAAATAGTAAATAATAAATTTCACCTTTCTTAAAATCAGCCTTACTCAGTTATATTTATATTTTAGAAAAAGTGGAATGTAACTTTCGGGTTACTGTGCCTTTCCAAATGATTTCTCATTCCCTTGCAGCCAACATCTTCAAATCGAATATATTTTTTAAAAATAAATTTGTAAAAAATGCAATTTTTCGTTTTTATCATAAAAATGAAAACGTTCGCAGAAACGAGACAAAATTACAGCCGTAAATCAGTCACTTTGTGATGAATTGTGCACATACTACTTGCTGCATCTCTCCGTTACATTTCGCGTTTATAGCTAATAAAAAAAACGGCCCTGGTAATGCTTAACAAGTGTGTAGACAAGGCAAAAACCACAATAAGTAAATAGAACAGGTTAATATGGGGCGGACAGGATGCTATTGTGCGGATATGATGAAGGTAAGTAGGTGAAATATGTATACGAGCTTGTAAAATATTGAGTGTGTAGGAATTTTGAAATTACTCATTGAACATTCCCGTGGTAGCAAAGTAATCAAGCAAAGCCAGTGTTAGATGTTCACAAACTAAATTTAACCAAAATGTTTGAAAGATATTCGAAGAATATACAAAGCTGTAAAATGCAAATGGATTTCCAGCAGGAATGCTCTAGTTGGTGCTGGACTGGCTACCCATGTGCTAGTTTCCGCCTTACCGCAATTGTTATTCCCATCCATAAGACATTGCGCAAAGTAGACAATCTAAAAAGATAGACGAGGAATTTGAAGAACGTTGTAGAATTACTGCTGTGCTGTTATTAAAAATTAAGAGAAAAGTATACTTTTGTATAAAAGTATATATATGGACTAGAAATTGGCTTGAAGGAAAATATGGTAATCAATGCATACTGAACAAGCTTTTTAATGAACTCGGGTATGCATATTCACGCATGAGATTCGCAGGATTCATTCATTAAAGAAATATATTTTGTTCAACTAAATATATCAAACATTTAATACACTTGTAATAATATGGATTATTACACTATTAACACCTTTTATAATACCTAGTAATTCCCACTGGTCCCCCGTGCTAGGAAGAACTCTTCCACTTATCGAGAACATACAGAAAACAAAACACTTATGCTTCAGAGTGACATGGTCTATTGTTGAGCGCTTCGTTGCAATTTAGAAGAGGCTCGGTTATGTGTATCGATTCATTGTTGAGCTTCTAATGGCCGACAGGCGCCTTTGTGCACCTTTTGTTTCCACGATTGTTTTCTTACGGTTTCGCCCCATTTAATGGAGCTGATAATCCTTCTTTCAACAATTTGTGCTTGTGAATTACAAAGCAAGTGCTTTGATGATTTCTTTTAGTACGAGGTGAACTATATTTAAGCTTCTTGATACACAGTCTTGGCAACTGTAAACATGACCATTTCCAGGAGATTCCTGTAGCAACGTATAAACTTTGAGAGAAAATGCATCTAAGTAGTGTTGAAGCTTCTCACTCCACCAAAAACTTAAGCATCTAATACTTGTGAAATTAATTTGCAAAATGCACCTGGATATTATTTAAAATTTAAAAACACGCACTGAGAAAGCACCGACGCACACAGTGGTCCCAAGAGGTCCACACCACTTTTTGGTCAAGTTTAACCTCGGTAGTGTTAAAATGGTCTTGATTACATCCACATATCTTGAGTTATTTTAACAACACTTAAGTTAAACGTTGACCAAAAAGTGGTGTGGACCTCCTGGGACCATCGTCTCTGGCGCTTTAATAATATTCCTTTTTTTTTTCATGCACCATCCTGATACGCGATTTCTGTTCTCATTATTAGGGAATTCTCAGACATTCCGGGAAAGGTGAGACCAATCCAGAAGGATAATCATCTTACAGGTACATATGCCAAATATTGTTGGTGGTTTACATCAACACTTTCTACAAATTATAAGAATAATTATTTTTCTTCTGTGACGTTATCAGCTCAATTTCGGTAGGAAGTGTGTCGTAGATATTTGTTGTTGTTATAATTTATATATTTTTTTTTAACCCGTGGCGCCCTTGAGGTCCAAAGCCTACCTTCCGACTGCCAGCCTCACTCCCACAAGCCCCAGCAGAGGTGTGCGATCATCCAACCAGTTACGGGGTGAGGAGTGGTCAGCACGACGATCCCCCAGTCGTTATTGTAGGTGACCGTGTTACGCTACTCATTCGTAGCTCCCCAATTCCCTCCCAATTGAAGCAGCAGTAGCTCAGTCGTTAGGGCGTCTGACTACCATGCAAAAGACCCGGGTTCGATCGCCGGCGGCTCCGGCGCCCACCCAGCGTCGTATAAAGTGTAAAGGCGGCCAGGGTCGTGGTGCTGATCACATCACCCCTACCTTCGGCCGTGATCAAGAAAGTGTGAGGCCCTAACTCCACACCCCCTACACGCCTTCATGGAGTGGTGCAAGGCACAGGGGAGCTCTTTACCTTTTTACCAATTCCCTCACGATGGTGGGTGGCCACTGGTCCCATACACAGGCCGAAATCTGCGGAGAAAAGTTGTTACGCTTCCCCCAGGAGACTCGAACCTGCGCGCGTCCCGTAGCCGGTGCCCAAAGCATGGCGCCTTAGACCGTACGGGCACGTTGCAGGACTGTTGTTGTTGTTGTTGTTGTTGTTGTTGTTGTTGTTGTGTTCTGTAGACTAATATGGGTTAGGTGGGAGAACAGCCAGTGGTTGATCCTGATATAGAAAATATGAAAGTACTGTATTTTGTCCACTTTTGGCTGAACATAGCAATGTAAACTACATTGTTATAATTATTAGCGATAGTGGTGGTCGTTATTTAGAGTTGGGAGGGTGGGGGAGCAGGCATGCTGTAATTCGATAAATTGTAGTGCTTTCTTAAAACGTGTAAAATATCTCGACCAGGCTCATAGCCAGGCAGGGGCCAGGGGGGCTGAGCCCCCATGGAACTACCATCAGTCCACCTGGCATTGAGGTCAGCCCCCTTGGCATTAAGTAAAACTATTTTGTGTAATTTGTTTGCAGTGAAAAATGAAAATGTAGACAGCGGATATTATCTTGCTCACAGCTTTGGTGAAGGATAAATTCAGGGTGCATGAACAGCAGCTATTACATTCGTTCATCTTATTTATAAGAAGAAGTCTTAAGTAGTGGCAAGTATTTAGGAAAGTATTTAGGAGATTCTTTTTTCTATACTTCAGAAAGTTTCTTCACAGGGAGCTTCTTTATCTGTACCTTCGTGGTGTAAGGGGTGATCCTTCCACGTAGTACACCCAATTGTCAACCTCACTTCCACGTAGTACACCTAGAGCTGCTTTTTGCAGACTAACGAGGTTCTGGCGACTGGCCCTATGGCCAGTATAATTCTGTTTGTTGTCCTTGTGTGTGCTGAGTGCCCCCCTTTACAGCCTCAGCTTTTAGCTGGTCAGAATATTTTAAGATTTTAGTTATGCGACACTATAGTTTTGTTATATGTTATGGTAAGGGGCTGGACCCCGCATAACGTGACGGGTTCAAAATAGCCTAAGTGCTGATGCACCCAAAATTTTAAATTCAAATTCAATCATATTATCTGTACCTTCGTTGCCCCTGTTGCGATCTCCCATTTATACATAAATCTGTGACTTTGATGTCATTATGCAAATTCCCTCCGCATCTGTGTCAAAGGTTAACAGCTCCCAAGTTTTGGGAACGAAGGGGAGTTTATTGTTTCGGTCGGGGAGTGGAATGTACGTTAGGCACTATGATTGAATATTGTCCATCTTTTCTTGTGTAATATAAATATCTGTATCATCAAACGTAGTATGGAGTGTATAGTAAGCCTAGGATGATTTCTGTAGCAGCCAATTAACACCTCAGGGGATATATTAAAAGATATAGATAAATGTAGTATTTGTGTGATATTTCTAAACTTTATGTAATGATAATGAGCCCCTCCCCCCACACACATAATTTACCTTCATTTCATTCTGTTAAATTTTTTAAAAATGGACTTGGTTTACAAAGTCCCCTGATAACCTGTGTGCCCCCCCCCTCCCCCTGGAGATCAATTCTGGCTACGGGCTTGATCTCGACTCGATCCTTCACAGTGACAGGGGTGTCCACAAGGGGGCATAATGCTGCGGAAGTTTTCAGGGACCATCGGGGAAGGCAACCCGCTGTACACATGCTGTGGTGCTGGTTTGTGTTAGGGATGGCCAGATCCGGATCCTAGCGGATCCGAAATCCGGATCCCGTTGGTTCCGGATCCTAAAATTTTTCGGATCCGGATCCGAATCCAAACTTTCGCATCCGGATCCGGTACTTTTGGATCCAGATCCGGAATTTTCGGATCCGGATCCGTTTTGCCATACCACATGCGCTTCTTTGGAAAGTAAGAATGTGTTTATAACATATTGTTACCTGCTAATATATATATATATATATATATATATATATATATATATATATATATATATATATATATATACATACATACACACATATATATATTGCGTATGCGCGCGTGCGCGATTTGTAATTAATTAATACACATACAAGGGAGGTCTAAGTCTCCCCCTCCGATTTCCATGAAACTTGGCAGGTGTATAAAGGGGCCCAAAGGAAGAAATACGTGTTTTTGTGTTTCAGCTAAAAAACGGTTTTAGGGGGCAAACCCCCCTCAAATGTCAAGATAAGGAGAAATTGAAGTGGGGATCTGACCCCCAAACTACGTAAATATGGCATAGGAAGAAACAGGGGGCATAGGGCATCTCTATACACCTGCCAAATTTCATGGATATCGAAGGGGGACACAAGGGTCAGATGATCCCCACGTCAATTTGTCCTCATCTTGATATTTGAGGTTGGTTTTGCCCCCTAAAACAGTTTTTTAGCCGAAACAAAAAACACGTATTTCTTCCTTTGGGCCCCCCTATACGCCTGCCAAGTTTCATGGAAATCGGAGGGGGACACGTAGATAACCTCCCTTGTTAGTCTTACACTTTGTAATTATATAACACTGCATATATTATAATGTTTTATTTTAATTTGTAAAACTGTAACTGTAGAACAATTGTATAATTTTTGTATAACATTTCTATCTTGTTATATGTGTTAAAGGTTTCATCCTGGAATGGAATGTCTCACATTTATGTGTGTTTCCATTTCCATACATTCGAATGAATACATATTCGTTTCAATGGCATTTACAAAATCACCTCTGACATTTTATGTTAAACAAGTAAGATTATTTTTGTGCACGTGTGTGTTAGCCGATGCGTAGCAAAGTATTTTAGGAACAACACTTGAAAAAATTCTTGTAGGACTAACTAATGAAAAATTTCTTTGTAATCGAAGATCATAATACCTTTTAAGGTGGTGGTAATATTATAATGGGATTGAGATACGAAACTCTCGGATCCGAAAGTTTCGGACCCGGATTCGGAATTTTCGGATCCGGAACTTTCGGATCCGGATCCAGATCCGGAACTATCGGATCCGGATCCAGATCCGAAACTATCGGATCCGGATCCATATCCGAAACTTTCGAACTCGGATCCGGATCCGGATTTTTCGGATCCGGATCCGTTTGGCCATCCCTAGTTTGTGTGTGTATGTGCGCGCGCGCACGATCCAACACTTGCAACCTACGGACTGCTTGCTGTCTATATCCTTAATTTTCGGACGCAAATTTATATTTCTAGCTAAGATATGGGGGTTAATAAATGTGACAGGATTAACTGCGACTAACTTCAGAAAAAGAGAAAGAGTTTGCATCAGTAGCGTCAACATCACATAAATATTGAGGGTCCGAGATGGACGTAAATTATACATATACACACACACACATGCTTCTTGAGGGTGCAGAGCAGAACGTGTCTTATCCCCGTAAAATCGATTGATTGATTGATTGATTGATTGATTTAGTTTATTTTACTTCGCGTTTTGTGCCTCTTGGCTAATTTGCGAAGATGGGGATGAGTGATGAAATGATGAAATGGATGAAAATGGACATTCACAAACAACCATACCCGACCGGGATTCGAACCCGGGACCCTTGGCGTCGCAGCGCGATGTGCTAACCACTCGGCCACAGGGTCGGGCCCGTAAAATCGAGGCCTAGGGTTTACATAATTGAGAATTCGCTTACAAACTGCCAATTTTGCAAGTGCTTAGATGCATTGTGGGAATGGGAAAGAAGGCAATTCTACGGAAGATATAACTTTGCCAAACGAATGAGTAACCAAAAAATGGGACACTTGCAAGGCGTAACAAGTGTGCTGTCTAACTCCACGGCGGTGGTAGAAGTTGACATTGAAATTTTTTGCTATTAAAATCAACCTATCGCCGTAGACTTAGGCAACACACACAAGTCCATGCAGGAATGCGAATATTTCAGGATCTACGTAGGTGTCCTATTTTTATTGCTGGTGGCTGTACATACTTAAAAATATATTTCGGAGAAGTCCAAACCAAGTCCCAAACATGTAATAATAACAATAATAGAAACAACAAAAGTATAGTTTATTATTTATTATTATATTTATTAGTCGATAAATAAGATTAATACGTCTATTAATGGTATTATTAAAATGGGTAGATTAATAGTTAATAATAATAGAAAAAGTAAAAGTAAAAAAGTAAAGTGCTCCCCTGTGCATAGCACCACGCCATGAAGGCGTATAGGGGGTGTGGGAGTAACGCCCCACACTTTCTTCATCCGGTCGTGAGTGGGGGTGATGTGACCTGACCGCCTTTACCCCCCCCCCCCCCCAAGGTTTCCCCCAGGTACCCATGTTATTCGACGCTGGGTGGGCGCCGGGGCCGCTTCCATCGTTAGAAAAGTTCCCGGATTTGAACCGGCCGGGGATCGAACCCGGGACCGTCAGCATGGTAGTCAGACGCGTTACCGACTGAGCCACCGCGGCCACTAGTTATTATTATTATTATTATTATTATTATTATTATTATTATTATTATTATTATTATTATTATTATTATTATTATTATTATTATTATTATTATTATTATTATTATTATATGAACAGGTAAAAAATGATATAACAATAGAGATAAAACATCATCATGTATTCAGTATCTAGCTGATGTCAAGATCATTAACAAACGAGGTGTGGCTAGAAAGAAACCGGACTGTTGCTACAGAATCTTTTATTGGTTATTTTGTACAATACGAACATTATCCCCTTCAAAGTACCCCTCTGCACTATCGATACACCGCTATATACGAATCTTCTATTTGCTGGAAGCAATGCTGGAAATCATTTTCTGAAACCATGTTCATGACCTCCGTCATGACTGTTTGACCTTCGAGTATCCAGTTAACGTAGACAATCCCACGGATGTCGAATCAATTCACCGATATTTGAAATGTTTGATTCCGTTTTTGGCGTGCAAGGCCGTCCAGGACGCTAGTCGTCCGCGATCACTTCTCGTCCCTGATAAACACTCATCTCCGTACACTTCCTTCAACAAACCATAAGTTTCTGTGGCGGATTTTCCGAGTTTCATAAGAAACTTCAAATTGATTAGCTGTTCCACTTTCACACTTAACATTTTTCCGACGGAGCACAGACATACGGTTCACTTCGTCCACATGCTACAGCGGAACTGAGAGCCGCGCACCCCGGAAAATCACACAGTGGATAGGCAGGATATCACGTTATACACTCATGCACAGCTTGACCTTGACGAGCTTGTCGTTTGTCGAGAGCAACATCAATCCGGGTTTTTTTCTAGCCACACCTCGTATGTATAAAAACAGCAGCCTACCAAAGAAGTTGCATATGCATGTGCATATTATTATTATTGTTAGTAGTAGTAGTAGTAGTACTCATATTTTCGCAGTCAATGTCAACGAAAAGCTGTAAAACACATTATAGTATTTCGCTTTATGCAAGTTTTGCGGAAATAAAGCAACTTCACATTACATAACAGTAAACAAGTATTCTGCTTATTGATTTTTGGATTTGGTAAAAATCTGTCAGATGGATGCTCCTGGACACCCTTCTAAATATGTCATCTGGATATATTGTGATATATTGTACCTAACCTATATTTTACCAGAATATAAATTAAGAAATTTTTCTCATTTCTCTCCACTTACAGTTAGTTGTGGATCTGGCCTTTTGCCAGAGAAGCATTAGGGAACTCAGCAGCCATTCCAAGTGCGGAATAAATTAAACTCCCGCGAATATTAATTTCCCCAGATACTTTTTTAATTGACTCCCTTTTCTTTCTCATTCCACGCTGAAATGTGTTTACGTGAAAATAAATGCTGCAAAGCCTTTCGTCCAATTTCTCTATAATCTCCACATTAGCCACACGCCACAACTTTTCACAATAGACGAGTGGGTAGATTTATGTCCAAGTTGGAATAGATTTAGATGGGCTCAAAGTTAGGTTTGTGTTAGGTCCTCCTTATGCTCAGATATTCTAGTTCAAGTTGGGGTCCGAACCACTGTGCAACGTGATAACAAGGCGACGCCGCTTACTATGCCATCTACTTCAGGAAAGTCCTCGGGTGAGCTTGATGGACATTTATATACTCGGGATTTTTCGTGTGACGTAGCGATTGAAGACCGGCACAAATTTGCCATTGTTCTTAAATTCCCATTCCCATTTCCTTTCCAATTAAATTTGCCCAATTCCATATGAGAGGAATACATTCCTAAAGGTGGTGACCCATACTAAAATATAATATCCCATGAAATTTCAGCCACTCGAACTCTCTTTAATCAAGAGGTAACGAGTCCGAACCTCGATGGAGACACATTGCACAATTGTTCGGATCCCAATTTATACCAGGGCCTCCCCGATGGCGCAGTGGTAACGTCGTCGCCTTGTAATCAAGGTGTCCCGGGTCGATGCCCGGTGGAGGCACTTGGCACAGTGGTTCGGATCCCACTTTAAACTGTAGGTCCAGTCCCGATTAGCCTTACTGTGCATAAAGAGGACTTATAACACCAAATCAATAACAATAACCCAATTTAAACCGCAGGTCCAGTTCCGATTAACCTCCTTGTGCATAAAGTAGATTTAAAAACATATCTCGTTAGAAATTTTTGAAAAATTCTTTAGCAGGCATCCCCAGCGTTTACATGAAGTTGCGTTGAGTTTGTACTATTTGTTATCGGTTTCGAACGTATTAGCCTATTGCAAATTTACAAACTCACATATTCTTGCTTTCTATTTCGGTTATTTCACGTCGATACCTCTGTTAATAGCAGCAATGAGGACAACTGATTAAATGTATGACGGGAAAAACGTTACGACACATGCATGCATTGACCAGGGCCCGAACCTGGTATCGGCGGCTTCATTCCGCGTTATGCTGTCCAGTGTCTGTGTGTTTACAATTTAACGATTTGATATTTTATTTTCGCTCGCTTCGATACATTTATGGATAATTAGAATTTAATCATCCATTTTTACAAAACAGTGTAATTACACAATACACTTTTCCAACATTTCGAACTTTTATAAACTTTCTTTTTATATTTGTAAACATAGTTTTTCATAATTGAGTTCTAATGTTTAGTTGTTTTTTTGTTTTTTTGGAGTTAGCTACATTAATCTGCACCACATGCGGAAAAGTTCACATATTGCACATATGAAAAGGTTTAACTGATTACATTAGTATTGTACGTATAATTGAATATTATAAAACTCCGAAATCTCTGTTTCGCATTTAATTTGTTAGAGCGAAAGTAATTGGGTTCTTTCGAGGTAGAGGCGAGGGGAATATGGAAGATTAGCAATGAGTTTGTGTTTGTCTTTAAATGTTTGGGTAGTATTTTCATATTATACTTTAATGTTTAATTGATTAAACCTTTTTCTTTCCTTATAGGCAGCGCCCACAACTTCTTTACCTTACTCGTATCTTTACAAAGCTGTTCCTCTTTCCCTCTCGCTCTAAAGAAATGTAATCCTTTACTTTTTTTATTCTTGTTTTTCTTTACTCATGTGTTTCCTCTTTTCTACTCCTCAAAAGATAAACAACTGCATTCCCTTACGTTTCTGTTTTATCTCTTTCATTTCGTTACGTTTTCAAGTCTGTGTATTGGACATGAATTTTCGGAATCTATTTTTACTGGAAGTAGAAGCTATAAGGAGAAAAAAAACCCAACTGACATAAAGAAGCATGGATTTTTCGAAATAGTCGTGTGATGTAGAGATGCTCGCACTGGGCATACATGTGATTTTATTATTGTCTCTTTGCAACATAATCTGACTGATAATTTCGATAAAACCGATCAGTTAGTAGTGCAACAATCAACTCTCAGGCTTCCTTGGCTGATTGATTGATTTGCTTTATTTTACTTCGCTTGGTGGTGGTAAGAAAGAATAAATTCACATACATGTTTAACTCAGATCCAAACCGGAGACCTTTGATTTCTAGAACTGGCTAACGGTCTGAACATAAGACAAAAAATTGTATTACAAATGAAATCAGTCTACATATCTAATTTTACGAAACCCTCCGCGGAGCACCGTACGAACATTACAAATCTGCAGTGCGTCATGCTTTCTTTGTTTGATGCCAAACAAGAAACATGCCCTGAGAAGTGGGAGGGAGGGAGGCAAAGGAAGATGGAACTTAGAAATGCTGCCAAGCAGAAAACACAACACACCGCCCTGCCCAATTGTCTGAATTTATATAAAGATATATTTAAGATAACTCTATTGTCTATATTTGTAGTCTTTAATCCTCCCAAATCTCAGTCGCAGGCAACTGCCCGCTCCAGATTGTTTGCTTCGGATTTTGGAGTTGTAGGAAGGAAGAAAAATGAACTCATACTTATCTGATTGTACATATCCGTTGCTCAAGTAAAGTGAATAATATCAGAATGACAACAGAAGGTAAGAAGATAGTATTTAACGTTGTTGAGGAGTATGGAACTCTAAACAACTGAACGTAAAGAAAGTGTTACGAACCCCCACCCCATTCCCGAAAATGTTCTCGGAATGAATAATTAAAATAAAATTGTGTGACAAAACATGCATCCCTACTTCAAGCTATCTGAAAATGATAGATTGTCCTTTACGCAATAATGTATGGTAGAAGGATTTCCGTGAGTGGAAGAGCGAGAAAGAAATATAATTTTTCAGTGTTCAAAGGAAGCAAGCTTTACCAGGAGTGTGTTCGAAACCTCAAAATGACAAGATAACTTTCTCTTTTTATTTAAGGAAATTATAAGGGTTTTCGAATATCTAGAACACTAGAAATACACATGAAATATTTTAAAAATCAATTACATACATATTTTCGGAAAACAAATTTCAAATCGTGGAGTGAAGACCGACTCTTCTTTGTTTGATTATAATGCGGGCATTGAGAAAACATTGAGGCGTCTTATCGCTGGGAAACGAAAGTTGAATTGTGTATAAGCAGCTCCTTGGCAAACTAGTTTTACAAGTGTAAGGTAACCAATGCATATACATGCAACAAACATGTTTACTTTCTGGTCAAAGAATTTCGATAAAATATATTGCTTGTATGATTTGTTAAATAATAATATAGAAACATGCTTCAACTTTATTATAAATATATTAATCATGTAATCATTCAATTTTAAATAAAACCATTGGGCGGCACATGAAGCACTTTTCCTCCTGTATTTTTAAATTTCTTCTAAGCTGATATTCATTGTTTGTTTAATATTAGTTTTAGACAAATTGGATGATGTGTCATTGAAGACTTTCACTCTAGGGGATGGGCTTCTATTAGGCTGTTAACTGCCCACCCACATGTCCATTGTTTAGTTTAGACACCTCCGGAGAATCCCCTTGCTTTTGGACGTCACATGTGCTAGGTTCGAGGTGTACCCTCTGGAGAATTTGGCCAGATCATTATGAGGCTCTACCTAGGAATAAAATTTGACTTGGTTGTTATAGAATGCGCGTTTCATATTTATAGTATCTTCATTTATCAGGCTCACGAGAAGAGGTATGCCCAAGATGACGTTGAGCACGTCAAATAAATGTTTTCCACACAGGCCTCCAAGCAGAATAAACAGAATGTATTACTAGTATTAGATATTGGGGCAATACTGTAGATTGTTGGGATTACAAAGCTGTTGAAAGTTGTATAAAATTTTTGATTTTACACATTAAGTGTTGTTAATAGACGTAAAATGTAATCAACTAGTGTAGCGGTGTAAGGGGTGCCCCTTTCGGAAAGCAACCAAATATCAACCTCACTTCCACGTAGTACACCTGAACTGCCTTTTGCAGACCAACGAGGCTCTGGTGTCTGAACCTGGAGCCTCTGTAGGACTTATATTGTATCGTTTGTATGCGATTGTGATTGTCCCTTCATCCGTTTCATCTCATCATCAGCACATCGCGCTACGACGCCAGGGGTGTTCGAATTCTGGCCTGGGCATGGATGTTTGAGAGTGTTCATTCATCAATTTCATAATTTCATCACTCATTCCCAGTTTCGCAAACTAGCCAAAAGTGACACAAAAAGCGAAATAAAATAAGGCAAATCAATCAATCATCTCATCACCATTCATCCTCATCTTCGCGATTAGCCAAAAATGGAAGAAATGAGAAATAGAACGAATCAAAGAAAATCAAGGTGTTCATTGAAATGAAATACACATTGAGGATATCAAATAACATCGTTTTCTAAGTAGTGCTTCATTACAAGTAATTTTAATTTAAGCATGCATTTGAATAGCTTTCTTCAAATATAGAAGTATTTATTTTTGTATGTTTAGGTTAGTTGCTCACCTTGTAATCAAGGGGTCCCGGGTTCGATACCCTAGTGGTTCGGATTCCACTTCAAACTGTAGATCCAGTTCAATTAACCTATCTGTGCATAAATTGGGCTTGAAACAAAAACTAATACATATATATATATATATATTTATATATATATATATATATATATATATATATATGCGATACTTAATTAGAAGAAAATTAGGAATCCGATACAATTAATTGCGAGAATGTCAAAACAGTTAACATTTCGAAACGGGTATTCGAATATGAGTATCTATAGCACGTGAATATATCAATTTAGTTAATTTTGTCTACGTCGTGTATAGTGTAGGTAATTGACACTCTCGCAAAAGCTTACAAAGTGTCAGTCAATCTTATGCTCATTGCTCATATAGTTTAAAGTTTGATACGAACCAGTGGAATCCAACCAGGGAACTTTTGACCACATGTTATGAGCAAATAATCAACAAATACAACCCGATTATCATAACTTAGGATCTGAAGATAGGATGAAGTGTTAAAATGTCCTTGCTCTGAAAGTTGCGAAAGATATTTGCTTCTGAATCACCAACGGATGGTATGACAAACAAGTCTGCCTTCTAATTTTATCCAGAGTTTAAAAAAGAGAAAATGGATCGTAAATATTTAGTCTGTGACGTCCATGCAGTGGTAAACTGTTTGCTGACGAGGTTCGAGAGGACATATCCAATGCAACCAATCCTCTTTCATCACAGAAGTTTGCAAAGCCAGAACAATCCTTGTCCTTTCTTATATGCTCTAATCCAGCAATTTTAAATCGCCAACAGTGCTGTTGACCACACAGACTTCAACTACGTCGAATTCCTTTACCCAGATGACGCATCTGTAATATTAATAGCAAACGTTTTGTGCTATACAGGCGTTAAATGTTATGGGAAGTTTGAGGAAAATATTTCTTTTGTCAAATACTGTTGTAAAGGGCAATAGCGGTCTTGATATCAATATCCCTCCCCCTCTTTTTCTTCATCTCTTTCTATCTATCTCTTGCTTTGTACGTATATTTGTTTTCCATATCTGTTCTTTTCTTTTCTCTCTCTCACACTCTGTTTGCATTTCTCCCTCTCTCTCCCTCTTTATCTTTCTATTGTTTTGTACGTATTTCTCTGTTTTCCATTCTATCTCTTTGTCCATATTTGTCCTTTTCTTTTCCCTCTCACACTTCTGTCTGCACACCTCTCTCTCCCTCTCTCTGTCTGTGTGTGTGTGCGAGTGAGTGCGTGTGCGTGGTTGCGTGCAGTGGCGCAACCACAGGGGGCATTGCCACCCAACCTTGGATGGAAATGAGTTCTAAGGGGGGCAAACATTGACAGCCAAGTGTACCGCCCACAACTTCAAATTTTATGCAAATAAAAATACTTTTCGTATAATTTTCTTGCTCGCTTCGCTCGCAATCCTTGCGCCGAACGATCAAAATGGAAATAAGTTGTAAAATTGATTGATTTGTGGTTTTAAGTTCACTTTACTCATAGAGAGGCTAATCGGGACTGGACCTACAGTTTAAAGCGGGATCTGAACCACTGTGCCATGTGCCTCCACCGGGTATCGACACTGGGACCCTTTGATCACAAGCTGACAATGTTACCATTACACCATCGGGGAGGCACAAAAGTTGTAAAAGAGAGAATGCATTGGCGTCTCGTGAAATTATTTGCGCCCTATTAAATCAATATTGATCTCAGCCTGCAAAAAAATTTGATCCAAAAATTTTCTTGCTCGATTCTGCTCGCATTCTTTCATTGTTCTCTGTAATGCATTGGAAATTGTCAGACAGAGAAATAAGACTTGTCTTAATTGATTTCGTTTTAAATGCATAAACAATTGTTTTGAGGAAAGTGAACGTGCACATTTCAGAGACAATTTATGTCATTTTTGCTGTTGGTTTATTGTGAGATGAATGAATTGATTGTGTAATGTATTTAAATAATATAACTTGTATATAATATGTATTAAATAAACTTTGAATAGGTGCGTACACAATTTAGTGTCCACGTTGTTTCATGTTGCATGTATGTGAAGCATATATCGTGCACCAAAGTTATACATGTTAATGTAAAAAAGAATTATATTTGAAATGCATTTATCAAGCATTTTCTGTCTTTGAAAAATAGTTTGTGTACTGGTTTTCCATTATTAATGTCAAATTGAACGTGTTGAAAAAATAATTCAAATCTTTTGTTCGAACACGAATGCTTTAGCACCACTTTCTACCCCCTTTTTGCATAATTTACGAGGGTAATAACGTCTTTGATACTACCACTACCACCACCACCACCACCACTACTACTACTACTAATACTACTACTAATACTACTAGTACTACTACTACTAATAATAATGTTGGTCCCGGGTTCAAATTCCGGTCTCCATTCATCAATTTCATCATATCATCATCACACATCCCCATCTTCGCAATTAGCCAAAAGTGGCACAATAAGCGAAGTAAAATAAAGCGTATCAATAATAATAATAATAATATAATGATTAACATTATTATTATTAGCATTATTATTAAAATTATTATTATTATTATTATTATTATTGGCACGTTTATCCTGGTACTTGCCCCCCAGACAAAAATTCGTGGTTGCGCCTCTGGCTGCGTGCGAGAGAGAGAAAGAGAGGGTCGCTCTTTCTATCTCTTTGTCCATATCTTCTCTCTCTCTCTCTCTCTCTCTTTCCTAGATAGCGATGCATCACCCCACTGCTATGCGGATAAATAGTGTCATGCGAGTATGATTCATCCCTGAAACTCGAGTGTTAGCGACGGATATATCCCTGGCATGCCTTTTATCGACATTCTCGTATTCACTTCCTCCGGAATATTACTGCATCTTGTTCTAGAGATTGTCCAACGAAATCTTGCCAAGCGTAGTTTATTGGTTCCCCCTTTTCCTGCGTCTCTTCTCCGTCTCAGTTTAGGCGCGGGGTTCCTTCCCATATCTAAGTTTGTGGGGAAGTTGGTTACTAGCCTCGACTGAAGTCACATAAAAGTTGCGTTTCTCTTGCATAATTCAGAGTTCTTTCTCGAGCTTTATTCAGTATTCATTAAAATAACTCCTTCATATCCGGAAGAAAGTTTCTTTGTAAATTCAACTACAGTTTTACGCAAAACGTTAAAGAACATGATTTTTTTTCCCTGGAATGATTCAGAGTCTTCCGTAAAGACCTAAAGGACCATTACATATGCTCATATGTATGTAGGCAGTGGCGTGTCCAGAAATTTTGCAAAGAGACCGTAAAGCTTTTTTAGCAGTCAGTCCTGTATTTTGCCAAACTTGCGTTCGATGTATTCTCTTAAAACAAAGCTGTCCCTCCTCTGGAACACGACTATGTATTTTGGGGGGAAGTGTTAAGTACGTTTCTTGTGCGGGTGTTATACATGTCGGTTTCTTAACGTCTCGTTAATACCTCTTTAGGTTAACCGCAACATTTACTCTGAGAAAAGACTTCTTACCCATTGCAACGAGTATCCTTCCATTATATGCAATGCTCCAATGTGTTGCGCGATAAAAGTTGCATAACTTTAAGGGGAGGGGGGTGTTACGGGTTCCAGTTTCAAGTTCAGCTTTCCTTTGTGCTTACATATCAACCTAAACTCACTTGATTCGTGATAGCGCATCTTTCTTGTGGCAACTTTGTAGTAACGTTTTATAGTCTGAAGGTATACGTTAATTTTCGTGAAACGTTAAGTAGAGACAATGTTTTCATTAACTTTGGATTATGTTCCCGTTAAATATAGGGGATGAGATCAATTAACTACTACGAAAAATGTCATTCATGGTAAAATACTGATTATGGTAGGCCTATATCCATAAATGGTGTATAATGTATAGAATAGATATGGCGATAAAATGCTGACGTGTATCATGTATCTATACTCTCCACCCTTCTGTAGCGGAGTGGTTAGCACAGCGGGCTATGACGCCAGGGGTGGGTTCGAGGCCTGGGCATAGGTGTTCCTTGTGAGTGTCCCTTCATCAATTTTATCCTATCATCACTCATTCTCATCCTTGCGATTAGCAAAAATGGCAGAAAAGGAAGTCCCTTCTCAGCATTGTGTCCGGATCACATAAAACCAAAAGTACGAGGGCGTACTATAATGATTTAAGTTCTGTAAGGAAAGTGACTGTGACAACACCAAGAAACATTACACGGGTTGACCAAGTAATTCTTGAGAACAGGTGCAACACGTTTTCTGAAATGGAGGTAACCACAGACCTGTCCAGAAGCACCCTGCAGCGAATCGTGCACGATCACCGTAATATGGGGAAAGTGGTCGCCAGATGAGTTCAGAAAAACGTCCAGGAAAATCAACAGCAAGTTTGACACCATAGCGGCATGACAGGCCGCACAAGTCTGCGTCCCATTGGTAAAATTCTCAGCGTGTCGCTTCGGTGTAAAATCTCCCCTAACAAACTTAGGCGACACAGTGCACGCGCGCTATTTAGAAAATGACAGTTCGAGTGATACGTGTCACTCCAGTAAAAGGTCGTAATTTCAAAGGCTTGTTTCCAAATTTGCTTTCCTTGTCGCTTGACATTTGTTGCTTGTTACTACGATCTGAAAGATCCAGTGTATTGTTCCAACTCCAATTTTTGTGTGACATCATTATTGAAAGGAGACTGAGACTGTTGTTTGGAAATCGTAACGAGAACAAGACAAAACTCTTCGAGACGTGTTGGTGCAAAACCGAGAACGAAACAGACGTTTGAAAACCCGGGACGAGAGCGAGACTTATTTCTCGTTCCTTAGAGATTTTATAAAATGTATGTAAATTATAAAAAAATTGCCTAAATGAAATTTTCTTTAGTTTATTTACTCTTTTAGACACTGCAAGGAAAGGTTGCTGTATTTATAGATAAGTCAACATTTGCGTTGTTGATTGTAAAAGCAAATTGTTTTTAGTTTGTTTTAATTAGTGTTTTGAAAACATTTTTTAAATATTTTTCAGAAACGAGACTGTGATGGGATCGAGACGAGAGCGAGATTGGTATTTTAATATCGACACGAGACCGAGAACGGAACAGGCAGTCTCGAATCACCATTAGGTTTTGTAAATACAGATTGCGCAACATTTGGCGAAGTGGTTAGCACATCGCGCTACGACGCTAGGGGTCCCGGGTTCGAATCCTGGCCTAGGCGTGGATGCTTGTGAGTGTCCATTCATCAATTTAATCATATCATCCCTCATCCCCATCTTCGCAAATTAGCCAAAAGGGGCACCAAAGCGATGTAAAATAAAGAAAATCAATCAATCTAATTGTTGTTACAAATTTATTTTCTCGTATTTAAATTTGAATATTTTATTTTCCATGAATATAGATAATGATTAACATCTTAGAAACGGTCATGATCATTCTTTTACGGTAGTAGAATGGCAGCGGAAGTTGCCGGTTTTGGGATGTCAGTTCTCCAGTCAACTTTTTTTGAGGTAAATTGTGACAAGTTTATCTTGATTTTGCACGGATGGGCAATATGTCTGGAGGGAGTCGCTTCGCTTACCCCTTTTCATATCACTGGTATCCAGTGCCCATATTGTGCGTGTAGTGGCAAGGGTAGATTGTACAACGTAGTAAAACCTTTCTATTTTAGTACTACAAATGCAATAATAATAGGGTGCTTCTCTTTCAGAGTCCTCTGAAAATAACTTGCGATGCATGCTAGAAAAAAACAATGTAGAATTGACTTCTTGCATGTGGAGCGAGATATCTTCAAGACAAGCTGCGGTCTTTTACACCTCGTTTTATTGATTTAGATGGTTTAGTGAGGGAAGTTGTACCATTGTTTTGCGTGCACGACCTTTCAGTTGCTCCATGCATGACCTTGCAACCACGTACCTCTTCCGCAGCGTTATCAGCTTGGAAGTCCGAAGTTTATGTAAATTTAGCTCCTTCTGTCTAGTTTTATGTAAAAATATTCTGTTAATGGTTTTTGAAGCCTACGGAAGTACTATTCACGTTTGGAACGCCTGCAAATTACTCGTGTTTTCCTTGGAACAATTGTACATTACTAGCGGAAGGCATCAAAATGTTCTATCTTTCTTTTCTTTCTTAAATCGGGTTTGCGTGTTAACTCTTCTGAATTGGTGATTCTTTCACTCCTAACGCGCGTTCAGTAGTGAGAAGTTCACAGGCTACTAAATCAATGCCGCGGAACGTTTTCTTCATTTTCCTTGAAAAGTCTCAACTGCCAACTTGTCAAGATTTGAGGAACTCTTTTGGAACTTAGCAATGCTGCTTCACTAGGTCAAAAAATGTGGAGTAGAGTAACACAATTCTGTAAAATCTGTTGCCGCAGTCTCGCTGCAATGACGTGACAGCGCTCTAGTGGCCGAGTTTCGTAGCTTCTTTTTCTTTCTTTTTTTGAAAGTTCTATTTTCATACATGACAACTCAATGCTTTGTCCTCTCCTTTACTAAAGAGTAAGGAGGATGTTGAGGACTGGAAGGCGTGCAAGAGAAAAACTGATATCACGACAAAGCAACACGTTGGAAAAAAAACACCTGTGAGCAGGGCAATCACGCGAAACTGTCGTCAAATAATTTGCCACGTGGAAAATTGCGAGTTTTTGTTTCGTAAGTTCTTGTTCATTGTGTCCAGGACAAGTGACAAATTAAAGGAGTTACGGCCTTTTTACTCTCGGAAACACTTTCCTTTGTGTGAAAACTAACATTTCAAGTTTATTAGCGAACACAAAACATAAACAAGTCGATTGTTGTAAGATTCAAATTTCTGTGAAAGAAAAATATGACTTTTCTTCCTGATGATAAGATACATTTATGCAGGATGTGTTGTACTTGGATATTATACAACCATCAATGTAAGACAATATACTTTTTTATTATCAAAATCGAATAACAATTATGCATAAAGATTATAGTGAATTATCGATATGGTAAATTTGATCTGGAATGTCTCCAAAATCATCCCCATTCTAGTTTGGACATTCCTGAGAAAGTTTGTCTCCACTTGCAAACCACAAGCAATAGGTAAAATACCAAAGTATGCTATACGAAGAACTAATAAAAAAAAGCTTTACGTCTAGTCTGTAAATCAATTACTGAGAGATGTCGCCATATTGTATTCATAGTGTACATTTTTATCGTAATAATTAGTTGAGGCTTCCCGAATAGCGTAGTGGCAATTTCTTCGCCTTGTAATCAAGGGGTCCCGGGTTCGATGCCCGGCGGAGGTACATACATGTTCGTATCCCACTTTAAACTCTAGGCCCAGTCCTGATTTTTGCCTGTCTGTGCATAAAGAGGACTTACAACATAGATGAACACTAAGGCAGGTGTAATGGGGATCGAACCTCCGGAGATCTAGGATATAGTACTAGGCGCATCAAGAAAGTAAGTATCCCACTCGCCCACAGGTGGCAGGCCATGCATATTGAAACCGGTTTTGCGCATGCGTGAGAGGCACATGTTCTGGCTAGTGAATGTCCTAGATGACGTCTCCCGAAAGTCCTCAGTAGCGTCGCGGCAGCGATGAAGCATGGCGGCTCTTATTCCATCTCCCGCCGCGTGGGAGGTTAGTTCGGTGATCAAGTTCTTGAACGCACAAAACATACAGCCGATCGAAATTCATCGTCGGCTGTGCCAGGTGTATGGGCCAGACGTCATGAGCAAGCAGATGGTGCGTCGTTGGTGCAGGACATTTATTGAAGGCCGGCAAAATGTGCATGACGACGAGCGCAGTGGGCGGTCATCGGTCGTTATGGACGAGCTTGTGGAGCAGGTGCAGCAGCGCATATAGGAGGATCGTCGCGTCACGATGACGGAACTCAGCAGCCATTTCCCGCAGATTTCTCGGTCGTTGTTGCACGACATTGTTACCAAACGCCTCTTGTTCCGGAAATTGTGTGCCCGATGGGTGCCGAAAAAACTGACGACCGAACACAAAGCAAAACGCATGGGCACGGCGCTGACATTTCTGCAGCGTTAGCATGATGATAACGATTTTCTGAACCGGATTATCGCAGGGGATGAAACGTGGGTTGCATACAGCACCCCAGAAAGCAAGCAGCAGTCCATGCATTGGCGTCACAGTGGATCTCCGTGCAGGAAGAAGTTCAAAGAGATTGTGTCGGCGCGAAAAGTGATGTGCACGGTGTTCTGGAACAGACAAGGCATTCTGCTCATTTAGTTTCTACCAGAGGTGAGACTGTGAACGCTAACCGTTACTGTGAAACACTGTGGACATTGCGACGAGCCATTCAGAATAAGCGACGCGGTGTGCTCAGTGCCGGGGTGATCTTGCTGCACGACAATGGCTAGGCGCACTGCAGCCCTTCTGAACAGGTTCGGTTGGGAGGTGTTCGATCATCCATCGTACAGCCCGGATCTCGCTCCCAGTGATTGCCACCTGTTCTTGCACCTGAAAAAGTTCCTGTCCGGTCAACATTTTCACAGCGACGAAGAGGTTCAGACGGCTGTCACACAGTGGTTCGGCGCCCAGGCGGCGGACTTCTACGACGCAGGTATACAGAAGTTGGTCCCACGCTATGACAAGTGCCTGAATTCCGGCGGGAATTATGTTGACAAGTAACTGGGCAAGTGCTGTATCTGTGGCAATCATTGAATGAAATAATGTTTCCTTTTTGTGCTCGACCCCAGGGAAACTTACTTTCTGGATGCGCCTAATACTACAAAGCGGGTACACACTCCAGAATTCTATACTACTTATTTTGCTGCGTTTAAGTTTCTAATTCTATTGTCTGAGAAAGAGGAGATCATATTTGCTTGAATTCTACACTGGGATGGCTTACAGGGTTTCGGGCCAAGGATATGAAGGCTGCCTCACTCACGCCAGTATTAAACTAGGTGGTGGAAGAAAACAATTGTTCACAATGCACATGGGATCACATTTGGAAAGCAAATGCCTTACATTCTAAGTGAGGCATTTCTCTAATAAATGACCTCGGTTTTCCAGCTTTCCTTTCCATTAAATTATTCAGTTTTCATTACGCTTAAGCGCGGTCTGCGATTTAACACAGATTTGCATTTCTTGTTATCTGAACTTCATATTTCTTAGCTGGTTGCATAGCGCAACCAGAAACGGGTGGATGAACTGGATGAGAGCTAAGGAATATTCATTAGTGAATTTGCAATGGGTATCGGAATGTAATACGATTCTGGAAATAAAATGACTGTTGTATCTTACCCCAAAAAGTAGTTTCAAGCTTACTTCAAACACAGTGCTTATATACTGGTTGCACTAGCATACGCAGGATATTTTTTCGAAAAAGTTCTGATTCCTATTCTAAATTTTGCGCTGATTTCAAATCTGTATTTAGATTTTCTCTGTCAGGGATAGTTTACGAGTAATCGTGATTTTAATTTTATCTAAAATTCTTGCAATTTTAAGGCGAATACTGAATGAACTTATGGAATAATTTAATCATCGTTTCTCGAAACCTAGTATATTATGATTAAAAAGTGACATATGCTATATGTGATATGTGACATAATATTCGCACACAGAATAGTTATATAATACTTTTTTCAAAAAATATAATAAAATTTTTGCAATTTATATTGCATATAACATTATATCCATGCTCTTTTTCCTTTGTTAGACATGCTTCAAACTCTGAATTTGCTGAAGTTCTCTCATTTGAGGTCCCACAAAGTACCTTTCTTTCGCTTTGCTGGTGAAAGACGAGGCAATTTGTTTGAAATACACTTAAATTTTCTTCCAGTTGTGTCCATAGCCTTTACAAATTGTTTCGTAAGGCCTAGCTTGGTGTGAAGAGGGGGAAGAGGAACATCACATGCTGTATAATTTTTCTCCCACTTGTCAATTTCGTTGAGACCAATTATTTTTTGTGCAGTGATTCTTCTGCCACGGGTATACCACTTGCAGAGGAAGGAGGTATACTTTGTGTAGCCATGTTGCATTCCCAATATCATTGCAACTATCTTGAAGTCGCCAATTATCTTCAACTTATGCTCATTATACTCCATGGATTTCTTCTAATATCCCTGGACCTAAAGGAAATCGGTACGGATGAAAAATACTGGATAGATCTTGCCTAGGATAGGGACAGATGGAAGGCTTGTGTTGCTGCAGCCATAATCCTTTGGGCTTAAGAAGCTAGAGAGTTAGTTAGTTAGCTTCTAATATCTCACAGGTTTCTTTGTGACATCAGAAGAACGTATGAACGTTCGTTAAACCACTAACGTCGTTGCGATCAGTCAGTAGGTGGTCGGTTTTAAAATAGGCACGTTTTCCTAAATTTAGTAATGTTTGTGCTAGGTTGGGATGGCCGCGGTAGCTTAGATGTCGACCTCCGTGGCGAAGTGGTTAGCAGAGCGCGCTACAACGCCAGGGGTTCTGGGTTCGAGTCCCGGGTAAGGCATGGGTATTTGTATTCGTCCAGTTGATAAGAAACAAAGAAAATATAAGAATTGAAAAGTGTAAAAGTGAGAAAAAGAGTGAATGGTGGGGGATACCTCCGTGTAGGGGGTATTTCCTTTAAAAAAAAAAAAAAAAAGTCGGTAACGCGTCTGACTACCATGGTAAAGGTCCCGGGTTCGATCCCCGGCCGGTTCAAATCCGGGAACTTTTCTAACGGTGGAAGCGGCTCCGGCGCCTACCCAGCGTCGAATAACATGGGTACCTGGGGGAAACCCTGGGGGGTAAAGGCGGTCAGGGGCGTGATGCTGATCACATCACCCCCACTCACGACCGGATCAAGAAAGTGTGGGGCGTTACCCCCACACCCCCTATACGCCTTCATGGCGTGGTGCTATGCACAGGGGAACACTTTACACTTTACCTTTTTTGTGCTAGGTTGGAGATTATATTGGTCGATTCCAAGGTAATGTTTGTAGTACTTCTTCATGATAGATCGAATCCTCTTCTTCTGCCTTGCAAAGGCCAACTCTCCACAGATGTAGCAGAAGCTACCTGGTTGATTTCGACAGGCAAAGTGCGTATATATCAACTTAAACAAAAGCTGCAAACACAATGCTTAGTATTTTGACAATAACTTTCAGGTACATCATGTAGCTTAGTAACAGAACTGCCAACATCTGAAACAGAGGCTCAGAAGCAGATGTTGCCAACTGCTCATCTGACAATTCCCTGCATTTATCACGAACGATGAATCTGAGTAAAATGAGACTCTTTATTTCCTTATAACTAAAAAACTGTCCCTGATAGCGAAATTCTAATTACGGATTTGAATTTCCCATACGAAATTCCTTCAGAACAACTTATTTTCACATAAGAAATAAAACCTTTGTAGAACAGTGTGATGATTTTTAAAAAAAATTTAACCAAGTTGTTTACTGCTTTAATTTTTCTCAAAATTTCTGGAGGGGCTCTAACTCCATCATCCCCCCTGCTTATGCCAATGACTGGTTGGGATTCTAACTTAGGGATTTATTCTAAGCAGAAATGCAATAAGGTTTATAAAAAATCCCTAAGGATTGTAGGTGGATATTTTCGTGTATTTTGTTCGAGTGTTTTCTTGTACTTGTGAATGAGAGCAGTTATTTCTTTCTAATTTTCACATAAAAATATGCAAGAACTTCTCAGGGGTATTTTGTATGCTTATTTTACGTCACTTTTCTGCTTCTTTAGAATAATGACTGCGATGAGAATAACAATGATTAGACGACATTGATGAGGAACGCCCATGTTAACCCGGAACCTCTGTCGGTAACATCCTGAATCGACTACTCAACAGCGCCAAACTTCTCGGAGGCTAGACGGAACTACATATTTGCATTTTACACCTACGGAAAGGTGTGGGTTCCCTTACTATGTTCATGGTGTCCCTCCGCACTGCCTTCAGATCATATTCTCCCTTCTGTTAAGTTGTCTGGCCGTTAAAAATAAAATTAAAATAATGCAGTTTTGCTGTTGGCTTGCGTAGGACAGGTTGATGGGCGTCCGCAGGACTGTTTCCAGGGAGAGGCAGGGGGCACGCCCACCTCCTTCCTTCCGGACGTCCGTGGAAGGTTAAAATGTCGCTTGATGACTCCTGGATGTGGCACTTGGTGAGTCCAATCGCACCATTTGTTTTATTCAACTACTTGTTGTGAATGTGCTTACACTATTCCACGTTTGTTAAATATTTTTATCTTCCAGGGGTGTCGTCAATGGGTGGGTGAAGGTTGACTCTAGCTCATGAGCGTAACCTGGGACCTAACTTTGGGGCAACATCGAAAGGTTTCCACAGGGCCGGCGCTAGTCATTTTGCCGCCCTGGGCAGTGCCGGCAGATGCCGCTCCCTTTCGAAAGCCCCCTCCCCCATCTCATTACTCAGCAACGGGAAATTGAACATCTTAATTGTAACAAGTATTAGGAAAGAAATTATGGCTTGACTTCATATGTTTACCGTTGTAGGTCTGTGATATATGATTGGATTTTTAAAATAATTACATGCAATATTCCCGGATCTCCCGCGTGGGTGGTCTGTCTGAATTCTTTCCTGCGTTGTCCCCGCATAAAGCAGCTCTGGGGTTCACCCAGCCTCAAATTAATGGGTACCTGGGGGCAACCCAGGTAGGTAAAGGCGACCGGAGAGTGGTGCTGATCACATCACCTCCAAAATGGCCGAGATCGAGAATGTGTGTGGCCCTACCCCCACATCCCCTATATGTGCCTTCATGACATGGTGCTATATTGATAGCTGCCCCATTTCCCTGGTTTAATTCCGGCTCTCTGGATTACTTCCTGCTTTAATCCTTTCAAATCTCTCCTACCACATCTCACCTTGGGTGTATCGCGAGCAGATTATAATAACGCCGAGGGTTTCACATAACATTTATATTTTTTTAGTCCCTGGTTCGTTCCACATGTACAGAAAGTGAATAAATGTCTGGTTTAAAATAGACAATACTGTAGTTCTTGGAGTTAATTCGTTAAATCAGAACATTAGTAGTAGGATTGATTACATGGGTTTATTATACGTTGATATTATAATATATACATATTTACATGGTGTTTCCATATGTGCATTTACATAATCAACCAATTTCCTTAATTCAAGCAAAGACGTAAATACCTATGGCCTAACCATTGGTACTTTCATCAACACAGAGTTAACCTAACTATCTCTGTGGCCTACCCTCGACTTTATTGATATTCCGACCAGTCTTGCGTTTCCTTACGCAGCATCCTTAATCAGCCCGCTAGGCATTATGATGCGACTCAGCAATATCTTACAGATGCAAATCTTTGCTAATTGGGAAACTTGGGGATTCCAAATGCTACATATATTTTCCACCATTAGTTTAGCCACCCTAAGTGGACTAAACTCTCTAAGAGGGTTCTTTGACCAAGTATTACATTTAGGTCTCAATCATTCAGTTTAGCCACCCTAAGTGGACAAGACTTTCGAAGGTTCATCATCGTTGTGAAGGTGATAAAAAACTGTTGTTGTCTTTTTAAAGCCCAACTGGTCTTTTTTATAGTCGGGGTTGGAGTCCGTGGATGTGGACCCCGTAGCACTGGAATTTTCCACAGTAACGGTCTTTTGAAGGACAGCTCCCCCAACTGGGAAGCTAAAAAATAGGGATTCTAATATCCAGTAAAATCACAATACATTAAGCACATTCACTTACATGCAATAATAACATAAAAGTACCCCCAAAACCTAGTAGCTGGCCACCAATTAATTAACATATTACCAAAACCAGTAATGCTCAATCCGACCATTGCAATGAACAGGGAACTTTACCTTTACCTTTGCATGTAATATTATTTTTCGTATAATGTTATCTTGCATAAAATGGAAACAATCGTGTTTCAGACATGATTGACCGAAAATAGTATTTTCATTAGCCTTAATTTCCAAAAAAAACTTTTTTCGCCACTTGCCACGGTTACCGACAATGTTAATAAAATTCGAAGTGCAATATTCACACTAGGTGCAAAATCATGACCCTTATAAGTTTAAGGTCTGGTCTCCTTTGCTGTAATTGTTTTATTATAGCCGAAAGCACTCTTTGTTTATATTTTAATTCAATAGTCTTTATGTGTTAACATTCCGGCAAGTTTTCTAAACTTTTCAGACAAAAGATCAGATGGCATGTCTTTATGCTTACTAATATCATAAAATAAATTGAAATTTCACTATGAAGTTTAAGCTGCTCAAATCTTCCTCTTAGAGCTAAAATAATCGTCTAGGACCTGGTCATGAAAATCAACTTTGTTCCGTTTTTATGGATCTTCAAAAGTTTCGTCTTGCTGAAACTGCTTCTTCTTTCGATTTCGACCTGTTGCCTATTTTGGATCATCTAATATCTAAATTCGAAGCCAATTCTTTCTCATCAATCGGGACTCACAAGTCGCCGCCTTCCGACGCTTACACGAGTGGAAGGAGGGAGGCCCTGCCAGGCTGCCAAGTAGCGTCTAAGAAACTATGAAATTTTTCGTCACTCCTGCTTTTTTCAAAGTGCTGATATATTTCCAAGAAATATAACAGCATCTAACACATCGTAGATTAATGTTTTGAAGACATTTGCTCGTTACATTACGTGGAGTAAAAAGTCATACCAGATAACTAGTGAGCAAAGGAATGTAAAGGCACGCAACTTGTTTGCAATACACTGAGCCTCATGTACGACCATTTGGACAGTTCTATTGTCGCCAATTATTTGAAGGAGCGCATCATAGACCTTTCCTACTTGATATCTCAACGGAGTTAAGGCATCGAATCTGCTTTCCCTCCTTGTGGCACTTAATTGTTTTAAAGTGAGACTACTGATATGTTCCTTCAAAACGGTTGGTTGGCATATATTAACTTCCAAGTTATATAATATAATATTATATTATAACTTGGTTATAATATTATTATGGGTTTCCATTCTCATCTAGGACTATTTTGTTAAACAACTGTTACATTTGCGAAATCATAAATAAATACTCTTTATTACTTCGCTCCTCAGGTCTCAGGAGGTTAACAAAAGTACCCTTAACTTGCAAATTTTGCAAAAGATGAGAATGAGTGTCACCCTTGCCCCCGCCAAGTTACGCCTATGCTCTAGCTCACGGTGCAATTAACTGCTCGTCTTAGCCTAACGAAATAGCCCATATCAGAGATTTACTGTCATTCATAATAAAAAGGAATTCACGAACAGTAAAAGAGAGAGAGGGAGATAAAAATGAGAAAGTGACTGAAGGAGAAGGAATAAGAAAGAGTGAAACAGATATTGAAAGAATAATAGATAGAGAAATAGACGGAGAAAAAAGAGTAGAAAAACATCTGAAGAAGAAAAGAGAGAATGAAAAGAAATACATAGATGGAGGGATAATGAAAGGGGTAGATACAGAGAAAACGAAAGAACGATGAGAAAACAAAATAAAAAAGGAAAAGAAGGGGAAGATGAGCAAAGAAACAGATAAAGGAATAAAGAGAGAAAGAAAGAACGAGCCGAGGAAAAAGAAGGAACAATGACGAAACAAACGAAAAAGAAAGAGAAGGGGAAAGGGAAATAGAATCAAACGAACAAGAAAAGACAGGAAGAAATATAGAGATAGAATGAGAGGAAAGAGACGAAGAAAGAATCGAAAGAAAAGGAGTCATCCGAAAGAAATTCTTGCTACTACCGTTCAATATCACATGTCTCTTCGGTATTTTGAATTTTACTCTGGCGTTGCCTCAGCGATATTTGCCATTCAATATTGAACGGAAATGATCAATCAATCATATGGCAGGCAGGTGAATTGAAAATGGCAGCCAGCATCGGCTTTCATTGTCTCATCATCCAAATCGATCTTGCAAACCAAGACTAGAATCTTACATCAGTGTTAACATAACAGTGGTCCAATTGGCAGAGACTGCGCTTTTTCGATTTCTCCAGTGGACGGGCACAGCTGATGCACGCTTCAGCTTTCTGTATTTCACCGGGGCGCACCAAGCTTTCACCAGGTTAAACCATGACGTCATCAATTTACACCAGCCTCAAGAGGTGGTGCGGCTTGTGAATCAAAATGGCGTCGTCTGCACTGTAGCTTCTTCCGATTCGTGATATGCGTTCTGTAGGCAATAGTACGGAATGTCACGCCAATTTTGTTGCACGGAGGGCGAATAAAATGGATGCAGGCATAAACTGCCTACATTTTTAATACTACTACTCCTTCACTTGCACGCAAAGTGAAATAAAGTATACCGATGCATCAAAACATGCGTCCATCTTCTGCTGCAACATGCAGGAAAGCATCTATTTGCAAAACTCGATATCATTATAAAAGAATACCACTTAAATTCGTACTGCACATGCAAAATAAGATGTCGTTAAATAAAAACATATAATATTCATGAAATATTTTCTGTGATTTAGTCACTGATGGTGATTTTTTGCTGATAAACGCAGATATGCGTGCGCATTCCGAATCTAACTTTCATTTGTTTCAGTATGAAGCTTTCCGAATTTCACCGAAATTGACGTCATTTTTGGTGCACTAGTCTGATGCACGCTGGTGAAATCTAGAAAGCGCAGAGAGTCTCACTGCCAAGCCGTTCGTTTCCGGGTGCGAGTGATCTGTTTGAAGATTTCCTGTATAAAGCGTCTCTGGGGTTCATCCATTCTCTCATCAATTTGGAGTAATTGAATCTGGTTATATAAACGAATAAAACCAGCTATAACATGGTACAAAGCACAGAGAAGAACATTATATTAGCTGCATTCTTACTGTTTAGTGGATGAATTTAGTGTAGGTTTTTCTGCTTCTTTAGCAGTGGCGTGACCAGGATTTTCGAAAGATGTAAGGGAGTTACGTATATTTTCTTTTAGTAGGGTCCTCATTTTGCCACCTTTTCCTGCCTTTGACGTTCTTTTTTAAGAATATTGGATCAAAGGGGGGTTATGACCCCCACCATACCCCCTTCGGCATGCCACTACTCTTTAGCGTGATCATGAGGGTGAACAATGAATAGGTTTGAATTTGTTGGAATTGTTGCTTTAAGTCCACTTTATGCACATAAAGGCTAATCGGAAGTGGACCTACAGTATAAAGTGGGATCCGAACCTCTATGCCATGTACAGTCACGGACAGTTCTGGGTTGTAAAGAATGCATCGACTTTCAATGAAATCGTTACAACCCAGCAGTGTCCGTGACTGTACCTCCTCCAGGTATCGAACCCGGGAACAATAAATAGTTGAAAGTACAAGTACAATAAAGCAACCATTCCCGAGGCAGATTCGAACTCAAAACCTTCTGCGATGAAATCAAGATTCTAAGAGGTCCCAGTGAAAAATCATATCTTGCGAATACTTTGGAAAATGATCACATTTTGAAAGTTGCACATAAAATTTGTTCTAACAAGATTTCCAACCCGGGTACACAGACATCAAATACATCGTGGTCGCTGTTTATTCTAACTTTTCAGTTCAAAATGGAATCCAATTCTCATGCCAAAGTGTCTCAATCTCACGATGATTGATAACCAAAAGGATTCCGTGAGATATGTCCCACAAAGTTGGAGCTACTGATTCTCGAGTTTGCTGAAGAAAAGAAACGAAGCACTGATTATACAAACAAAACAGGAAGTCACTGTTTGCTTTCCTGAAATCTAAGGCCTACTTATGGAGAAAAATCAATTTGAAGGAAGTTAACGACTCAGTATGAAAAGAACGAGGATATAATGAAGACCACCTGTCTGCTGGATGGACAAAACCAGCTCATGCACACCTTGAACGTTCGCTCCAGACATTGCTCTCTGCCACAAACTTACCTTCAGAGGTAATCTCTTAATCTAAGTGGAAAATATATAGAGTACGCTTTTTTTCATTGTTTATGTTACTTCGCTTTTCTACCACTTTTGGCTAATTGCAAAATGAGGATGATGAATGATGAAATTAATGAAGGGACACTCAAGCCCCAAGGAACACCCCACCCAGGACCCAAAGCTTTCCTTCAGTAGACGTAATTTGGTCAACGCAGTCCTAGTGATTTGGACATACCAAGGGAAAAGTGGAGAAACAGACACATCGAGAGGAAGAGAGAAAAATAAAAGTAAGATATAGAACAAGGAAGAAGCAGAATGAAAGGAAGCAAATTAAACAGAGAAGGAGCAAGAAGCGAGAGAAAAAGCAAGACACAAAGGAACGAGATTGGCTAGTGGCTAATGCAAGAAAAATACACAAACATAGGTAGAGAGAGAGAGAGAGAGAGAGAGAGAGAGAGAGAGAGAGAGAGAGAGAGAGCATGTTATGTGTTTTGAACTCAAATTGTAGTCCTTGTGCCAGACGCCAAAAATGTATCAAGAGGGAACAAATATCTACTACAGGAATTGCCAAATAAGCAGGAGAAGAATGAATGAACGATAAAATTATTAATCTCTCATTGAGCAACAGCAGGTATAATTAAACATGAAAGGAAGAAATGTGAAGGAATAGACACGAAAAGCATAAGGGGAAATGCAAGAAGAAAGCGAAAGAAAGAACAAGAACACTTACTAAAAAGGTGGAAACAAGAGAGGCAGAGATAATATGCGCTAACTTCTCACTTTTATGCTTAACAATCCATTTTACTGTTGTTTATTTATGAGCTGTTGGAGATATTCCTCAGTAACTGGCAACAGTGGAACAGGGAAACTGCAAGTTCCAATGCAATAACAAAAAGTGCACTTCTTCCCCGATAAGAGATGGGAGCAGGTGTATCAACCGGTTTGGCAAGTGGTAAGAAGATTGCAAGGCACGCCTTATTTTGACGTAGCAACAGAAAAGGTGGAGGAGGATAAGAAAAGAAGATTCCAAGGGATGATAACAATCTTCTACTTGAACTGTATTTCAAGGAAAGTTTTCTTAAAGTTGCCTTTCGTCCTACACAGATTTATGTTCGACAGGTTTGCCACGAGAATGGAAAAAAGACAATTTCACGAAAGGAAAATTATACATGTCATGGATATCTTTACATAATTAACGCAGCTTACTTGTAATATAAAGTTAATTTCGACAGGAAGATGAGAGCATGATGAAAGAAAAGGATAAAGAAGCGTCCATGAACGTTTCAGAAACTTTCCGAATAAAAAATAAATAAATAAATAAAATAAAATAGTATCAGGAGGATAAAAAACAAGTTTGATTTTCAGAAATATTTTTGCAACGTCGCGTCTTCACGTAAAGCCCAGTCGGTCAATATTTCGGGAATCAACAATAACAATAATCTTCCAATGTACATACTACGGTAGACCGTTTTAGAATCATGTGCAAGTAAACCTTGATAATGACGATCATTTATGTAGCAATAAATTAACGAATTTTTGTGTACTAATAAGCAAAGCTGGGTGCAAAGGGCAATTATGTACCGGTCTGTCCGTCCGTGTTAACTGTTGCTATCTCGGCAATCACTAGACTCATGAAGGTAAACTTTGGTGGAGAGTGAGAGTAGCTCAAAGCAATATGAATTGAAGGGGTCGGGTGTAAAACATGGTAAGTGACATTTTGGTCATTTTTGAGTTACAAAGTAAAATCCTTCAATTTTTGAGTGAAATTGCTATGTCATACAATTTGCATTGGACTCAGTGAAGCCTTCCAGCGGCGTATACTCTGGGTCATCTAGGTAATCGCAGATGACCCGGCTGTATTTTTTTTTTAAATATATATATATATATATATATATATATATATATATATATATATATATATATATATATACACACATTTCTTCGCAATATTCTTCCAAACCAATTTCGATGCATACATTTCTTTGCTTCCAGCGCGCGAATGCTTCCAACCGTTTGCCGCTGAATGTCCGGGAACCTTTCTCCAGCCGGTGGAATGAGTTCAGGGAATCTCACCCTGACGTCATTCCTCCCTCTTCCCTTACAACCCTTGGCGAGGAGAGAGAAAGAGGGAGAGGAAACACTGCTTCTCAGGCGCGGTGATTCCGTGGCCAGGGTAAGCTCCTTCTTATGAGAGTCCACCGGTCGCACTCTCAACCTTCAGAGCCTTTCCCGTTCTCTCCGCTGAACTAGGGAAAATATACCCGGTAGAGTGCGAAGAACAGGAAAATTGAATAACATGGGCAAACCAATTCTACGCTAATTTTCACTTTACATTTGCTTCTGTCTTGCTGATTTCTGTTACTTGAACATAAATTTATCAAAAGGAAAAAGCTTAAATATTGAAGATGAAGCAAACTAAATAAAAATTCAAAGCTTAAGCAATTAAAGCACCTATACGCTGACTCCCCCCATCCTTGTATTTACAAAAATAGTGATTGTTTCTCCTCTCTAATCTTCAAAAGCAGCGAGAATACTTCTTTCACGGAACTGAAAGAACGGAACGGAAGAGAAAGATATCAAAAATAAATTATATATATTAGTTAATTTAAGTTGCTATATTCCGCCTCTTTAGATTAATAGTGATGAAGATGAACGAATTAAACATAAAAAGAAAAAAAACACATTAGGCACGTAGCCAGGTGGAGGACTCGGGGGGCTGAAACCCCCCTTCCCGAAATCCTACAAATATCTAATTTAAAAACTGTATAGTGGTAATTAATTTTACTTCATTAGCAGGATTAAACACCTTGCATAATACGTTGTAATAATCTGAGATTCATCTTCAGGACTTCTTCTAATCCCACTGTTTCAACATTATGTGGCGGCTGCTAATAAGGGATGATCCCCATCCCGAAATAAAATTCTGGCTCTGGCCTGCAATGATTCGAACTTTTAAAACCTGCCATTTCGAGCTCGGAAAGGGATTTTTTTTTTATCATTCATAGGGAATTTCATTCTCAGCCAGGAACACAACAACAGAAGTTTGGCGCGTGAAACTGAATGCGTGTAGTCGTTGGCTTCGTGCTGTGCTTCGTGTTCATTATTTATTTAGGTGTTAGTGTTTTTCGTGATAGTGCTGGGTAATGGATGTGATACAAGATTTGCTGGTGAAACCTTTTGGAACAAGATCTTTTCAGGAGAAATTGCAAATTGTTAATACAGGCAGGCCAGTGTCATCGCTTGAACTTATTTCTACGCACAAAGACAAAAATCGGGAATATGTGAGGCATTTTCGCAAGCAAATTATGACAAAACACCATGGTTGACAGGAAGTATAAGTGTTAATAAGCTTTGCTTTTTTGTTGGCCGTGCTTACTTTTCGGGGCTGAAAAGAATGTATGGACGCGTGGCGGATACTCTAATCTTTGCAACGCTTGTGTCAAACATGAAAAATTCAAAAGTCACATAACTTCCTTTGTTAAGCTGCAATCTTTCGCACAGACACGTATCGACGTGCAACTGGACAAACAGTGTGCTTTGGATGTGGTACAGCACAAGTAATCGGGTCCTGGAGTAAGTTGAATTTTGCCCTTAAATTAATATTGCGGGTTTTTATTTCACTAGTGCACGTCTTTCATTTTATATTTCACAGGTTGTTTTTTTATAGCTTTATAATACTGTCTTGTTTTATTATTTGAAATTCTACACGTATATTAAACTGCAATAACGAGAATTAATTGGGTATGGTCGTAGCAATAAGACATATTTCGACACAATATTCCTAAATCCAATATGGATCCTGACATAAATTGCACGGAAACTTTTGGAGTTTGAGGATCAAGGGTCGGAGATTACCCACTCTTTAGAACCAGCATACGCCACTGAAGCCTTCTGAAATTAGTAAACACAAGACGAAAACAATTTATCTACAGTATAGCTTCTAATAATCTTTTTTTATTAATGAACTCAGAAATGAACAAAATGTCACTTACCATGTTTTGCACCAGAGCCCTTCAATTAAGTCGATCGAGTTGTCAGTCTGTGAGAGACAACAATCAATTTACAGTCCTTTGTCGATATATCAGGAACTAAGAAATGTGAAGTTCTAAAATCTAAAGTTAAAAATATCGTAAGAAAGAAGTTTAGCACAAGATAATTTTGAATTGTCCCGTCTGTTTATCTCTATTAAAAGAACAAATTTATTACATCTTAAAGTTTTATGAACATAGAATATAGCAATAAATTCAATAAACCCTTGGTCGCTCGGCATGCATTTTCAAATGTGGGAAGTAGCTCCATAGCTCTGTAGTTTCGTAGTCTCTGGTTTAGGCTTTGGAACTAACAAAATGCACCTTTTGGTACAAAGACAGCATTAAGTCATGGTATAAAGCATACGATATAGCTCTCGTCGCTGTGAATTTCTGTGCATATAGTATCTTACTTGAGCGCGTTCCGCAAAGTTAGTTTGTTTGAATGAATGAATGAGTTAAAATTTTGGTGTACGTCAGGAAATATGGCCATTTAGCACGCATACGAGGAAAACTCTTAGCTTCAAGTTTAAAATGGAGCCTTGAGAAAGGTCAAAAGTGCAAGGTTGTAGAGGGACCTACAGACTAATCGTTACTGAACATGTTTCAAAGTGGGATCTGAACCTTTGTGCAACGTGCATCTGGTGCGTATTCGGGAGGTGTATTATGCAGATTCCGGTTTTCCACCATGCTCAGATTCTCATACAGTTCTGTGCCTGGCATGGGCGTCGCCAGAAATTTTCGCAGGGGGAGGGGTCAGGCCATTGAAAATACTTGATTAGTAGAAATAATAATAACAATAATTATTCTTACCACGGTTATAATTGTTATTTTACAATAATAACTATTATAAACTATTAAAAATGAACCAACGTTATTCCAAATTTATTATTTTCTGAATGGGGAGACCGTGCTACGCGATGCACAAGATGAGTGAATGTCCAGTACAAGTGATTTTCATTATTTTTTTTACATGCTTACAGTTTGAGTATTGTTATACTATTTATTGTATTTTGTTATTAACTTGTTAACTTTTACACGCCTCGTTCAAGGCAAAGATTTTGAAGTTATGGAGAAATTTTACTCATGAAGTTTATGTTGTGTGACTTCTCCCACAAAACTACATATTTTTTTTATTTTAGAAACTATAGAACCATTTTATTTTTGGATCAAATGGCAGAATTTGAAAACATAACCTGCCTTCGGTATTTTACTCATATTTTTTATGTAATGAAGGTTTTACTTTGTTTTTTCTTCCCGAATGCTAAATGAATTTTATTTATGTTATTAAAATAAAAATAACAACTTTTCTGTTGTCTTTTTAAACTTTGAATTGAACGATTTCAATTTCCAGGAGGGGGGGGGGGGGTCGACGGACCCTTTCGACCCCTTCCCTCCCGAAGCCCATGGTGACTGGCTTGAAGCGAAAATATCTTCCTTGCTCTGTCTCTCGTGGGAACATTCAGCGATAGTGTTCCTGTAGTTAAAACATTCCGTAAGATCTCGGATTACACTTATAAACAATTCACGGCTTTTCTTTCCTTGGGCGATGCGAGCTTTGCCTCCCATGATCATTGGCAGGGAGTAATAATACACCACTTCCAGTTCCAGTGGGGCATTGATTCTGGAAGCAGACTGGCGTGGGCGTCAGTCAAGAGTGTGGAGGCGTCCCGTCCCGTCTCCGACCCCTTTCGTGGCTCATCTTTCACCTGCTGCACTCGCGGAGACAAGATTGAGAGTCTCCCATTATTCTGAAAGATGAATTACATCATTAGATCGGAATTTTTCGCATTCCACTTCCTTCTGTGCACTTACTGGCGCCATAAAAAATCTTGCGATGGAAGGGAACTTCCTTCGCCGTTGAAAAATTTTCCTTGTATATCCATTAACTCTGGAAGTTTTCCATCAAAACGAAAATTCCCTCAGTGCAATACAATTTCCCATAGATTTTCTCAACTTTTGAAGAATTCCCTCGTTGTAGTATAAAAAATTCCCACATTGCAAGAAAAGATCCCTCTCATTTTAGTCAAATTATCACGAAAACAGTTCCCATTAATTGAAAGCAATCTATAGGGTGGTCCAAATGTCTTGTTACCCCAGGTGGTTATCACAGTGGAACTAATTAAATTTTTTCTCTGCCTTCAATGGATGACACAAGTAACTATAGGGTGGATGAATGGTGAGTAGCATGTGTATAGACACATGAACGCCCACAGACCAGTAAAACAACAAAGGAAGTGTAATATGACTTCGCTGCAAGATTTAACAAGGAGACCCAACCGGGACAGATAATAATCTCACACAGGACATGCAGACAAATTGCATCAAGAAAAGGGTGGAAGTCATACATACTAACCTTCTGGATCGGTAACATTGTAAATTGTTCTGCAGGGGTAAAAAGACATTCGGACCACCCTGTAGATGCAACACTAGGATACATTGTATTATCAATTTAATCTGGGGATTTTACTAATGTGTCTCCTAAGATTCCTTTATCATATTAAGAATTCTGCGACTTAAGCGATGGGGTTGTTGCGCCCAAAATGCATTACTCTTTGCGTAAAAGCGTATATAGATTCTTGTTCTAGCATCTCTCGAATTTGCATCTTGCAAAATTCAATTTCTAACAGCCGGCCTCCGTGACGGAGTGGTTAGTGCAGCCCGCTACGACGGCAGGGGTCCGGGTTCGAATCCCGGCCTGGACATGGGTGTTCTTTGTGAGCCTCCCTTCATCATTTCATCATATTTTCACTCATCCTCATCTTCACTATTAGTCAAAAGTGGCAGAAATCAATCTATTAACGGTTATCTTTGTAGTTTTTCACGATGGGAAAAGTTGACCAAGTCAGACATTCCCTTTATTGTATATACTAAAGGACGAATGTCGTATCCGAACTCACGCCTCAATAAGACCTCCCCGATGACGCAGTGGTAGCGTCGTCGCCTTATAATCAAGGGGTCTCGGGTTCGATAGCCGGTGGAGGCACATAGTGGTTCGGATCCCACTTCAAACTGTAGGCCCAGTCCCGATTAGCCTTACTGTGCATAAAGTGGACTTAAGGCACCAAATCAATCAATCAATCAAGCCTTAATATCCAGACAATCTGAAGTAATTAAAGACTAACGAGTTTCTAACTATGACTTTATCTATTAACAAAACTACTAACGACCATGATGCGTGCAGTGGCGTGCCGAGAAGTTTCGAAATGGAGGGGGGAAATGACCGTAAAGGTGGGGTAGTATAATAGTCAGCAGTCCTGCCATACTTTGTACATTTCGTACATTTGTCTCCTCAACACACCAACCTGTTCATGCCACTATATGCTTCGTTTAATAGAAAGCCAATGGCGAATCTAAGTGTGCGCATATAAGAGTGCACCGATTGGAATTTCTCCTAAATTCTGAACAGTATGCCTTTGACCATGTTCATTCTTTCTGTGGCGTATTTAGCTTGGATTTATCCAGCACCCCCTGTTCAAAACCTATTAACTCTTGCTCTATCATATTATGTCATGTCGTCATATTGAGCGTACAATGTTAGATATTGAAGTGAGCAATACCGCTATTATTGTTTACAACAGGTATAACGACTTTGTCAGTATAATTCAAACTCAGTATCAGCACAATAGGTAGCTATGGTGCTATATTGAAAAGGAAATTTAAATTTACATATACTGATAACTTTATAATTATTATATTGATAAAAATAAAAAAACTAGAACCAACAAAAATTACAATAGCATCAAATTATGCATATGTTTACAAGAACATTTATAAGATATCAATGCTATACATAAAAAAAATATATCTTTGTTATCTCCTTCCAGGATAAAGCAAGTCTTTGTATCTACAATTCTGAGCTTCAGTTTTCGAAATTCATCATCTGATCAAATCACCTCCAAACGTAGAACATATAAGTGTCACTCTATGCGACCTTCCTCAAAGCACTCATTTGAGGAACTGTAACATTTACAAGCCTGCCCGTTAAGGAAGATGAAAACAGATACCTATTCACTGCTTCCAATTCAACATGGCATCTATTATACATATCAGTGTCATTCCACAACTTTTGAATCTTTATAAGATTATATCATATTCAAAGTTCATTCGAGTCATAAAAGGCTTCTATATAACTTAAACATCCAAGTTATTATAACATTGCCCAGTTTAATGCTTTAAAAGCAACAATTATTGTACAAATATATCACCATTCCATATTCTTAAATCTGTACTATCTTTTTTCCATCCTGAGATCCTTTTAAAGTCACAGACAACTAGTATTAGAGCAACTAGTTCAAGCCAGATTTTTTAGTATGTTTTATCTTCAATTGTTTTTGTTTTATATTTTTGTCCATAAGTGCTTAACAGCTTGAATGTTTGTGTAGTAAATGTACATACGTATTTGCTCTGTTACAGCTATTTTGCTATGTATATCACAATATACTTATCTAATGATAATAATTACCATTTTTTGAATGTTGATACAAAATACCAAGTATGACATCATAATATACATTGAACAATTTTAAAGAGTTGACCCTTGTATATAAACCTTGATGCCAATGCAAATGTACACAATTTCAATAAATGTAATTATAAATTTGAATGTATCATATCTTTCTTGTCTGAAAGAACACATATGATTGAAGATATTTGTTTTTCATTTTGTCAGTCAAAAATAACTGTTATGAATATGAATTCAACATATTGCACAATTTGATAATTTTGTCATTATATACAAATTGTCTTTTTTTTAAACATCATATTTAATAAAATTAATTTAAATAATAATTTCAGACATTTAATTGCATTATATGAATAAATTTTGAGTAATCATATGACTAAATTATTATAAATATTGCACAAATGTGGAACTTTGGACTTAGCCTAACTATTTTCAAATGTAGTTATGACAATGTATTATTTTTATTGTCATACTGGCGCTCAACAAGATACGAACCCACAACAGAATTGAGCACTACTGAGACTTTTAAACATATAATAATTAATATAATGCCTCTATATTTACAAACTGTTTACATGTTTAGCATTATAATCAATTGAGTATAACTGAATATTTGTTTTCCAACAATACAACAAGAACTTGTTCATCATGAACCAATACAGTGCAACTATGCATAATGAATTTTTAGTACATAATAATATTGAAAAAATGAAATTCAAGTTCGACATACCAACAATTATTATCTAGTAAAGTACCACATGAACCATTTTAACATAAACAATGTACCTACCTAACATTATTATTTATTGTCAACCCATGAAGCACCATTCAGAACTTCATTCTCAACCTGAGAGCATAATTTCTATATTAATCTTTATTTAGCCAAAAAAAATATATTAATAATAATTTTCTACATGTAAAGTAAGTAACCTCTAATCCAACTAAGTTTCCCATTGGGAATTCATCCATTTATCTGGTAAGATCAGCTAACAAGACAAAAATATAAGTCTCTGCATCAAGAAGCAAACATCCTCAGATTTACGGAGTGCTGAATATAAGATTTTTTACATCACAAATGAATTCATGCAAGAAATGTATAAATTATGATGTGCGCACAAAAATTATAAATCATAAATAATTGTTGTTCCTGAACTCGCAGCGTCACGGCTCGAACTTACTATTCAGCCCTTTGTGAACACATTTTGGAGCCATAATGCATTCTAGCATTTTTAAAGGAAACAACTACTTGACTGAAGCTTGGATCAACACGTGAATCACTTTGCTCTTTGTCAAGTTCATTCCTATTTGAGCCTACGATTCAATTCTTGGAATCTTTGTGCTCTAGTAAATATTCTTCAAGCCAAAGCTAAATCTTAGCATTCAAAATTATTATGCACATGCCATCACATTATATTATACATTTTTTGCACTTCAAAATACAAATAACAAAGAATATTTGTTATATCAAATTTTTCCACCGTTCAACACAACTAAGGATCAAGAAATATGAATGAGGACCAATGTCGGATCTTGAAGATCAACTTAAGGCAAACTCTACAGAGGAATACTTCATACCTGAACTAATGTTTGACTCAAGGAAAGAAGCACGAAAAGTGAGAAAATTTTGACATTAACAGCCGACAAAAGAAAAATTATGCACAAAGTACTGTGACTCACAGTATCACCTTTAACCAACAGCCTAAGAGAAGAACTCAACCAACCAACTCTCATGGGTATGGTTGTGAAATGCAACAGTATCTTTTGTCCTTTTAAAACAACAAAATAAACAACATGTTAGCATAAGCAATTTCATAATGCCAAAATTAATATACGAAGAATGAAAAAATAAAGAACTGAGGTCTTATATACCACCCTTGACACTCAGTCAATAAGAAACTCCCAACCAACCAACCCTTAGAGTTACTTTACTCTGTGGATGGTAAGTATAGATTAAATTATCCTGCAACAATATTTCAGGATGTATATCAAATCAATCTTTGTTAAAATTAAAAATCTTTGAAAGTCAGATGGGTATACAATCATAATAAGTTGTCAGCTTACATGTGGTCAAATGTTAACACGTGTGCCCAAATTACCGCACCTTTATTGCTAACAGTGTATTCCAACAGAAGAATCAGACTGCTGAACAAAGTGATTAAATATGCATGAACCCCTTTATTAATATTCCCCTACTTTACCTAGACAACAGGTTACCATCGGGTGTGAGCGTTCTAACTACTCTCCCTACCATCACCGTGCAATCTGAGATAAACGATATTAAATTCCAAATTATTATATTGAACCTTTTAAGGCTTGACGCTCCGAGACATTTCTGTGTTTGGATGAAACCTGTCTTCGGTTTCTTCAACATCCCCTTTTAACACTTCGAAGTCGACATGTCTTTACGTCACATGATATCGGAAGCATGTGAACCTATCCTTAGGCCACTAAGTTATACTTTATGTTCACACAGAACAAAGTAAAGTGTAATTCTTTTCTTTAAACAAAGAATCTTTGATAATATTTTTCAACTTTAGGGTTTGCATATGTGATTGATTGATTTCAGCATTGAAACAGAACTATATTCATGCCTCAACATGTCAAGCTATGTAACCACTGACCTTACTCCATCGACAATACCCAAATTAAAACATGTACTGATACTGTCATAGTGAAAGTATTCAAGATAACTCTTCATATCAGATGTTACATGTACACAATATAGTTATTTTGCTAAACTGTATGTTTCAAATTCACATACTAATAAAACTATGTATGTTTCATAACATACTTTTTCTAAATATATGCAACTACATAAGAATGTTACAACACTCATAGCTCATATTACTGTAATTCTGAACTTAATCACAAATGATAAGCACTATAAGTATGTAACAATCTTTACCCATCAAGTAATTTTCAGTCACATATCTGATAAAATATAGTAAGACATGTCTGCACACTGCAACAATGCCTTTGAAAAGATACATTACAGGTAAGTAATCAAATGATTAAAATGTAAGTCTACGACATTACAAATTTGAAGTCAACTTTAACTTCATGACATCATCGTGACATCTTCTGCGTACATGTGTACGATGCATGATCAAGTATGCTATCACAGTCAAAGCACAAATATGTGAGGAGTAAGCATGGAATGCTTCTAGACTAAATTTTCTCCTCCATAATTTCAAACATCGCTGCCTGAATGTTCTTTTACGAACATGTTTAGGATGAGTTATTACTTTTCTCCTTGCACCTGGGCAATTGGTGAAAACAGTCTTACTAATTTCTTTCAATTTAAATTTGGTGCCTTTCCTTATTCTATCCTTCAAGTGGACATTTGGAACACTTTGGGGAAACAACCCTTCACCTTGGTCTAGAATACCGTGAAACTTCTTGTCCAAAATCATTTGTGAAAGTTTCTTCTCTACTTGGTTTACAGGTATGTTAATGCATTTTGAAACATAATCCACCTGAACACGAGAATAAGGTTCGATGATTTGACAAAGGTTTTGTTCCAACACTGTGTCATAAAGGCTGTCTAAATGTGCTCGAACAATTGGATCATTTTCCAGTTCTTCTTTAAACTTATCCACAGCCTCCTGAAAGTATATCAGAGATCTCTTAAGACTTGCTTGAGCAACACACTTCATAGCTTCAATTGCACTTCCGGCATACTTCAGAGCCAGTTTCCCGCTTATGATCTGCTGCACATCTTCTGGTGTGTTCAACATTATTTTAGACAGCAGCATGTACTTCAATGCAGTCAAAGCCTTTGAGCTTTCCACACTATCATAGCCTTCAAATGCTTCATAGAAGTAAGAGTATGCTGTTTTGAAGTCTATCTCATCAACAGCATGAAGAATGCCTGACTGCATATCAAGCGATGCTTGTAGTGTTGGAGGGCAATATATTGAATTAGCTGTAGTCCGAGCTGAGGTAAGTGCTGCACATGCTTTTGGAAGATTACTCAAGGCATGGTAAGTTTTACTTTCTAGAAGTTGAACCTCTAGCAATAAATTTTTGTCATCTAACTTATTCAGTTCCCTTAATAAGGTCGATCCTAAGTGAAGAGCTTCAGTAAACATTCCAGTGTCAAAATACAAAGCTATTAGGCAGGCTTCCAAATACTGCCGGAGGATAGTCTTTTTATCTTGTTTTGCACACTCGATGCGCTCCTTGCACAACTGAACTTTACTGCCAATGCTGGCTTCCAGATCCAAGAACATGTCAACCAGAGCACGAACCAATTTTGCTGCCTTCGCCTTACTAATGGTGCAGAGGAAGAGTCTCGTCTGCTTTAATAAGTTCAGCCAGTTCTTTTGCATTGCCATCTCTCTTGTAAGTCTCTCCTAGTTTCAAGATACTTTGTTCTTTGAGACAAATTGCATCTTCTTCACTTTGATTTTCCTGTTCTTCCAGAAGCCTGGACAGATCATCTATTTCGTCCAACTTACTCGAGACTGACGTTGACTGGGCTCTTACCACACATATAACTGCTGCCATTTTTGTATTTTTGCCCACCTCGAGTTCATCTTTGATCTCTTCTCTAAGCTCTGTACAAGTAGCTTGGATTTCACCTCTGAACACTCTGACTTCTGAGATACTAGTTTTAATAATATCATTCAACTCTATCAATTGAGCTTCAGTCTTTTCCTGATTAGCTTTGAAATCCTCCTGATTAGCTTTGAGATTCTCCTGATTAGCTTTGAGCTCTGTTTGGCCATCCTTGATAGCCTTGAGAGCAGCCATAACATCTGCCAAGCAGAAATCACCCTTTGGATCTGACATATTTAAAGGTAAAAACACCTAACCTCAGAAACCAGAACAAGAAGCAAAACAATACAAAGATTATTATAAGCTTGAACCTTTTCAACTAATCACCTGACGTCTAATAATCTTAAATATATAACGACTTTGTCAGTATAATTCAAACTCAGTATCAGCACAATAGGTAGCTATGGTGCTATATTGAAAAGGAAATTTAAATTTACATATACTGATAACTTTATAATTATTATATTGATAAAAATAAAAAAAACCTAGAAGCAACAAAAATTACAATAGCATCAAATTATGCATATGTTTACAAGAACATTTATAAGATATCAATGCTATACATAAAAAAAAATATATCTTTGTTATCTCCTTCCAGGATAAAGCAAGTCTTTGTATCTACAATTCTGAGCTTCAGTTTTCGAAATTCATCATCTGATCAAATCACCTCCAAACGTAGAACATATAAGTGTCACTCTATGCGACCTTCCTCAAAGCACTCATTTGAGGAACTGTAACATTTACAAGCCTGCCCGTTAAGGAAGATGAAAACAGATACCTATTCACTGCTTCCAATTCAACATGGCATCTATTATACATATCAGTGTCATTCCACAACTTTTGAATCTTTATAAGATTATATCATATTCAAAGTTCATTCGAGTCATAAAAGGCTTCTATATAACTTAAACATCCAAGTTATTATAACATTGCCCAGTTTAATGCTTTAAAAGCAACAATTATTGTACAAATATATCACCATTCCATATTCTTAAATCTGTACTATCTTTTTTCCATCCTGAGATCCTTTTAAAGTCACAGACAACTAGTATTAGAGCAACTAGTTCAAGCCAGATTTTTTAGTATGTTTTATCTTCAATTGTTTTTGTTTTATATTTTTGTCCATAAGTGCTTAACAGCTTGAATGTTTGTGTAGTAAATGTACATACGTATTTGCTCTGTTACAGCTATTTTGCTATGTATATCACAATATACTTATCTAATGATAATAATTACCATTTTTTGAATGTTGATACAAAATACCAAGTATGACATCATAATATACATTGAACAATTTTAAAGAGTTGACCCTTGTATATAAACCTTGATGCCAATGCAAATGTACACAATTTCAATAAATGTAATTATAAATTTGAATGTATCATATCTTTCTTGTCTGAAAGAACACATATGATTGAAGATATTTGTTTTTCATTTTGTCAGTCAAAAATAACTGTTATGAATATGAATTCAACATATTGCACAATTTGATAATTTTGTCATTATATACAAATTGTCTTTTTTTAAACATCATATTTAATAAAATTAATTTAAATAATAATTTCAGACATTTAATTGCATTATATGAATAAATTTTGAGTAATCATATGACTAAATTATTATAAATATTGCACAAATGTGGAACTTTGGACTTAGCCTAACTATTTTCAAATGTAGTTATGACAATGTATTATTTTTATTGTTATACAGGCAAGCCTCAATATTACTCTGAGAGAGAAGACACGTTTACTTTTCTCAACTGGCGACAGTCCGCAAAGATCAGCGGCCGTTGTATTTTTTCGTCAGCATTGTTGTTAGAATTTTACTTTGTTTATTCAGGTGGTTTGTTCGTGAATTTCGAAAATTGCCTACAGATCAGTGTGAGTTGTTTCATTTTTTTTCTTCTAATTTCTCATTCTTGTTATGAAACAGTTTTATTTTTTGCTTATTTGTTCCTCCGCTATTCATCCAGTCGCACTGCAACAAAGATTTCAGCTGTTTTCAAGATGTCATCAGGTCGCGCTGGGGAAATTATTTAACACAAGTTGTATCCTGACATGTCACTTTTGTCAATACCACAGCTGGGGATCGTATCAGGCTAATAGGTTAATACACACCTCTAACATGTCTAGCAAACGTACGATTTCAGATCTTTTTTCAAAGACTTTTACGAAGATACCCAAAGTTCGCGAAGTTCGTTGCCGAGAACAGCGCTGCAGAATGAGATGTTTGGGAAATGCTGTGCAGTTTACGTTTCGTCCACGCATATGATAGAGGGGGAACAAAGTAACGTAACATTTTCAGAGTGAAGCAGTCTAAAAAGTGAATTGATGATTAGATGAAAGTGACTACAAGATTTCGTATTATTTGAACGTGTTATTTTCCTCTTCAAATAGCAGAACTCCAGATTGCATAGCGAACTTTTTTCACCCAACGCATACAAGTTGAAGATTCAGCACTTCTTGTATCTGAATAACGTATTTAACATTTAATTAATAACTGCATTTTGCATCTTATTGATTACATTGCAAAGATTCAAGAAGTATGTTCTTGAAGACGAGGATTTTTTTTTGTATTCTACTACAAAGTTCAATAAGACTGTAACTTGTTGCTGAATGTTTATACCCTATGACTACTTTCGGAGTGTATGACACAATATATGACATTGGTTTGCCTTGAAAACAAGATTTGTTCCTTTCAAATTCCAAACATGTGGTTGTTGAGACAAAACTAAGGAAAATGAAGCAAGTCACTATATTCTTCAAATTCAGTGGAATATTGCCATAGATGCCTACTAAAAGTTGATTAGTTGATGTAGTGGTTAAAGGATGCAAGCATGTTTCATTTTTCATGATTAATCCTGGCGCCGCCGCTGGTCTTGAGGCTCCCTCCCCCGAAATGGCCTCGAACCTATAAATCATTATGGATATCATTAGGGAGCGGATTCACAGGCACTAAAAAAACTGTAAAATAGGCACCAAAATGAAAGTACGCAATTGAAAATAAAAAGAGGCCAAAAATATACTGTGAAAGAGAATTTATTGATTTCCTTCGTCAACTGCACACTTAACGACTTTTTTTTGTTGTATCCTATTGTAATTTTCTAACAGTGGCGTAAATAACACCCCAGTAAGCCCCGCGGCGCGAGGGGCGCACGAGCTTTGGGGGCGCAGTAAAAATGAAAAAGTAAGAAAGACCGACAGTTCACAAAAGTTTTCCATTCAGCGTTAAAATACATTTTCAACCGAACACATTATATTTGTATGCTCCTACAACTGCAAAGAGAAAATGTTAGTGACTAGAAAAGTAGAAAGTGAATTTCCAGGTTAGCTGAAAACCTTCATTAGCTGAATAGTTCAAGTCATAGATTACGTCACCGAAGAGTAGATGACAGGCAAGGAAATATGATGGAAACGTTTTCTCCCCTCCCCTCTCCTACGCGTTTTAGCAAGGTTTGGTGAAACTGTGCTGTTGTTGTAAGGGAATCTGCTACAAAGTTCTGGGAGAAATATGAACAAGATATTGCACTATAGTTACAGAAATTGTTTCATTTCGGAATGCAGTATCAACTGAAATCATAAGAAGAACGCTGTTAAGCATTGAAAGCGATCGTGCTCGAACTGGACTTCACGAAGCTAGCAAAAGAATTCGCTTCCATCAAAACACACAGAGGACTGGTAATGGGCATTTAACAAATCGTAATTTTTTGTAGTAACAGTGCATTTTCATTTGTAATTGTAACACAATGTTTTACAGTTTTTTTAATGGATTCAAATTACTTGTATGTATTTTCATATTTGTAAATACCTAGTTTAAATGTAGAAGTAAATTAACATTTTAGAAAATAAAGTTTTTTTAAAAAATAAATGAGTAGGGGCGCAAAACTGTAAGTTGCGGGGGAGCGCAGAGCGTGTTAGATACGCTACTGTTTTCTAACCTTGCGTTGCCATTCTGTTACTTTCGGTTAATAGCGACGACGATGGTGAATAGTGATTACACGAAGTTTATGAAAGAATACTCACAAAGGAATGCCCAGAACTGGGGTTGAACTCGGCTCCTTCAGTAGAGAGACCGTGAGTTGACCATTCACGCACTCTGCCTCCAAGGAAGATTATCGATTTCAATTAATGTCATAATAAATCACTGGAAATTGTAGCAGCTAAGGGTACTTACATTTCATTGCACACGAAACATGATCTAGCTCATATATAGATCAATTTAAGTAGTGTTGCTAACTGTAATATTATTTACACTCAAAAGTAGAATTTAAGGCAAAATTATCATGTTCGATTTTTCAAGCGGTTGTATGGTCAATCCTTGGATACATGTTGCCTTTTTCTGTCTACAAAATTATTGGCTACTAATGTTGTAAACCAAGATTACATCCCACTAGACTGTTACTTTTCACTTCGCCCATAAAATCACAATTCCTAAATCCATTAAGTGCTGTACCTGTACGTGACTTCTACTGGTTGCAAGACGCAGGATAGCATGGCATCTCAGTCACAAAACTTCGAATTATGAACCTTTGATAATTTCTTGTTCTGAAGAAATATTCTTTCTAACTTGAACCATGCATATATTTCTAGAATTTCCTGGATGACGTAAACTCTCACCAAAATGTATTTTATTTTTATTTTTTTGAAAAAAAAATATCCGAATGAACGAAGCTTCATAATGCAGAAAACCCGGTGAGAATATATCTCCCAGTTTTCATGTTGTAAGCGATCAAGATTAGGGGTGCACGAATTTTGAATTACTCTGTGTTATTTAGGATCTTCCTAAGCAAAACCTGAAAAGAAAATACAATCATGGAAAGTGCAAATAGGATAATACCATTTGCACTGCTATAAATGAAATTGTAAATACGACACTGTCTGCTTTTAATTTTTTATTGAGCTGTATTAGCAGAGAGCGTAGCTAAGTGTAGTTAAACTCTAATATGACAATAAAGTTTATTTCCTATGCCAAGGTTTCCAACTTTTCAATAATAATTACCAGTCTCGGCTAGCAGAACTTGGCTTTTAGGCACTTCTAACTTTTCTACATAATTACGCGAGGGGAAACATCTGGTATCCAACATACATACTCAGCAGAGCTCTTAAAGTAGTCTTGTCTTGAACTAATATTTCTGTGGGATGTTTTTGAAGGGGTTGTAATTCACAAGCGTCTAGCATTGTACGAACCTGAGCCTAGTCGAATGCTTTATGTTTGAACATATTTCAAGGCAATTCTTCTGTCATCCTAATTTTATTTTCTAGTTCTGCAAGTTATAGAGATATCGAAAGTTGAGAAGTCGAAATGACACGATCTTCATGCAAGATTTTCCTCCTTTACTTCTATACCGACTACACCCTAAATTAACAAGTGATGAAATGGTCTTACAACTCAATTTCGTGTTCGATTGATTGAAAAAGTTGAATACATTGATTATTTCAGATATGATTTTTTTTCTAACGTTGCATTTTCTTGGTTGTTGATTTGAGGTTTGTCTCAGAAATATGTTTCAACACTTATACTTGAACTATACTATCTTGTTATTTTTCATAGACAGATTACATTTTTCAGATGTAAGCTATTTCAAATACGATGGTTTTATTTCTCCTCAAAGCCTAAATAATTCTCTTTCTTCCGTTTTTATTGCTTCCACCGATTTTTTTTCCATTTCTTTTCTTACAGTCCTTCATTTATGAAGCGCCCCTGGTGGCGTATTGGTAAGACTGTCGCCGAGCTATTAAGAGGTCCCGGGTTCGATACCTTCTGGAAGAACATTGCACAGTGGTTCGGATCTCATTTTAAAAAGGAGACTGTAGGTTCACTCCTATTAGGCTCTTTCAGCATAAGGTGGACCTACAATAAACTCTGGCAAACCTTTCTTTATGTTCCTCTTCTTTGTGTTTTTCCTTTACTGTATCTTTTCTCTTCTTTACCCTCTTCTTTAAATTATCTTTTCTTCCATGCACATTTTCGTTTTCTTGTTTTATTATCATTGCCTTCTTTTGCGTCCATCATTTGTCTGTCTCCTCTCTCCTTCTCATGATATAATTTTCTTTCTTCTTACGTACCTTCCCTGTAGCTCATATGCTTTCCTTCTTCCATGTTATATCTCATAATATTTTTGTCATTTCATACCTTTTCTCTAAAATATTGTAATTGTACTGATATTCTGTTCATACCAAATATGTAAACTTATTCTGATTAGGGTTATGTGGGAGAGTAGCATATGCTGAATTGTGCCCGTTATCTTGGAGTCAACGTTATTCTCTAAAATGGAAATGTCGCCATGACGTATGACAATGGACCAGAACTCCATGGGAAACACGACTGCGTGTTCAGTTTTATTGTAACTTTATTGCATTGCAGTGCAAGGCGAGATTATAATAAATATCGTAGTGTTTCAATTGAGTCACAATTAAAATGTATTTTGTTTTACAATTAAACATTTCACACATTTTCCCTTGCCTTGCATTACTTGTTTTTCATACAAATAAGAAGATATGAGAAATGCAAGAAATTTACATTCTTATATGATCGAGGTATGCTAATATACAGGGTTATCCATTTGGATATGGATAAAATAAAACATTAAAAGAAACGTAAATATGACAGTAGGAAAATTTTCGTGTTGGAGTTTTCGTCCGTGAAACATGAGAGTTTTGCTGTAGTGTGTTGGCAACAATGAAGTTTGAACTAATTCGTTATTGTTAAAATGACGTTTATGAACCAGCAACGGGCTAAAATGCAGCCCTGGCCCAAAACCATGGTAACGGTTGTAGTTTTTGCGTGCGATGACGTGTAACCAGCCAAGTGAATGCATCACTTCAATGTGAAGTCACGTGAAATGACAAAACGACAGTGTTGCAGTATGCAGATATTAAACACCAGAACAAGAACAATGTCTAGATGAGGATGTGTACTACAGGCTGTGGAAAAGGAGATGCGATAACCACTAACGCCGTCAAACGGTTGGGCGGAAACTTTACGTCACATAGCATGAAGAAGTAATAGGATCTGAGCTGATTATGTCCTTTGCGATTAGTTCACTCAGAATTAGTTCACTTCATCAAATAATTTACTAAATCTCATCAATTTACATTGTCGAGTTCATTATTTGTGTTATTTTTGGTTTAGGTTCAATATCTTCTCCGAAGAGAAAATTATGCTCATTTCTTTGTTTTTCTTGTCCCTGTACATCCAGGGTCAGGGAAGTCAGTAATAAGGTGTGTTATATACAGTGTACACCTATAGAATGAATTGTATCTTGTCCAAATATGATGTATAAAGAAACAAACTGCCGGAGAACTAAGTCAGGTGAGTGCACATTTTTATATTACTATTATAGTGGAACCACAAGCAAAGAAACCTGCGCAGACTTGCGACTCCTGTGCACCGTACTCCAGTGTGGAGGGGAGGGGGAGAGTGGAGCATGCTCTCTTATAGCCCGAGTTGAACGGAAGAGGAGGAAGGTGCGCGGGAACTTTTCGACGAAGGTTCTTTTTCTTGTGGTCGCTCTTATAAGTAAGGTGAACTGTGATTTGTCATTCATCTATTTTATCACTTCTTCATCATCTCAATTGACTTAAATGGTCGGAAGAGCAAAGTAAATTTATCAAATATAAATGCAAACACGTACAGTTTAATAAATAATCAAAATAGAATGAAAAATTAGAAGTTTGTATTTTTATTGCTTTATGTGAATATGTAGAGAAAAACGAGAGAGAATTGTACACCAATGGCAAAAGAAATGGTAGGCGAATTGCCCATCACCAGTTTCCTCCAGTCTGTTTTCCCCAATCTGGTGATCACAAATTGAAATAAGCAGAGGACAACATCTGTTTTCCATTATTTAAAACAACACAGGATGTAGAACAAAAAAAATTAAAATAGCGATGGACAATTTGCATACTATTATCTATCTCTTCAAGAATAAAAATACATCTAAATTTAGAACCACACTACAGAGCTTGCGAATGTAACATTTGTTTTATTGAAGATTATTTGTGTCACATTTTCCATTAATGGACATTAACTTTAAAACTTTTCCTTATTATTACAAAATACACTGCATTACTTCTTAACTTTCTTAAAGTATTATTGTTTTTACTAATTTAATAGATATAACTAGTCTATAGGTTAATTTCCTTGTATTCAAAATTAGACATTAATATTATTGATATCCCATATCATAGTGAAACTTATACTTGTATGATAAAGTGAATGAAAATCAATGAATTAATCTTTGTAGTTGGCTGTACGCCTTTAATTTTGTTTTAAATTAATGTTTCAAGAAAACAATATTTCTGCCCTGAAGGAAAAAGTATTGACGGGTTGAAAGTATTCCAGTCAAAATTTATATGTCTTTACTCTTTACAATTCGTTTAACTCCATTACATGCCCGGCCATGAGTAATTATGCATAGGAGCGCACAATTCCTCCACCTTTCTCCAATTCATATTTCATATTATTGTTAAGGTCCACTCCTGCGAGGCTTCATATCGCAAATTATTCACGCTACCTATTGTCACGATTAATACTACTGTTCATTTTCATTAATTTCTACATAATTCCCACATAGGTATGAGGATGAGTGTAAATAAATATACCTGGTATCATCTTAAACGTAACATCTGACATGCAAATGAATGATACTATCATTGCTTCAAATGTTCAAGTTATGAAATATCAGATGTATTGCTTATTTGCACGGCATAAATATATGATTAGCGGATGAGAATGCGAATATATTTTACATTTTATAACAATTAACAGTTTGTCAGAAACATAAGTGGAACGCAAGTATCATCATTTGTTAAAATAAAAACAAACAAACATGGAACAGTGAATTTGTCTTTGCTGTGAAATGTATTTAATCAAATCATCGTTCATCCTCATCGTCGAGCGTGAAGGGATAAGGGTTCTATAGAGCAGAAGTTTAAAATTTATTATACAAATTAGTAATAGTATTTTAAATATTCGTGGCAACGTATTCAATTCACTGAAGTATTCTTAAAAATGTATACTACTATGTAAGACCATTACAGACAAAGTAATATTTATTTCTTAGAACGTTAAGCGATATTAAAAAATACAATACTTCTGCAACTGAATTCTACCTTATGGCCAAGTTACAAAGCAAAAATCAAACCATTAAGCTAAACTCCTACAGCTGATCAAAATCTAATTACGGCTTCGCAGTAACGCAACTTAGCTTTGAACAAAAATTTGTGTATATTTTGTGCTTATAAAATTTCGACACGGAAGTTGTCGTATTAATCATTTTACACATCGGAAAGAAGCAACACTTGGTTTCTACTGCAGAAATTAAAGACTACACATCAAAAGGTGGAAAAAATGTGCCCTTGCATGTTAACCTGAGACTGTAGTGGCGTGCCCAGGATTTTCGAAAGGGAGGGGTTACGTACACTATTTTTGGTAGTCATCCCTCATTTTGCCATCTTTTCCTACATTTGACGTTCTTTTTTTTTTTTTTTTTTTTAGGAATACTGGGCCAAGAGGGGTTGGGTTATAACCCCTACCATTTCCCCCTTGGGCACGCCACTGCCTGAGAGAATGAAATATTTCTTAATGTCAAGTTTGCGTGAAAGCAAAGTTGAACAGTATTACATTACATTAGGCAGACTTTGATTTATTCGCGGAAACATGTTGTGCACAAGTGCATAGCCTAGTGTAAATATAGCGTACATAAATGCTCATTTGAACTTTTCTTTTCTGGTATGCACAGTATATTATGTTCAACGCACTTGGAAGATGTATCTTGTGCTGAACTAAAATAAATAATAATAACAAGTGGTGTGCGGTATCTCGAAAAGTCGGGACCGGGATCGGAAAGAAAAATTTCGTCCCGATCCCGACTTCAGCAAATGGCTTCCCTACTTTTCTGGATCCCGAGCAATCGGGAAATACCGAATGGTCATTTTAAAACGGTATTAATTCTTGACGTTTTCTATTTGAAAGTGTCTGGAACTTATCGGAAATTGTTAGTTTTCATTCCAGAAATGCAAAGACAATCACTTAAGGTGAAAATGACGTGTAGAATTTTAGATATCCAGAGCCTCGGGAAATTTCGGAAATTTCCCCTCCCGAAAATTTCCCGACTATTCGAGAAATTATGAATATTTCCAGTCCCGAATGTCGGGATTTAAAAAAAAATTACCGTTCCGATCAATAATATTCTGTCCCGCATAACAATAAGTACCCATCGATATTTATTTTCAATTTGTCTGAAGCCACAAAATGTAAATGGGTGGAAATGCTCATTAGTGTACTCGACTTCGTGTGTTCAGTTTCTGGCATTGTTTCCTATCTGCATAGTGCAACACTAGCGCATAGATTTGGAATTCATTTAATGGATAAATTCACTTCTTACCGTCGTTTCGTCATCACGAGTAAACAACGGATTGGCCCAACCTATACTTCTAATAACCTTGCTAAAATGTGTCCTTTGGTATATTAAGTGCAAGAGTGTATAACCCCTCCAGACTTCTTCGTCTGGGATTTCGTTAAAGACACTGTCTATTCACAGAAACCCACAGATGATGATAATTTGAAACTCAAGTCCACGGGCTATCGACAGAATCACCCCAGAGTTGTTACACCAGACGTGGAATGAATTGAATCACCGTTATGAGATGTGCATTCGCAATGAAGGCCATGTGGAAAACTGAAAACTGTACCAAACTGTTAGTAGTGTATAAAAATAAAAACTCCCACCTTTCAGTCTTTTGTATACAATATTTCAGGTAATTACATTTGACCAAAAAGAATTCACATCCATTTTATTTAATCCATACCCAAACGGATCACTCTGTACAATTTTTATGAGTCCTGGTTTCACAATTTTGAAAAATAGAATAAAAAATCTAATTTTGGACGAAAAGTTATAATTTTGGGGGGCAAGCAAGCTGCATCCTTTCGCTAATAATATTTGTACAAGCGAAGCTAACCGGGAAGGGGAGATGCGCTTTGATCCAATATGGCTACCGTATTTTTTGGGCAATCTCAAAAACGCAAGTATATATTTGATTCGCTTGACATCAGTTACCTTTGTGTCAAATTTCAGCTGTCTAGCTCAAAATTGAAAAAAATCGTGTTGATTTTGCTACAGCAAAGTTCCAAGGTGCAGAGGTCCTGTTCTCGGGGATTTCCATTCATGGGGGGAAGTGGGGGTCCGAAAACAAGATTGGAAACAGCCATCGAGAATCATACTTTTTCCGTGACTCGAACACCCAACCTACTGGTTACGTTACCGTCAGGTTATCTTCCCATGTCCTTCCCCTTTCACCCTGGCTTAGGGGTTAGCGTGTTCCGGCAGTTGAAGCAGGGATTGGAGCCATTTTCGCCGGGTGTGTCGAACACTCAACCTACTGGTTACGTTACCGTCAGGTTATCTTCCCAGGTCCTTCCCCTTTTCACCCTGGTTTAGCGGTTAGCGTGCTCCGGCAGTCGAAGCAGGGATTGGAGCCATTTTCGCCGGTCACAGCCTAAAGTGCTGGATAATGCTATCCGATAGGTCAGGTTGACAAAAGACGAACGTGGGAAGATAGCCTGACGGTAACGTAACCAGTAGGTTGAATGCTCGAGTCACGACAAAAGTTTGATTTTCGAGTCAAAATCACAAATTTCAACCATTTTCACAATAGAGTAGAAAATTTAATTTTAGCCGAAAAGTTACAATTTTTGGGGGTAAGTAAGCTGCATCCTTGAGCTACTCGAAACCATGCAGGGTGATCCAAAAGTAAAGTCGAAAGTGTCCTTTTTTAAGGTTGAAAGCGCCAAAAACATTCATATTTCAATATTGTCGGGATTTTTTTCATTGCGTTAATTTCCTGATATATGTTGAATGTTTAAATCGGAAGGTAAAATTTTAGACCCGCGACAACTCTATCCGTTCCGTAGTCCTACCCAATTAAAAATAATTGCTCTTTTGACTCAAATACGCATTTTTGTATGGCATTTAAAGTTACATCAAATATGACTCCGCCCTGAGAAAATAATGACGCCGACTCTTCCTCCCCCCAATTTTTTCTGGTGTTGTTATTGTAGAATACATTTTTCTATTGAAAAATATAATTATATAATAAGAAGTTTAAAAAATGTACATTCCTTATTATGTTAAGGATAACATGTGAATGGTATGTTCTCCTAATCGATCCGAAATCTAACAGAGAACGAAGAACAGCCGGTGAACTTTTAGATGATTACTAATTACGTGCAAGCGTAGCGTGTAGCGACTGTAGTTATAATAGAACCGAATAGACATCCGTGTTTCCCATGGAATTCTGGTCCATTTTGAGTATGTCACATGGCCACCTTTCCATTAAAAAAATAACGTTTTATCCCTCACCCACACCATGTTTTGCGACATTGGATTGGTTTGTATCAGTCCGTCTGTCTTTTATAGGGGTGGTTCCAAACTATTGCCTACGATACAAAATGACCAACTACGTGAGAATGGTTGAAGTTACGATAAAGCTGAGCTCACCATCGTGTTTTTCGTCAAATTATAGCCCATTTTGATATGCTACATGACCACCTTTCCATTTTACATAACGTTGACTCCAATATGGCGGCTTTTAAGATGGCGGCCATCTTGGTAGCATGGTTTGGATGGTTTTACACATCATATCATGTCTTGCAACATTTAATTTGTTTGTATCAGCTTGTATGTCTCTTAAAAAGGTGATTCCAAACTATTGGTATACAAATGTACAGTAGGTACCGGTAAATCTCCTAATAGCACGAAAATCCATGCAGTTAGTTTGTTGTAACATTCATAAATATAATCATTGTCACTTTCTGTTGACAATTGTAATATAAAAAAGAGGTCTTGGTAATATGCGTGTTTTTAATTGAAGTTTCCATTAGCGTGTTTCATAAGTTTTACATATAAGCCATTAAAATCCCACAACTTTTGTTTCATAATATGTTAAAGATATTAAGAGGATTAGTGAAACACAAATACAGACAAGTTCAAAGGAGCGCCTTTGGCTAAAATATTAATTTATGCAATTTGATGATTTTTGCAGTAAGAAACATGGTCTGTTTATGTAAAATCATTTTTTGCAGCAATGAGAAAAACACATAAGTCTTCGGGCATTTTTTACTAGAATCTGAACACTTTGATTGGCTTACAGAAAAAAATTCATGGAGCTACGAAGGTTTCATGATGAAATATAATAATTTAATTAATATACTACACTCCTGCAACGAGGAGCGAGGAGCGTTAGATATCAGCAAATCCTGAAAACTTTGACCTTCGGTAACTGTAAAAGTATAAAATCCAGAAAAAATATATGTTTTCTTAACTAGTCAAAGCTAAAAGTATACAAAATTTCGTTGAAATGTGTGACTTTTCAGTTCTTCATTGGACGGATTGAAATGGAATGACCCACAATGATTAACGTTTTTCCTTTATCGCGAATGTGCAAATGATGATCTACACATAGGCAGGGCCGGCGCTAGTCATTTTGCCGCCCTGGGCGGTGGCGGCTGATGCAGATCTCTTTCGAACGCCCCCCCCCCCCCGGTCATTACGCAGCAACGGGAAATTGAAAATCAATATATTCCTAAGTAAAACATCAAACTATAAAATAAATACTAAGACTTGTTACGCTATTTCAATACTATTAAGAACAAAAGGATATCTCGACAATGCGACACTAATTTTATTATATTATTATATTTTATGAAAACTCTCTCTCTCTGATACGTATTTTTAATGTAACAAGTATTCGGAAAGAAATGAAGGCTTGACTTCATATGTTTACCGTTGTAGGTCTGTGATATATGATTGGATTTTTTTTTACAAGAAAATACATGTAATATTGCCGGATCTCCCGCGTGCGTGATCTAAGGTCTGAATTCTTTCCTGCGTTGTCTCCTGAGAGGTAAAGGCCGGAGAGTGGTGCTGATCACATCACCTCCAAAATGGCCGAGCTCGAGAATGTGTGTGGCCTAGCCCCACTTCCTCTAAATGTGCCTTCATGACATGATGCTATCTTCACAGGGAACTTTACCTTTGCATGTAATATTCTTTTTCGTAAAGTGCCATCTTGCATAAAGTGGAAACAAGCGTGTTTCAGACATGATTGATCGAAGATAGTATTTTTATTAGCCTTATTAAAAAAAAAAAAAGTTTGCCACTTGCCACGGGTTACTGACAAAGTTAATAAATTCGAAGTTCTACACTCACATTAGGTGCAAAAACATGACCCTTTATCAGTTCAAGGTCTCCTTTGGTGTAATTGTTTTATTATAGCCAAAAACACTTTTAGTTCATCTTTTTATTCAGTAGCCTTCATGTGTTAACATCCCCGCAAGTTTTCTCAACTTTTCAGACAAAAGATCAGATGGCATGTCTCTATGATTACTAATATCATAAAAGAAATTGAAAATTCACTATGGTGTTTAAGCTACTCAAATCTTTCTCTTAGAGGTAAAATAATCGTTTAGGACTTGGTAATAAATAGAGCCCGGAAGTTCAGGCATTTATTTTCGTTAAAATAGGCAGGCAAAAAGGCATTTATAATGTGGTAAATAGGCACTAAAAATGAAAGAAAAGGCAAAATAAACCGAAAAAAGGCACATTTAGAAGTCGCTTACTTTTATCTATAATATCTGGCAAAATGTTAAAATCTAAATTGGGAAGAGCATTTCAATTTTCTCCGTCTTGATTGCACATAACTACAAGGAGTTTTTTTAAGTTCTCAACATTCATTGATAGTCGTCTGTCAGAGAGAATGTTTTTCATAATAGAAAATGATCTTTCTACTTCGACAGAAGTTATTGGAGCATACATATAACAAGCTAATGTAGCTGGACTCATTTTGGTAACAGCATTTTCACCTTTTAGAATATCACAAATTGTTTTCAATTGTTTCAAATCCTAATTTGCACTCACTACCCGTTAGCACTTTTCCGCAACAGCTCACCCCTTTTCTCCTGGCACTTCCATCATCTGCTGCATAGATTCCTCGAAGATTTTCATGGATGCTATAATTGTAATTGTCTCTGGCAATTCACCATAATGTGCAAAAGTAAACTTGAATAGCACAGGAGTTTTTTCACTTCACGAATTGAAGCCGCTTCATTTTCTGGAAGAGCATCGATCACCTCACTGATTTTTTGAAGGTTGTTAGCATAATATATAGCTGCTGATATCCAGGTTCCCTATCTCGTCAAGACTGGTTGCTGAGGTAAACTAAGCTCAATAGCAACTTCCTGAAATTTTCGGGTTCGAGAGGGAGATTTCAGAAATATTTTCTTTGTGTTCGAAATCAACCTGTCCACTTCAGCAGTCAATCATGCACAAGAAATGTTAACCGAAAGGCAATATACTGACTCAGCATGAAATACTTTTTTCTCACACTTTTCTCCTTCAGCAATGTTGAAACATGCGTGAGTTCAATATTACTTAAATAAGGCGAAAATTATTCACATAATAAACGGAAGAAAAATAAATGCCAACAACGTTTTTTTGGGAGAAAAATAATTTATATACACATTTTTTTTAAAAAAAATGTCAAATTTCGTTGAAAAAGGCAAAAAAAGGCATTATAATTAAAAATAGGCAGTGGGGTCTTAAATAGGCAAAATAGACAAAATGAAAAGGCTTCTAAAACATTCGAAACAACATAAGAAACGTATATCCGGAAAAAAATTATCAATATATGCAGTAGATAAAAAGGGGCATTTTGCCAAACTTCCGGGTTCTAGTAATAAAAATCAACTTTGTACCGTTTTTGTGGATCTTCAACTGTTTCATCATAGTGAAACTGCTTCTTCTTTCGATTTCAGCCCTGTGCAGTGTTGCCTATCTTTGGATCATCTATATCTAAATTCGATGTCAATTCTTTCTCATCAACCGGGAGTCACAGGTCGCCGCCCCCGGAAGCCTCCACGAGTGGAAGGAGGGAGGCTCTGCAAGGCTGCCAAGTGGCGTCTAAGAAACTTTGAAATTTTTAATCACTCCTGCTTTTTTTCAGAGAGCTGATATGTTTGCAAGAAATCATCTAACAGCATCTAACACATTGTAGATTAATGTCTTGAAGACATTTGCTCCATACATTACGTGGAGTAAAAAGTCATATCAGATAATGAGCAAAGGACTGGTTTGCAATACACGAGCCTCACGTGCGATCATCCCGTTATATTGTCGCAACTTATTTGAAGGAGCGCATCATAGACATCCCCCACTTGATATCTCAACGGAGTTAAGACATCGAATCTGCTTCCCCCCTTGTGGCACTCAGGGGTTTTAATGTGAGACTACTGATATGTTCCTTCAAAACTGTGGGTTGGCATATATTAACTTCCAAGTTATATAATATAATACGAAACTTTAAAGTTTTCAATAGACTTATTTTTTCTTCTCTTCAAATTTTGCCGCCCTGAAAAATTGCCCCACTGGCACGGTTCGCCCCCCTTCCGCCGGGCCTGACATATGACACAAAGACACACCTCTAGAACTGTATTTCGAGAGGGGTCCGAACAAATTGTCTCACATGTAATAATAACAATAATAATAATAAAGTTTAAAATAAGTTAATAAGGTTAACATGTCTATTAATAATACGAACATTAGTATTAGCATTATTATTATTACTTGAACAGGTAAAAATATTATATAAGAATAGAGAAATAATAATAGCATTTATTTATTATCTAGCTTGTGTCTAGTTCAGGCGCAGTTGGCTGTATAGCGCAAATGTGCAGTGAACCCCCAGTAATATACAAAATAAACAATAACTGAGATGTTCATAAGCGTAGAGTGGCAAATTCTCTTAGTGAGAAGAAGAAACCGCGGGCCAGAGCCACTCAGCTCCCCTCTAGTTCCGTTTCGTGCAAAGTCTCCGCTGAACCGCCGCAAGGCAACCCCTACCATGCTAAAAGCTTAGGACGGCTAGCAGAAGCTCGACGCGTACATATGGCGAAAATACATGCAGTCTGAGACTGGAGAAAGGCCGTCTCGTCAAAACGGACATGCGCAGTTCGTAGGATCACCAGCGAGCTGGAGTGAATCACGCTCTTCTCTCTTCCAGTGTTGCACTATGTGTTTCAATTTGAATTCATTTGGCATTCTCTTTGTATTTTTATATTTTACAAGACTTATTAGATTAATGAAGAGGGTGTAATACAAATGTAGAGGTAACACCGAACGAAAGCTAGAAGTAAAGATGATGGGACAAATAAGATAAATATGACAGAAAACAACTTGCCTACACATTCAGAGTTTTCATCTTTAAGATGGAAACACTTCAGGTGGAAGGAGCCGAAAAGTCAAAAATAGCGCGAGGGCGAGTGGTCGCTTATCGGACAAGACTTAAACAACCTTTTGGTCTTCTTACGTCAGACTAAATGCTTTCGTTGACATGTTAGGCTTTTTAGGTTTAGTTGTCTTAGAATATATACACTCAATTTTCGGGGCTTACCGTGCTTGACCAAAAATGTAATATTTGCTATTTATTCAAGCCTCACCTAACAATGAAGGCATTTCGCACTTACGTCAGAAGACGACCAAAAAGTTGTTTGGGTTTCGTGCGATCAGTTATACTCTAGCGCGAGAGGGTGTTCGAAGGGACGCGCGCATTTGACTTTGTTACGTGTCATTGTCTCCATACTTGTTAGTTTGTTTTGAAGTGCATGGCTAGTGATTGAAATATATATGGCATAGTGATACGTTGAGTGAAGTGAGGTGGATTGTGTATTGGAAGGAGTGTAGTTGTTGCTGTGCGAGAAGTTAACATATTGCATAGAATAGAATCTAATCGCTTTGATTTAGCGATATACTTTCGAATAGTTATATAAGAATTATCTTGTAATCAAGGGGTCTTGGGTTCGATTACTGATACATACTCATTTTAGCAGGCAGAGATTTGTATTTTTTAACTGTAGGTTCAGGATCCAGTTTCAATAATATAGTCTATTTGACAGTGGTGGGACCAGAAAAGAGTTGGCAAGAGTGGAAGAGGTAAAATTGAGGCGAGAATATTTTCTGAATTCTGAGATACCCCTAAATACAATACCATACGAAAATCTTAAATTAAAATGATCACCCCCTACACACACACTCTTTGGTGCTGTCACTGTTATCTGAACATAAAGCAAATCAACTTTGTCAGTAATCTACCGGCCAAAATTTGATAATTTTCCCAGAACTATCTCTACGAACCAAAGCGTGTAGTGTCTCAAAAGGTTTAGGTAAGTCCACTTTTCATAATTTTGGTGAACCCCCAGGAAAATTATGCACGAGCCGCGCCTGGTCTAGTTACTATCACTAAATTTTGTACAAAGCAGCTGTCATTCCAAAGAAATTAATGTCAAACCTTTTTAAATGGATTATTTATTTAATACCAAAAAACTGTTAGGTCTAACTGTTGAAACGTAAAGTACCTGATCATTATTTTTATGCCAACATTATTATTATTAGATATTGGTACGTATATTCGTAGCGCAATGCTGTATTATCATAATCTTATAATTAACTTTATATAAGTTCTGTGGAAATAAATCATTTTTATTATGCAACAGAAAACAAGTGTTTTACTTATTTAGTGTTGGACTTCTTTAAGTTTTATAGGGGTCCGGATCCTCTGGACCCTACCCCCCTCAAAATACGTCCTCGAGGACATAATACAACATGTTTCAATTACATTTTCTGGTAATACACGAAAACAAGAGCCAACACACTTCTAAATATGTAAAAATCACCACTTTCGTTTCTGGAAATCTTCATTATTAATTTGGCAAAATGTCGGGAGGGGCTCGTCCCTGGGTAGTCCTGGCTGGCTACGCCAATGGTGTGTACATCAGTCTGCGTTGCATACACTACTCCCACGGAATCCGTGGCCTTGGCAGCGGCGGAGGCTGGCTGGGCAGGTTGATGGGAAGGCGGGCGTTCTCCCTCCTTTCCCTCCCTTACGCGTGACCGTGGGGGTGGGGGAGACTGGAATTCAGTTGCTGGCGAGGCACGGAAGACGAAACGCGTAGCAGCGCTGTTCAACTGGTGTGCTGTGCCACAGTCTCGTTTGCATGGGGCAGAACGTTTTACCTTTCCGGCTGAATAATGTGGCCGTTGTGAAGAAACTGGCTCAGGTTCGACAGAAGACTTAAAAAAAAATCCGGGATTCTTGCGAAGTTATTCAGTGTTCTTAAGTATCATCTCGCATGCTACAAGGAAAACCGGCCGAAGTGTTACTTTACGGAAACTGTGAAGGAAGTGATTGTGGTAGTTTTTCGTGTGCAAGGGTAGGAGAATATCCGTCACGGCAGAGTTGACAGTATGCCACGTTGAGACGTGGGACAGCTGCTTAAACAGGTAGGTAGAATACTTCTTTTGAAAGTTTTTACGCGAGTCACCTTGCGTCCAGTAACCTCTGAAGGTTCGCCAATGTTTTAACACCTGCGCGTCAACGTGGGCAAGGTTATTACCTGGACACTGGGTTGGCCCAACTCTTCTCGGCACATTCAAGGTTTGCCTCATGCTGATTAAAAGCTAAAATATTTAGACAAAAAAATAATAAAACGTTCGAAATAAATTGCTCCAAAAGACCACAAAATTGATGTTCCGAAGAGAAATTTACTGATTTTAAAATCATGCTGAAGATTCCATCAAACTGATTATACAACTGAAAGCTAGGCGGAATTAGCAGTATAGTTTCAGTGAAAGAGGTCATCATCGATAGATGCTTAAAAACTAATTATTTAAATATGTGTCAATTGACAACTTGCGATTAGAAGTGAACCCCTTCCTTTCCAGGAAACTTGGTGATTACTCGTATTAAAATTTAGTCCCATTGATCAATTCTACTCTTTGTCATAAATATTTGTATTTTGCATCCCTTTTGTGCCACTTTTGGCATATTGCGACGAAATTGAAGGAACACTCATAAAAGAGCACCACATGTCCAGGTCGGGATTCGAACCTGGAAGCCTCGGTTGCAAGATTACGAGTCAACCACTTTACGTTCCCGCCCACCGAAATTCTACGATGCCAAAGGTCGTAATATGGCACCTGTATGCAGTGGCGTGCCCATGGCGAGTTGGTGGGTGTCATAAATGTTCCTTAAAAAAAAAAAAAGAACGTCAGAGGCAGGAAGATAGCAAAATGAGGGCTGACTACTAAAAAAGTTATCCTTACTCCCCCGCCCCCCGTTTCGAAAATCCTGGTCACGTCACTGCCTGTATGTAACTTATGTGTTGTTGATACTTGTAAAATTTTGGGACATTGTACTTCCGATGAAAGATAAGCTCTCTATCCGGATTGTAGGGATTAGGTATATAAGGTGACTTATTTGAGAGAACCTGGATTGGGCTTTATCTAATCTGATTTACTACTTAATACCTTTCGTTGGGGTTCCACATTCTGAATTTTTTCGCCAAGTGTATACCAACTTGCAATAAAAATTTGAGATGAAAATAAATTTGGACCACGCTCCTTCTAGCTTACGCATCCAGAGTTTGATTTTAACTAGGTTGATGAATTTTACTGCTGCAGTGCAATAGTGGAATATTTAGGAAATTGAACTGATTCAATTTTACGTGGAGAGATGGCAAAATGAGGGCTGACTACAAAAAAAATGTAGGTACCTCCCTCTTTCGAAAATCTTGGACACGTCTTTGCCTCTGAGCACCAGGTTGCGAAATCCTGTGGGATTCCCCCCCCCACCAACAATCTAGGCCTCAAAAATCCCCCCACCTAAAATTCCCGGGGGCAGACTTTTTGTTACAACAAACAAAAGATAAGCAATTACCTTTAATTTCAAATATACTGTACTAACAATTATATCGAAAACATACACAAATTAGTGTAGTTGTGAGGGTTCAATGCTTTTTCTCTGAAGAGATAATTAACAAATCTAAGTCAATACGCTCAATAAAAGTAAAACAAGAATGCAAAACAATAAAAACTGAAATCTAATTGATTTATGCAGTGACACATGCGAAAAGATCGCTTGAATTTTGAAGAAAAAAACAGAGGTTACATTAGGTTCTTGTAAAAGAAATAGAAAGTGTTGAGATTCCAGGAATTGAAGTAATGAATCTCAAAAATCGTTTATTGATGCTATAAAAGCTTAATAATAACTTGCACATAATAAAACCACTTCAACTATTTCATAATATATTAACGTCTTTAAACAGTTAGTAAAGGACGTAGTTTGCTACTTTATAAAATCTGATATATTTAAAAGTAACATTTTATTTTTATTTTTGGGTAATTAATAAGAATATATTTTTAATTTAGTAATTTATTTCTACTTTTAATAACATTATAAATATGTATATCGTATATGGGGAAGGGGAGGGGTTTTGTAGATTAATATATTTCTCCCCCTCTCCACCAGTATAAAATGATTTCGCACCCTTCTGAGCTCTCAACTAGGAAAAAGTTATCGAGGAAACTTGTTTGCCTTGTTCTCTACACGGTACTACATTTTGTCGGTGGTTATCTGCGAAACCCTGTGTTTATATGTATATAATTACGCAATATTGCTTTAAGTGTAGGTTAAAAAAAGAAAAGTACGAGAAATGGAAGTTGTCTATATTTTCACTTTTCAGAACGCAAGGACAACGCGTTTACCAACGGCAGCAAGCATGACATTTTAAGTGAATTTACTCTGAAGCAGTCCGACGGGAAAAGGGCGGGGGGTTCTGTGGAACCCCCTACCCTTGGCTCTCCAAGAGTAATTTCCGACGCTGCTGTAGAACAATGCGGCGAATACGAACCACTTGCCACGGGTAGCTGGACAACATAGAAAAATCTAAAAAAAAAATCAACGTACCAGATAGGCGCTACGTTGCCAAATTTATGTCTCCGTTAACTAGTTCATATTTGGGGTTCTAAGAAGAACCCCGATAGTTTTTTTTGGTAGTGGTTTGTTGTATTTATTTCTAGGGGGCGAGGGGGTTTATCCTCTTTCACTCAACTGTCTCCGGGAAGATCAGTAAATCTTTACCACTGCTAGGGTTGATATTTTATCTCCTACCAATCTCATATGTTATGCTATAACAGAAATGATTCCATTAAACCTTAATTTGTTCAGTGTACACTCCTGTTCACACAAAGTGGCACATTTTTATAAGCTTTAGTTTCATACTTCCCAATGTAATCAATGCAATCGATGACAACACATTGAACTGTTATTAAACTGAGAGCGTGTATCAGCTTATTAAGATATGTTTAGAAATTTCATGTAAAAAGTTTATAAGATCGGAAAATATACACTATGGTAAGGCTTCTCCTTTCGCTATCCTCACTTTAAATCCTTGCACAAGTGAAACTGTTTCTGGATGTTCATGTAGTGTAGATCCTACAAACATTATGTTCTGGGGGGCAGTTGCATTTTCTGTGTTACGAGAAAATTGTTAATGAGAATGCAATAACAATTAACGAAAAACAAATATTCACTACAGAAAGTATTGAAACAATGAATACTGAGGAAATATATTGGTGTGAGAAAACTAATGTGTAGTTTTTGGCATTTGAAATTTTTCTGCTGGTTGCTATTCGTGTGTATTAGCAACCCATATCAAGCAATGATGTAAAAGTTTAATTCGCACACACTCTGTAGCAATGGTTTCGAAGCGCAGCAAGTAAAGGGAAATCACTTAGGCTTTTGAATTTCATTCTGTTCCTTTTCAACCAACTGGGAGGTGGAATTTTAATTATCATGACATGCAGGAAACACGCACTGCGACGTGTTTGCACAGTAACAGTGTGCCGAAGCCTTGAACATAGCACCCTGTGTTTAATTTTGTCGTATTTTTTTCCAGGCTAATTGAAATGACTAGAAGCAGCCCACTGTTTTAAAATTCTGCATTATTTGATTATAAGAAATTGCTATTATTACATACCATTTCTATGTGGCAATGAAATTGATAATACTTCATTATTAGCGGTGTTTCGAATGTCACTTTCACAAAAGTGTTACTTTTACAATTATTTTTTTCTAGATAAGATATTACTTGTAAGAGAATTTAATTTAATGCATTAACAACAAACCGAGTGTTCAATATTTTCCTCTTCACGATTTAAAACTAATATTAATTTTATTAAATTGTAATAAACGTCATAGACGCTAGAAAATTCAAAGTATAATTGTATATTTAAAGAAAATTGTTGCTCCCATCCAAGGTATTTACTACAAGAAGGTTACCATTTATTACTTCTTTAGCAAACCCGAATTATGTTAAATTTGGAGCAAAGAAGCAGATACATGTCCAAAATGATCATTGTGTTCTTTAGCTGTACAAATGAACCAATCAGGGTACACGCGGAAGTAGTTTAACAGTTTCAGGCAGGACCATTCAGCCAATCGGTTCGATCAATGTGTCCCAGGAAAGTTTAGAGAATTTTTTTTCTATGCAAGAACGTAAATGAATGTAGCATTACTTTTAATTTAGTTTTAAGTGACTCGTTAGTTTCAAAAGACTGATTACAGGGCCTCCCCGATGGTGTAGTGGTAACGTCGTCGCCTTGTAATCAAGGGGTGCGTCCTCCAAGATAGCTGGCGTGATCTCCCCGTTGCTGCAACTATTCGCTGTGTCAGTTGCTCTATCGTGTAGACTTTTACTTGGTACACCCTAGACTTAACGAATCCGCAGAAAGGAAAGTGTAGGGGAGTCAGGTGTGGAGAGCGAGCCGCCCAAAGTCTTCGTGAGCCACTGCGAATCCACCTATCGGGGAAGGTGTCAGCGAGGTAGTCCCGAACGATTCTGGCGAAATGGGGTGGTGCACAATCTTGCTGGAAAACAACAGTGTATTATATCCCATCCTGAAAAACCATTCATTAGCAATATAAGGAAAATGTCAAGACACTTTTGAATCACCCGGTATTATCTATGTAGACAATGACGGGGTCAGGTGGTAGACTGCATATGACTGAACCTCGCCCGCTAAATAAATAAATGAATTATTATTATAGCGCGTCTAAAGCTACAAATAATACCGCATATTTAAACTAATGTAAGGTTTCACACAGTAAACGATTCATATAGGAGGTGTTCGAATTGAAGAAATGAGGGAGGGAGGGAAAGTCAGTCCTTCCTCCTCTGCAACTTCCCCCGATGCTTTGCTTTTTCCAACTGGGGAGGGAATATTTCCTGCGCTCTGATAATATATATTCTAACATAGTTATTTCTTTATTATTAAAAATAATTTTCAATACAAGAACTTAGTTTTCTCGGTAACCTTGGCGCGTTGATCGGCCAACTCGCAATCTCGCTACCGAAGTTTTCACGTTCGAGCCCGTGTCATAGAGTAGTGTGTTCCATGGTGAGTGTCTCATCAGTTTTATCCAATTATTCATCCCGATGGTCACGATGAGTCAACAAGTTGCAGAAAGGCAACATAAAGTAGTAATTCAGTATTGGAAATTGATTTTAACGAGAGAAAGTGATAATCGTATTAGTACTACTGACATGTTTGTATTACGTGAATAAAACTGCAATTCCAACAATACGTATAACCTGTGGCGAAGCGTGGTGTTGCTAGAAGAGTAGGCACAGAGGCGTAAGAAACAAGCGGGCTGATATGATGTGGTTATGGCTGAGATAAGAAAGGTCTGAAACATTAAATCATAAAAATATAACGATAGCTTACAAGCTCTTTCTTGAATGCCCTTATGTAAAAACACATTAGCCACACTAAGAAATACAGTATTTGAAAATTAAAAATAATAAAATAATTTTTTAGACAGTAGACATGGTTTCACTACGTATTTATGCTGCAACCCATATTAACATCTGCATACATCAGCAAGATATTTATGGATATGAAACTGAAATCTAATATAATCCGTACCATTATTGAGTTTAGTGTCTTCAAATTTCCCTGACATTTTTTTTATTTTTTATCCAATTTCTCCTTTGCTTTATAAAATTCGGTCAGAATTTCCATTCAAAATTAGACATTTACCTTCATGTGGCAGCACTCATCCAAACGGGCTTCATTATTATCCCTAGCATAGATATCCTCAAGACTGCCCACAGCCTTCGCAGAAGAATCTCAAATGGCCAACGGTCGTCAGATAAGTTTTTCGTTTGGCCTTGGTTTCATCAGAAATTGCAGAGTAACGGATGTAAGGGTCTGGATGTCTCCTTGACCCGCCCCCTACACATCGTCATTGTTAAGCAATGAGCTTTCCCTCGCGTTCTATTGTTTTCCTCTCGTTTACTGCAGGTGCTTTTCTCATCTTCCTTCCCAAGCCGGTCTTACGCATTGTTGAGCATATGCAGCTCAGACTTCCATAGAACGAATAGAAATTTATTTCCAGGAGGGACGAATTCTATTTCAGCAGCACGAAGTTCCCGGTTTCTGTCTGGGATATTAAGAGCTTAGCTCACACTAAGATACTACAGTTAGGATTCTTTGGACTTATCAGGATCAGAAAATATCTGATGTTAGTCTACAGTCATAGTATTGCACAAACAAATTCATATATCCTCTGTGCATCACGTTTGGTTAATCGTGACGATTGAGCTGAATGATGATTCGATTAAAGTAATGAGACGACATTTAAAATGAAACATCCAACGTCAGGACAGGCCTTGAACCCGGGACGATCGAGATGAGCACAGTAGTGGTTAGGAAAATACATATTTTATGCACAAGCAAAGAGCAGGAACTAAGGCGGGTATAGGGTAGACTATTAATTCCCATACATTCTTCGTATGCTTGAAAAGAAGCCAATGACCAGAGATTGCTTCGAAAGATAACCTACACAACCAGTTGTTTCTGTATTCGTTGTTTAAAACAAAATAACAAAGGTTGTTGCTTTCCTGGTATACCTTTGATTTTCCCTCTTTAAGTGAAATAACCTGTAGCCTCAAAGTGATGTACACCGAAGTGTATCATGGTATATAGTATTAGCTTTTACAGAAAACTTAGAAAGTAATCTTCACTAAACTTTTTATCAGAGTAACTACCTTACCAGTTGGTGAACCTAGCTTTTATTTTTCCGCATCGCATGAATTGTCATTGTGTGGGGATTTCTATCATAAAACATGCACATTCTCATGTAAGATTCTATCTTTTTTAGCTGGTAGTTAGGTTTCGTCTATCTAAAATATAATCCGAAATTTCTAGTGTGTAAGGTAGTTAGGTTAACTGTCCTCTACAATAATAATACCCTTTATTTAATTAATATTAATACCCATAGTATGTTTTATGGTTAGTGGGAGTGATTTGACTTACAAAACATTGACAGTGTGTGAAAAATGTTCATCGGCCATTGAGGTGGTATATTTCCTCCTTTTCCATAATAGTCAATGCATGAACTGTGATTATGTGCACACATACGAGGCGCATTAAAAAGTTAGCGGTATTCGCTCAGGACTTCGCTGCTGGCTTGAGTGGACGAATTAAAACACGGAAGGGAAGGTAGGTAGGAATTTGGCGGCGTGAAACTATCCTGCGTTAAGATCAGTATTGTATGCGTTCCACTGTTTTGTATCGCTCACTTCTTTTGGGTTTGTGACATTGTGACATGTCATATGACTCGTAACCGATCTTTTCCGAATGGAAAAAGGATTGTTTCACGGAACTTGTTTTCCCTATTTTGCCACTAGACTCGTCCAATTAACGCATGCGGACCTGGCGTGAATAGTAGGACGGATTCCACTTTTTTTACAGTCACGGTAATGTTTTCACTTGGTAGCAGTGGCGGTGATTAGGAGTGGCAAGGGGGGCGCCCCCCACTTTTTGACACTTTTTCTCCCGCACTATGCTAAACCTTATCTACCAAGGGAAAATAAATTGGCCTTGCCCCCTCCCAGTTTTGGCACCTCCCCCGGCGCCCCCTAAGTTTTCGAACCCAGTTGTCGCCACTGCTTGGTAAGAACAGTTCGTCCGGTATCGGTCGTGAACGATGTTGTGTGCGTTGCAAGTAATAGCGTCCAGATTTGTAAAACCAAGTAGTGTCTCTGGTGTTATGAGTAAATAAGGCTAACCTCACTGAAATACATCGTCACTTGCTAGAAGTGTGTACGGTGACAGAGCATTTCCGCGCGAGGCGGTCGCAAGATGGTTCGCGTTATTCGAGAAGGAGCACACGAATAGCGCATCCTCCCTACTGTCCAGGTCTTTCACCTTGTGATTTCCAGGTCTTCGGTCCCAGGAAAGTGGAACATGCGATACAGCAATGTCACTCCGATGGGAAAGTCCAAAAGTGCGACGCGAGAATTGTTCTGTCGTTGGAGAGGAATTATTCGAAGGAGGATTAGCAAAACTCGTGACGTCGCTACGATAAGCTTGGTTGCATTTCTTCGTATATACTGGGTGATTGGTAATTCGACCTATTCCTGGATAGGGGTAATACTAGAGCACATTTTCAACAAATTTGACCCTATGCACCGGGGGTCGGAAATCAAGGGGTTTCGAGTTATTGCAGTTTGTAGATTTTCGTGACATATTCCGACATGCGACCAAAAAACTACTAATTATAAAAAAATTACTATACCCTAGGCACTTAATCGACATGTTGCTAACAGCTGACGAATGAGTGACTACTGGGAAAAAAATCCATGCCCAAAACTCCCATACCCACAAAAAGAAACGGTCATTTGTAGCACACGTCATGAAGAAATTTGGAAATTGTCGTTTAAATCGAATAGGATTACTAAAAAAAATGGTAACACACTTAGCGTAAAAATTACGGAAAAAACTTCCTCGTTTCATAAGCTCTCCAAAAAGATACAAATGTTGTCAACTGGCACACGGGTTGGGGGAAAAATCGGAATAAAAAGCGGAGAAGGCGCGTTGTAGACCCCCATCTTCTCACAAGAATTCTGTGGACGGACGAATCCAAATTCGACCGCGATGGTATTACGAATTTTCATAATGCGCATTTTTGATTCCCTAAATGTCATAACACCAGAAAATCTAAAGAAAAGGCTCACCAGAGAAAATTCTCACTAAATGGGAATCATCCACAATCATGTGATGGGGCCATTCTATCTGCCACAAAGCCTAAACGGCATTACCTATGAAAACTAAGGGAACAATTGACGACGCTGCTGGAGGATGTGCAGCTCGCCACAAAAAGGGGTATGATTTACCAACATGATCGTCTGCCCAGCCCACTATTTCCGGGGTATGCGACAGTGGCTGGATGACAATTATCCCATGCGATGGATTGGTCGAGGCGGCCGGCGAGGGGAGTCCGGATTTGACGCCATGCGACTTTTACATTTGGGGTCACATGAAAGAGTTAGTCTACAGTACACCACCAAGAAGAGTTGAGAGGGAGAATTGTGACCGCCGCCCAATACATAAGAGACTGAGTGTCAACGCGAGTGACTGTCTGAAGTACGCCGCAAGTTGCATGCTTGCATACGTAACCGGGGAGGCAATTTGAACAGAATTTGTAGTTTTCGTAACAGTTAATTCTGACAACCTGGAATCATGAGAATGGTAAATAACATTATTATTTCACTCATTTTCGTTCCTTTATTTCTCACAACGGACAACTTCTTTTCACTTTACAAAGAGGTCTGCAACGCGCCTTCTCCGCTTTTTATTCAGATTTTTCCCCCCAAGCCGTGTGCCAGTTGACAACATTTGTATCTTTTTGGAGAGCTTATGAAACTAAGTTTTTTCCGTAATTTTTACGCTGTATTATCATTTTTTTGAGTAATCCTCTTCGATTTAAACGATAATTTCCAAATTTCTTTATGACGTGTGCTCCAATGACTGTTTCTTTTTGTGGGTATTGGTGTTTTGGGCATGAATTTTTTTCCCAGTAGTCACTCATTCGTCAGCTGTTAGCAACATGTCGATTAAGTGCCTAGGGTATAGTACTTTTTTGGTCGCAAGTCGGAATATGTCACGAAAATCTACAAACTGCAATAACTCGAAACCCTATGATTTCCGACCCCCGGTGCATAGGGTCAAATTTGTTGCAAATGTGCTCTAGTATTACCCCCTTTCCAGGAATAGGTCGAATTACCAATCACCCTGTATATACACACATGGGTAGTTACTGTATTCGGGATTTTCAGTTTGACCTAAGTTGGTCCCCCTTCCCCAGCAGTTTCCGAGGATAATTCAGGGAAAGCCCATGATCATGGTAATACATTGCATAAAACTGTTAAAATCGTAATGCTTTTTTCACGGAATAAAATCAAAGGCCTCCACGTGACACCATGCAATCCCTTCGTTGAATACTGTTGGCGGATCCACTTTAATTGTTTTGAAAGTTTTCATTGGGTTAGCGAGTACAACAACCTCTTTGTGCCCAGTTTTCTTGGAATGTATTCATTAGAACGTAGCACATAGCTCTTGGCACACACACACAGTTCCCATTATTGTTCCGAGAAATGCCCATGTAGGCATTAGGTGTTTCGCAGTCAAGTTTCTTTTGCAATATTTCGCATTGTTTGACGCACGTTACCTGGTATTGCCTAGCATTGTGCCAATAGGCTGAGTATTTGTCTTAAAATGCCCTTTTTTCTTGTTTCTTAACCAGAAAACTTAAGCTTAAAGTTTAAGATCTGTATCAGACTACTTCTGAACAAATATTACTGTTTTTTTAGTGCTTGTTTGTGCCTATCTCAGTCATAAGTCCTTGTTCTGATGATAACTTCCTTGATCGTGGGAAAATGCTGAAAAACATGTGCTGAATCTTTACATATTCAGCTTAGATTCCTATTTTCTTTTTTTCCTTTTGTCCGTATCAATCCTATACATCACTTCGTGCTAGCAAATGGTGCATAAATTGTTCATCTGTTTGTACATCAGCTCGTAAACTAATCAAACGCACAACATTGTACATAATCACGTGTAAACTCATTAGAGAGACTGTGCGTGGAAACTGTTATCAGGTGTTAATTGGCTGTATTTAGTGAGGGCATCCCGCTGAGTATGTTGAAACGATTGATTTTTTTTTTCACGTGTTCATTGTCTGTATACTATATATATATATATATATATATATATATATAATATGTGTGTGTGTGTGTGTGTTACTGAGAAAAGTTGTTTGTTTTGATGTCTATACGTTTCCGTGGTCTATATATATATATATACAGTAGAGCGTCGATTATCCGAACGTCGGTCAACCGAACGACCGCTTAACCGAACTGTGTACTCGCTCGCACCTGTTACTCTCCTACCCTACCGTCCATCATCCCCCTCACTCCCAAACCAAGTTTCCCACAGTAGTCGCCGCACTGAGCCACCGCTGGCGGATCATTGCTTCTAATGGGGCCTTCATAAGGCGCTGCTGACCGGCCAAGCCGCCAGTCGCTGTGTTTCAACAATCAGCACACTTCTGTCGGTGTATGTATTGTTCATGCAAAATGCGTATGTAATATGTACATATTTTTGTTTAATAAACTGTACCACATACTATATATTCCTACTAAAGTTGCCTTTGTACGTTACTTTGTAATACTTAAAGAGATGCCTGTTTTTATGAATAAATTTACTGTACAGTACGTACTTCTTTTTGGCAAATAAACATGTACAGTTCGATTATCCGAACAAACCAGTTTTCCGAACACCCATGTCCTCCAATTACTTCGGATAATCGACGCTCTACTGTGTGTATATATATATATATATATATATATATATATATATACGAGGGTCACTATTTATATTTTGAGCCTAACATTGAAAAAACAGGAATTTGGCATTGAAAACTGCTTTATTGTTTTTCGAAGTATTCTCCTTTATGGTCAATACACTTTTGCATTCGTTCGAACCATTTGTCAAAGCAGTTTTTCCAATCTTCTTGAGACACCTCCATAATATGGTTTTTGAACGCATCAACGGCGTCTTCCGCCGACGAAAATCGTTGTCCCCGCAATTTATTCTTGACATTCGGGAACAACAAGAAGTCATTGGGTGCCAAATCAGGACTGTACGGCGGATGACCCATCAATTCGATTTTTTGACTGTTCATAAAGTCTGTTGTTAGACGAGATGTGTGACAGCTGGCATTGTCTTGATGAAGAATGATCCGACGGCGTTTGTTTGTTTTCCGTATTTGACCGAAGACATCTGGCAAACACATTGTTGTGTACCATTCAGAGTTGACCGTTCTACGTTCCTCTAAAGGCACAGTTGCCACATGGCCAGTTTTCCCGAAAAAACAGGCGACCATTTGTTTCGATGTGCTTCGAGCGCGAACAACTTTTGTTTTATTGGGTACATCTTGAAACACCCATACAGTCGACTGCTGTTTACGTTCCGGCTCATATGCATATATCCATGATTCGTCACCTGTTACAATCTTATATACGTCTTTTGAAGCACCACGATTGTATTTATTGAGCATTTGTTTGCACCAATTGACGCGAGCGTCTTTTTGAGTTTTTGTCAAATTGTGTGGGATCCAACGAGAACATACCTTTCTCACAGCTAAATGATCATGTAATATTTTATATATGCTGGTTGAACTAATGCCTATGGTTGCCTCAATCTCACAGTATGTCACATGACGATCTTGCAGTATTAGGTTTTGCACAGCATCAATGTTTTCTTGAACAACTGATTTTGGACGACCTTCGCGAATCTCGTCGGTGAGCGAATGGCGACCACGATTAAATTCGTTATACCAGCGTTTCACAGTGGAAAGGATGGGCTTCATCGCCAAATGTGAAAGTAAGTTGATCGATGCACTCTTGTCTTGATAATCCTCGTCGAAAATCGTAAAAAATCATCGCACGAAAATGTTCACGAGTTAATTCCATTTTATTGTTGTCGCGCAATCTCCAAGGCAACATAAACAACACAAATGAAGATATTGACAAAACATTTGAAGTACGTTATGGTCAATAATGCCAGACGATTCCGTGCAAATGTCAAATCGCGCCTAACTTCAATCAGTGTTGCCAAGGCTCAAAATATAAATAGTGACCCTCGTATACACGGCTCAATAGCATCGTGCGAAATTGAAAGAACACTGATTCAAGAAGAAACCATGGAGAAATATCTTAAACTGCAAAGCATTTTACAACTAAATAGTAATTTGTTGTATGTAATATTCTAGTATTAAAGTACAGATGCGTTTTATGCGTCCTTTTAGAAAACTTTAAATTTGTGATTTTTGGTGCCTTTTTGCTTATCTATTTTGAGTTTTTAGTGCTTGGTCCTCAGCCTCATAAGTGCCTTCTGCACAATCGCACAACCACACGTTCATACGCACACCTAGAGAAATATATCTAAATTAGTTATTCTTCAAACTATGGTTGAGCATCGCGACAGTTACGAGAAAGCTAGAAACAACTATTCAAGAAAACCAAGTGTCGTGTATGTAATATTTCTAACAGTAAAGAAAAGGCAAGACAAGTAAAGAGGACCCTGAACGGTGTGAACGGAAACAAGTGTCTGCTGTTGGACGAAAAGTCAACGCGCAGCTTTCCCTTCTTCGTTCAACTCGGCCCACATAAGAAAGCATGGTCCACTCTCCCCGTTCCCTCCACGCGAGAGTACAGTGCACAGGAGTCGCGGGTCTGCGCAGGTTTTCTTGCTTGCGGTTCCACTATAGCAACGAAAGCTTGAAAAAGAAAGTGAGTGCATGGAGGGGAAAATGCGGATGGAGCTGCCAACAGTTTTTCAGCGGCGCGCACTACTTTACACCGCCCACTCGCTTCCTCTCTTTTTCTGCCGTTATGCGCGGCTTTGCTCCACAGATCCCTGAAGCAGTCTACAGTCACCGGCAGTAAAAATGAGACATGTAGATTCTGAAACACTCTCTTCCCTGCATGGCGTTGTGTTGCCTAACTCCAAGGCTATGAGAGAACTTCGGCAGTAAATATGCAATATCAGCTTCGGCCAACACACACAACGCCATGCAGGGAAGAGTATTTCAAGATCTAGATGTCCCATTTTTACTGCTGGTGACTGTACAGTCTGTATAACCCTCTGTAGGACTGCGTGTATTGTCCTTATGTGTTGAACAGCCCTTATCCACTTGTTGCAAACCAGCGTAACGTATCTCCGTTCCGTATTCATTTATTCGAAAAAACTTACAACGTTCCGTTTGAAAATGTGAGAAAAGATACGCAACGGATCCGATCGCTCATTTGGCGGTTTTTCCCCGTCACATCAAAGAAAGGATACGATACGCGGAGGAGGGGCAGTGTGGACGGTCATGCGGGCGTTCCGTTGCATCATCCTTCAGTGTGTAGTGAGCTCTGTGAATGACAGTACGTCCCATTGTCAATTTGTTTTCTTTATTATGGAGTGGGATAAGGAAAATAAAATACTATTGCATTTATTGATATAAAGTAAATTTTTTGTATAATCCGCTGATCTGCTGGAACCGCAAGTCTGCCAATAAGCTGCTTCCATTATACAGTTCACGTTTCGCGTACACGTTTGTCATCCACCAACGTGGTGATTTGCGTTTTTTCTTTTTCGATAAAACTTAATTAATGAAAATATATGCGGCTGCTGCCACTTGCAGCGGTGTACTCATCGTCATTTCAGACCAGACTGAACCGTATCGCACTCCCGTATCAATCATGCTGCAGGGTGGACGATACGGAACGCAGTGATTTATTTAATTATTTATTATTAAACACAACAGGCGAATGCCCAATTACAGTGTTCTACATTTCTTGCTTTGAGTTTGTAAATTTGCTGTTTGATAAGAAATATTATTGTGCAGAAATGTAAATAAACATAAAACATGTCAACGCTAAATTATATGTGTATACAACAGTTAACAAAGTTGTAATAATACATGTTAATTGAAGAGAGTGGAATATAATATCTAACTATTATCTACAAAAATAGCCTACATAAATACAATATTTCAATTATTAAGTACTACAATGCACAACGTATTTATCTTTACACTCAGTATTTCAGATCTTTACCACCATGTACAATATATGTATATAATATATATATATATATATATATATATATATTTGATATACTAATATAATTTATATTATAAATTACATAAAATATAGAAATAAAATAAACACAGTATAAATCAAGGATAGAAGTTATTTACCTTGAAGAAATACATTAATTATGTGTGTAATAAAGGACCTGTAAATAATTGACACACTAGAAAGTATGTAATTGAATATAAACTACGAAAGAAATATATATTTACAAAAATTGAGACAAATACGCGACAAATCGGGGTCCGTATCGTATCAATGATTGATACGGAACGGGGATACGATACGCTGGCTTGCAACAAGTGGATACTTGGCTTTAGCTTTTAACCCAGGTAAGGAGATTTTAATCTCAGAGGCACGTGCTAATTTTAGTCATGGTAAGGGGCTTGATATTCCGCACCGTGGCCTTGCGAGGCGCCAGACTTTGGGCTCTGGCTACGGGACGCGCGCAGGTTCGAGTCTCCTTGGGAAACTTTTCTCCTGAGATTTCGGCGGACCGGTGGCCGCCCACCATCGTGAGGAAATTTGGGAGCTACGAATGGGTAGTGTAACTCGGTCATAGAAAACCTACAACGACCGGGGCTTCGTCGTGCTTACCACACGTCACCCCGTAACTTGTTAGATCTCTCACCTTTGGTGGGATTGAGGCCGGCAGTCAGTAGAAGGCATTGGTCCTCACGGGGTGTTGCGCCACGGGTTATTATTATAAGGGGCTTGATCCCGTATAATGTTACGGGTGCAAATAAAGTTCTGACGTACCCAAAATTTTCAATTTAGTCGAGTCACCTCTGCGCTATTGTGCAACGAAGTTGGATTATATCATTTTAAGAACTAAATCCACATTTACATGCATGTTTTGCAGTTCTCCCTACACGTAGGCTCGCGCAGTTGGGTTCGAGTCCTTGCCAATGTACAGATTTTTCCTTTGTCTCTCTTCGTCGCGATTAGCCGTTAGTGGTAGAAAGAGCGTCGTAAAATAGGACCATCTGACAAAAAATTAACAATTGATGGTCTGGTCTGTTTCGAACCCCGAATATCTCACTGAAGAAGACGTTGGTCGTCTTTGTGAAGCGTGAGTCTAAGATCTCTTTGATTCAGAAGTCGATTAACCGCTCAGCAAGCATCGGCACGCAATCCGCGAACTTGCAAAGTAATGTGTCCTCATCACGCTCTGGCGGCGAGATTACATAAAGGCACGCGCTAGTACGTGGAGACGGGGGAATGTCGGAGCTTGTTATGCGAAAAATTAATGAAATTTCCAATTCGGGTTCTTTTTCCTCAGCGCAGGGTTGCAAATCTTGCTGCTTAGATATTGAGGACTGTCTTCATAGATGCTAACATAAAAATTGTCCTGACGGGTGTGACAATGTTGTTACGTACCCAATAGGACCAAGTAATGTGAATAGTTTGCCAAAGACGAATAGAGATGGCAGCACCAGGCGTGCAAGGTTAAGAATTGACATAATATATATGAATAACTATAAATAAGAACAAAGGAAATTGGAAAGATGAAAAACAATAGAATATATTATAAGAAGACAAAAAATAAATATGAAAGAAGTAAATTAATATATATATATCTTATAAATCAAATCAATGATCACATGTAAGTTAATATGAAAATTAAGGAAGTCAAAGCACTGATACAAGTTTGTGTCTTTGAACAGATATTGCATCTGTATGATTGATTTACCATTCCTATAGGGGAAATTTTGTTTACATCAGTGGCGAGCGCGTTCTGATCGACGCCCCACAGCTTTTTTTGGTTGCGCAGTTTAACTGTAGCACCTACTTGGATGCGCATGTCAATCGGCTGCACCAAGTATACACTCTGTTGTACCTAGTTAGTGGTGGCGCGTTCCAATTGCAGCCCCAAGGGAGGATATTAGTATTATTCCCAAAGCTTGGAGGAAAGAGTTGGAAAAGGATAAAGGAATTCGTTAAATAGTCAAAACCTAAATAAATTGAAATCCAGAGGGAAGTTTACAAAGAAGATAAGAAGGAAGTCCCGATCCAGAACGTCCATTAAGAGGGAAGTCCATATCCTCCACATCAAGAAGGAAGTTCCGATCCAGACCGCCCATTGAGAAGGAAGTTCCGATCCAGACCGCCCATTGAGAAGGAAGTCCCGATCCAGATCTGCCCACTACGAAGGAAGTACAAATAGAAGAATATCCAAATAAAGAAAATAAATAATGAAAAGAATATTGAGATGAAAATTGACTGTAACAAGAAAATTATAGAAGAATGTAGCTTATCATGTAAATATTCTTACTCCATGTATCCTGTGTTTAAATAATATATTCGTTTAAACGTCTCCATTGGAAGGCATCCTGTCTGGTTTCGTTGTCTACAAAGAACCCTACCCTGTAGATAAGCTAGCTGAGTTTTAAGTTTAAGGTTTATGTACCTTTGCACCAAATGAAGGTAGCAATGTTCCCTGAAACAGTTTTTAAATTATTGTAACAAGTTTGAATGTTTACGCTGTTATATTTGGCTTCTGGTATGGTCATCTACAGAATGTCCATTTAATAATCATAAGATTTTGAAGTTTCATTATAAATTCCGATCGGATAACAAAAGTTGCAATAAAGTCAGGAGAAATGATCGCAAAATTTAAGAGCAGAACTCCATGGCGGAGTGGTTAGCACAGTGTTCTACGACGCCAGGGTTCGAATCTCGGCATGGAATCTTTGTGTCCCTTCATCAGTTCATCACAGAAAAGCGAAGCAAATTATACCAAATCAATCAAAAGCAGTGTTTTAAAAAAATAGGTGCTGCGGAATGAAAAAACATAGTCTATCTCCCCTACAAGTGGAAGTTAGGCTGAAAATTTTAAAAAGTGCATGCGATACATTTTATTAATTCTTGTGTAAAAATTATCTCCACTACATACATATCATCACTGCAAATGTCCAATTACTTACAGTTGGATTTTTGCGAATTCTATGAATTTGCATAAGGGGATGGGATGCAAAAATCTCATGTAATATGCAAGGGTTAGAACTCCCGAATCTTTCAAAGGGGATGTGGGAACAGAATCGAGAGGGGGAAGAAATCCTGACGTGTTCCGTGCGAAATCTGACGCGTGCTCTGTAAATAGACTGTAGCACTGCTTCCGACAGCAGACTGAGGGAGAACATTTCTTTGTTCCTCCGACTTCCTGTTCGTGCCACGTACTGTGTGCCCTTGTACTGTCTCGAGCATGCTTTTGCATAGCAAGAATAGGCTTCCGATAACGAAAGGCTGATAAAACTCGTTGCTCGCAAATGCTCCGCTCTGTAAATAAATTGTCGCTCTGGTAGATCTGGTAGCAGGCTGCGAAATCCTTAGAAAATCTTTTCTGTCTCTTTTCCCCTAATTGTGTGTACATACATATAGTAGATAGATATTACCTAGGTAGACAGATGTTTCTTGAATGCCAATAATGCGAGTTCATGACTGCGGTATGTTTTGAATGCCAGCACTTGTGTGCACATAAATGCCTAATATTTCCAAACAATTATGGAGAAGATACATTAAGAATTTGAATTAGCCATACAATAATACTGATTTTTCAAAAATGGACACACGCATATATACACATATAGGTATATTTTGAAAAAAATATATGCAATTTTTAAAAATCCTAACCTTGTGATGAAGTGGAATGTAAAACCAATATTATTGTAGACAATATGTAATTAATGTGCGTAGAGCCTCAATATTTGTTTTCGAAGTATTGAGAAAAACACTGGTTGATAATAATAATAACAATGTGACAATATGTATATAATATATAATTTATTGTAGAATATCGGATTATGTTAATAATACTATGCATCATGTAAAATATTAGGATGCTCGAAAATGTTGTGAAAAACTGCAATATTACGGTAAAAGCAATTTGAAATTTAAGCAATATTGGACATAGCCGAAGTGTTAAAATTCAGAACAAATAAAAAAAAAACGTTCAGGATCAAATAAGTCAGACATTTTTCTGATATGTAAAAATATTTAAAAGGTGGTAATATATGTCCATAAACAAGGAGAAATTAGAATCCAATCACTACAAATCTCACTTTTTCCCCTTTCCCCATATCTCATTTAATGAAATTTGTCTGTTAGTCAGGATGGAGGGGTGGGATTGAACTAATATTTCTTGTCAGTCCACGACAAGGGCAATGGTTATTAGAAGAAACAAAGAAAAAATTCACAAGGATTCGAGGCCAACATATTGAACAAGTTAACTGCTTGAGATACCTGGGATGTATCATGAAAAATGACATGAGCTGCAATCAGGAAGTCATCGTGGGAATAGTAATGGCAAAAGAAGCCTTAATAGAATGAGAGGTGTGCTTTGTGGACATTTCAACAAAAGACTAAAGAAATAGTGTGGAGCGGAGTGTTGCTTGGCACATAATCCTAGACGTTACGAAGAAGTGAGGAAAAACGACTAGAAGATTTTTTTAAATGTGTGTGTGGCGAATAGTGTTGCCCACAAGACGAGACTTTGGCCTGTCTCGTCTCGTGGAAATGCGGTCTCGTCTCGAAAATATTCGTTTGTCTCGGGACACATGATCAGTCTCGTCTCGTCTCGAAGTTTTAAAAGCCTGTTCCGTCTCGTCCCGTGGGCAACACTAATGGCGAAGAGTGGAGCGTGTGAAACGGACAAAGTAAGAATTAAAACTTGTGTTGGAAAGAGTTGGTGAAGGAGCAATGCCGAAACTGATCAAGAAAAGAAAGAAATTGATTGGGAACTGCTGAAAAAAATGCAGTGGGAGGAAGGGTTAATGGGGAAAGGATCCGGGAAAGAAGAAGCTATCAGATGAAAGATAATATTTAATTAAGTGGAGTCTACGCTGACATGACACGTAAGGCGTAAAATCGGAAACCCTGAAGGTTGCAGTGAAAAATGAATAAAAACTAAGTCCTCATATAGTTTAATACTGCTTTTATGTTATATTGTCTGGAGTCGAGACCAGCTGGAACGTGGCGCCGCAATCAGAGCAATCGATTCTGTAACCTCAGTTCCAACTTTCTCCTGCCCACTCTCCGATATGCCCCAGCGCCATTTCTTAAGAGGGAAAACACCCTTCTTTGAGAGGGAAAAACCATAGATAAGCTTTGAAGAGAATAAAATCTGAAAAATTGGAATTAACTACAATTTTTCAGAAATTGTAACTCATCCTACTGCCGGCAGTAGTTCATCAATGATTATTGTAGATGGTTCTTAATCAGGTATATGTTGTGTTGCAATCCGTTCCTACTTGTTGCGTTGCGGATTTTTAGTTCATTCTGTTTAGGTGAGCTCTGCATCGGTTGTCATGGCTACGAAGATGCTCTTTTCTCCCATTCTTTTTATTACTCTCTGTACCCCTCTTTTCTCTCTGTCCATTACGCTCTATTTGTTTTTCTTTCTTTCTCTCCCCTTTATTCTGTTTATCTAATTTCCTCCCAATTCCTTCTCTTTTCACCTTTAACCATTTTCATGGCTGTCATTCTGAGTTTGAAAATGTCTTATGTAGACAATTGGATGGATGAAGACTAGCTCACCGTCGACTACAATATGAATATGTTACTGGCCTAAAGTATACAGTGTTTTCGTTTTTTGCATCGCTTTTCTGCATCTTTTGGCTAATCGCGACTGTGAGATTGGGTGGTGGTGATATGAAATTTATGAAGGGATACTCACAAAGCACCATTCCGGGATTCGAACCCAGTAGCGTCGGTGGCGAGATTGAAATTCGACCACTTAACATGTTCGGTCACAGTCTGCAATTCTTTCTCTGAAAATTAGTTTTCTTTTTCAAGTGTCAGTTTTCATTAAGTTGTTATTTTTCCTTTGCTTTCTATTTCTCCTTTCTTTTTATTCCATCCTTTCGTCTATTTTTCTCTCCGCCTCTCCGGTTTCTTCTTTTCTTTCATTTTCCATCTTTCTTGTTGATCTTTTATTTTCTTTCCGCCTTCATGTTCCTCTTTACATCTTTCTTGTATCCCTGATTTTGCTTATCCGCCTTTCTTTTCACTTTTTTTTATCTTTTTCTATCCACTTTTCTTGTTTATATCTGTCCTTTTTTGTCTAACTTTTCGGAATGCTTGAATTAATTTATTCTCCTACATGCTCTCCCTGTCTTACGCGTAAATTTTGAGTCTCGTATTCCGGAAAACTATTTCTTCAAAGAAAACCTCCAGCATTGATATCTCTTGTGCACGAACTTGTGATGTTTCGACTGCACGATTTCCCTATGCTTTGTGGATCCTAATGCTTTCCAGCGAGAAAGAATGCTCGTATCTACTGAAGGGGAAATTCTGGAAAGCAAGAGGGGAAATTTTGGAGAGCCAGTGGGAAATTTTGGGACAGGAACCGCTGATGTGTTCTCCCGATTATAGGAGCCAGGGACTTGGCTGGGGAAGAGGTTGGAAAGTGATGAATGGCAGATCGCAATCGACAAAAGCCTTTTGGGATCTTTTCGCAGGCTTCTAACCAAACAGCATGCCGGGTGGTAATGAAGCGTGGGTCGTCCGGGAAAAGAGGGAGGGGGGAAGGAAGAAAGAAGGAAATTAAAAAAAAAACTTTTCCAGTTGAGCGAAACCAATCGTAAAAGACAGGAGAGAATAATAACCGTTCGGATCATACAGGGTGCGTATAAAGTAGCGGACCATTATTTCAGGACTGTCTCTTTACATATGATAAAATCAAGACTGAAATAAGTGAAGAATGTTGATACAGCGAGCAATTGCATTTACATATACAATTAATAAGAGTAAGAATCTACTTGAATATAGTTAATGACCAAGCAGTTTCCCCTTTCGCTGCTGCCTTGAGTGGTGGTCGACTCATCAAGGTTTAGGGTTAGTCATTCTAATCTTCGCGATTAGCCAAAATGATGCAAAAAGCGTCGCAATGTAACAAAAAATACAATTTCCCCCCATTCTTTACACGAATAATAGAAATGAATAAGTGTTCAGTAAAATCACTAATTTTATTAATTTAATCGAAGTAATTCTGCTCCCAACCTTTATGGCTTGGTGCTTTTCTTTTTTTTAGTCACTTCAAGTGAATGCACGGTTGTTAATTGAAATGACCATAAGTCATTGTCAGTTTCCCTTGTATCATCTTACTTCCCGTCGCGATTAACCTCATGGTACAAGTGAGCGGGTCAATGAACTCAAGGAACGAATTGGAGCGCCGCTGATCCTTCGTAGTTCTAGTACATATTGTTGGCTCTCATCAGTACTGGCAGAATGTGTACTTAGGGTGTGTATTCTCCAAAATCAGCACAAAGCTATAATTTTTATCATGACATCAAAGTGTGTTGTACTACAGAAACAGTAAAGAGATTAAGAATGTTAACCATGTTAACTGTAGCATCAGATATAGGCAGAAAATAGTCCTTTTTCGACATTGAGTTGAATTGGCAGAAGAATTCACAATAATACAATATCATCTTACACTTGGCATGTTTAACTAAAGAGAATTGATCTGAGGTGGTTCCGTTATGCGCGTGGAACATGCAGTCATTGGAGTTTAGTCATTGTAAAAGTTGGAATTTCTGCAACGCTTCCATGAGTTTTCGATTATGGAATACCGTATATACTGTAATCGGTAACTTACGACCACAGTATACTTCCCCACTATATGGGAAGATAGAATATAAGTTTATCCAGAGAAGTTATATGAGGGCAAAAGCCTATCGCGATGAGTTTTGTCAGACAACACGACACTTAAACAAGGAACTTATATATACGAACCCTATGTGCGTCATATTATTTGTAATGTAACAAACATTGAGTCTCCCCGATAGCGAAGTCGCTGACGCTGTAATTTTGTAATCCGAGTGTCTCGACATGAAATTTTTCATTAGACCACACACATATTGATATAGCTAAATTATTCGTACAGTAAAGCAATTTTAATTTACGAAAAATTTTATATTTAAATTGCATAATATTAAAATAGTTAAAATATTTAAATTTAATTAAATTGTTTATTTTTTATTAATTTAATTTATTTTTCTTAGATTAATTCATTTAACATTTAAATCTAGACTTTTAAATTGTAGGCTGGGTCCTAAAATTTGTGACTAGATCGAGACACATATGATCCCCAAGGTTAAATACACAAAATGATGAATGTTGGTTTCAGTGATATAAATTTGTGCAAAATATGATTTTGTGTGGAAACTGTAAATATGGCTCTGATTACTCCCGAGATTTCCAACATCAACGCGTGGGTGGTGTGCGATGCAGATACAATGAAAGCACTGGGATCGTAAATTTTTGTACCTCGCTGTACACACTCAGTGATTCATCCGGAGTACGTCTTTTGAAGGGCATACCGTCGTAAACAACGTCACGGGTAGATGTTAATGACGTCAAAGGATCTGTCTCGTGAAGGAATTCCTTGAGATCATATGGTGGCACTTTCCACTTGTTCGAGTAGTGTCTGTGTTGCAAATTCTAGCTACTTTTAGCGAATTTGTAGCTGAGGCACTTGCGAAGACCATGAGCGTTGCACGAATCCTTTCCAATGTTTTTCTGCTAGAAGTGGGCTTCATAACTGGCTTCCAAACGGAGTTATTCTATCAAGCTGCAATAAGATCTTCTGTACAAGGTCATACAAATGTCATTTTCATATAGTATTGTTGTGCACGTATCCCTTTTCCGTCCACTAGAAACTACGAAATCGTTGACTAAGAAGATTTTGTATGAGGGGGAGGGGGGTCCGCATCATGTGTGCCGAAAGTCCGTTTACAGCTGCAGCTATATGATTTTAATCTGCCGATATTGATTATACTTTCTGGTTGATAAAATTATGTCAATTTTTCATAAAGATGAGTGCTAAGTGTGGGACTTGTCTTTACTTAATTGCGTCTTCTGTGATCATTTCATCTCCCCCCCTTCCCTTCTTTACCTTTCATAGGAGATCAGAATTTGAGTTTGTTTTGAAGCCCACTTTATGCACAGCAAGGCTAACCGGGACTGCGCCAACAGTTGAAAGTGGGATCCAAACCACTATGCGCCTCCACCACGTATCGAACCTAGGACCCTTTTTTTTACAAGGCGACGGTGTTACCACTACGCCATCGGGGAGGCCAGAAAAAAACACACTAGCGTCACACGTTTCGAGAATTTTTTCGATTTTTTAAAACTTCGTACACAACAATTATTTTTGGAAAATGTGCCATAAAACTTGAAAATAAATTGTGAATATAGTTTTCTAATGAATGTGTACATCAGCAAATTATGTATCTTTGAACTTTATTTCTGTTATTAACAATAAAAATAACAAGCTTTCTGCTTTTTGTAACTTCAAGCGAATGATGCTAAGTTCCCGTTCTACACCCCTCCCCTCTCTTCCCGACGCCTACGGGATAAATGCAAGATGAGCCGTAAGAAAGCATCATAACTCGTTAGCCGTTACACTAAATTTCAGAGGATCGCGTCGCAGCGAGTTAAGATTCGTAGGTGACGAAGAGTCTGTTAAAATCCCCCTTGACCACAATTTGTCCTCTGTTGTACCCACATTAGATGGAGTAGAGCAGTGATTCCCAACCAGGGTGCCGCGTGATATTTTAGGGATAAACAAAAAAAAAAAAAAACAACGCAAAAACGAAAAAGAATAATATTAGGAAGTAGGGAAAAGAAATATTAAGTCGAATTAATTATTCTCACGCTCAACAGATAGTGACATTGATGATTCCACCGACTGTCTCGACTGGATTGTGTCACCTTTTGATTTTGCAGACAGTGCGGAGGAAATAGATTTCACAGCTTGCTAACGAGATGAATTCATTGATCTCTAAGCTGATTCCACACTCAATGTTCACCAAGAGGGAAGCATCGCCGGCTGTTTTTTGCTTGGATTGGCAGAGGAGTATTATATCCTAGTGCAGAAAACAATGGTCGTACTTTTGCCCTTTTGAACTTCATATTTCTGCTATGGAGACAATTAAATCCAAAGCAAGAAATAGACTGCATATCCTTGAGGATGATATTATATTAGGATGATTTGTCAACTGTAAGGCCTGAAATCAAACATTTGTGCTCTAAGCATAAATCTCAAGTCTCACATTAATAAAACAAAACTCTTTTCAGTGATTTCAATTTAGTGAACTGTATTCTATTTTGATGTTTGTTGTTTATTCAATAAATTGAATACTGGAGTAGGTATTTATTTGACAGTAAATTTAACTTGCTCCTGATTATATATTCCACTTAGAAGTTCTTGATCTTATTTACAAGGGTGCCGCGAAAGTAAAAAGATTGGGAATCCTTGGAGTAGAGCATGCCACATCCAATCTTTTAGTGAGCGCATATTAGGACTCTTACCCTGGAGTAGAGCATGCTACAACCAATGTTTTAGTGAGCGCATATTAGAACTCTTATCTTGGAATAGAGCATGCTACAGCCAATGTTTTAGTGAGCGCATATTAGAACTCTTACATTGCGATGTCCGGAATTCCTCCCTGCGCCCACTAATCATCTGGACGTTGATGAGGTTGTGGGTTTCGTGGATCACCTGGCACTTGTCTCACAGAACCGGCGTCGAGTCTAGAAAGCCCACGTTGCACCACTTTGTTCGTGGCCGTAGAAAGAGATGCGACCCTTTAATTAACACCGTTCTTCTGAAAATTTAACCATCTCGGAAATAGAGCAAGGAGGAGCCGTGGCTGCATGTATCGATCTCCGTCACTGCTTCAGACGTGTGTGACAGACAGTCCGTCGCTTTTGATACCTTGGGGAATTCTCTCCGTGCTAAATGAGCGATGTCGAAATTCCAAGTGAGCAGATGTCAATTTCTTTTCATAAATCTTTCCTACTTAACGGCTCTTCCACCTTTCAATACTTTTTGTGCCGACACGAAACCTGACGCCGCCTTCTGGATAAGGAAATCTAGTCTCCAGCCTCAAGGGTGCCAGGGTGTGACCTTCTGGCATTCGAAAGCCAGTCTCTTGCGGACTTGAAACCCAATCTCATTCATCCCGACCTGAGCATGGGTATTCTATGCGAGTGTTGCTCCATCAATTTCATCATATCTTTACATCCTCATCACCGCGATTAGCCCAAAATTGAAAAAAGCGTTGCTAAATAACAAACATCATCAAATCAAATGCATATTAAACCAATTAATACCTACAAATTTGATGCACGTTATATATAACATACAAATTATTTCTAAATAACCAGACCTCCAACCCATTGGCATGTCTGTATAAGTCGCATACTAAATAAATTCACTGAAGTCTCTAACAAGACGAAATTCTCGGCCAGTTGAAAAATCGACGACAGCGTCGGAGGGTTGGTCTCATCTTGGTCAATCTGCACTTTCGGTCAAGTATTTCAATCTATTATCTGCATCATTTGATTTTCATTCACCTATATACGTCAGCGACACAGTATTAACTTCCGGAAAAGCCAAGCTTTGTGAATTATTCTGTATTATCCTTTTCATATGAAGGGCCAGGGGGGAAAACGATGAATGTCGATTTTTTGCCCATTTTGAGATCGCAACGCCATCTGATAGTTCAGAAGCTGTACTATAAGAATGAGAACGGCCTTGGTTGGGAAACGATGAGAAGTGCCTGAAAAACACATTATTATTTTGGCATATATTAACGTACTTATGAAAAGAAATACTTTGTTCTTCATTTCCTGGCAAATCGTCTCGAATGAACATTCATCGTTTTTCCCCCTGGCCCTTCATATGGATTCCATGCGTTATCTAACTTTGACGTCACCCGCAATTTTATGAGCCACAATCTACTTTTTTACACGTTCCCTTTCCCCTCTTTCAACATGTAATTTTTTGTTACTTTCTTGGTGGTATTTTTCCTTTTTGTTACTTGTATGTGTAGAATTATTATTTTTTTTTTCAGTGTTCGTTTTGCATTGTTCATAAGTTCATATCCCATGCTCTTGTTTCGTGATCAGTAATTTTCCTTTCACTCTGTTATTTTTTCCTCGGCTTTTTACTTAACTAGCATTTTTCCTCAGCTCGTTACTTATTGTTTCTTCGGTTTTTACTTAACTTTTTTGTCCCCTCGGTACTTAACTGGTATCTTTCCCGCCTACTCGTTACTTGCCTGTTATTTTTTCTTCACTCGTTTACTTAGCTTTTTGTTTTTTCTTGGCTTGTTACTTATCTTTATTTTTTTCCTTCGCTGATTGCTTAACTGGATTTTTTTCTCAGCTCGTTACTTGGCTGCTATTTTTCCTGAACTCATTACTTAACTAGTATTTTTTCTTCGTTCATTACTTAACCGTTATTTTTCTCTAACGGTCGTTATCTTAACTGTTATTTTTTCTTCACTTCTTACTTATTTTTTCCTTTATTCGTTACTTAACCGGTAATGTTTTTCTTCGCTCTATACATGACTTGTATCCCCCCCACCTTTGTCGTCGTACTTGGCTAATACATGAAGTTTTATTGCTTCTTCGTGAGCCACTTGGTTCTCTAATTGACAAGGACTCGACGAGGCAAGATCGAAGGTAAAAAAGGGGATTTTTTTTCTGTGGAAGCCAATGTTCAACAACTTCCCTTGCAGTCTTCGTGCTAATTTTGCCCTCACAGTGGATCATTGTGCGACCTTTCTAGGTCACAGCATGCGGTTCGGGAGAATTTTTCAGCAGATTATGATGTGGAGAGAAGGGAGATTATCGCCCATGTACCAGTTTTATGAACATACCTATGTAACTCCTCTCCCCCTCCCCTACCACCACCGCAACACACACACACTTTAGGATTTCCAGCCATCGTACTTCCGGATCAATATCAAAATCGTGGCAATGCATGTGACGTACGGCCTAAATTTGACGTCACTCGCAGTTTTATGACCCACAGGCAAATTTAGCATCGCTCCCTGTCGTAGTCTGGGAAACTGGAATCTCCTTCCTGCTCCATCCATGTCCCTGTGGCGGGAAGTGGAAGCTCGCTTGCTTTCTCGGAATGGGCATTTTCACGCTCCATTAGTTCTTGGTCGAGACATGTAAACGACACTAAGCAGTCTCGAAACAAGGATATCGCCTCGTTACAGTTTTTGCTAAATCCTAGTGTAAGATGTATGGAAATTTGTCGTAAATGAGAATTACTTTACGATTCGACAAACAAAGTAACATAGAGTACAAAACGTGTTTAGAAACTTGAATGGTAATAGGCTGAAACTGCCATAAATTGTGCGATGGGAATAATGTGTTGACGTTGACGACTTGTGTTGATTTCTGGAATTGGGCATTTGTTATTATATTTAATGTCCATGTGCCAAAATTGTAATAAATATTTTATAACAGTTTTATTTAGCTCTGTTGGCCTTATGTATTTTGTATCGAAAAACTTTTATACTTCCGATTCAAGTCTGCACCGAGACGAATACTGAAAAACATATTTCTATGTCTTTGATAGTGCCAAGATTGGGACTGATCAATTTATACTATTAAGCCAGTCTTACAGAGAACAAAGCATAAGATGAATTCTCGTCTGATATGCATAAGCCTCAATTAGTAGATAACAGAATCACACACACACTACAATGATATTGTTAGTTCAGTATTGTACACCCAACAGCAATAGTAATAGTAGGCTACATCTCCATCGCATCAACAGAATTTCGTTCCTTAAAACAATAGCTGTAGACAGTTTGCCTACTATTATCTTTGCCGTTGGCTATACGATTTAGGGAGATTTCGCACCGTAGCAAATACAGGCCGCACAAGCTTGCGTTCGATTTATGAAATCCTCAAGCGACACGTGTCGCCTTAGGCTGTCGCTTCGGTGTGAATTCTTCCTTATATGCCCTCGCCCTATAGTTCAACGCAGTTCATCGGTGTGTCTCGGAGATAACCGTTGAGATGATTATATGGCTGGAAATCATATTTTGCATAGATCTTAACTCTGTTGACAATCTTATGTTCCTTAATTATCGAAAAGTATGGGCGTCACCAGAATTTTTTTTATAACGGACCAGCCCATTGCTAAAACTTGAATAGAAATAATAATAATACCTATAAAAATAAACATGTTTGTTATATTCTTGGGAAGACTCTTCTCGATCCACCAGGTGAGAGAATATACAGCACTACTGTTTTTTTTTTTTGAATTTTGAAAACTGTGGAACAGTGCTCGGAAGTGGGGGACGGGGCGGAGGGGAACTACCCCTCCAAATAAGAAAATTTGTGTAAAACATTCTCCCAGTTAGGATGATTTGCGTAACTATCCTCCCACCTGCTTCATTGCCTCCATGCTGAATCATACTAGCATCTCCCCCTCCTGAAACCAAACTCGACTAAACATTCCCAGCTAGGAATTCGAGCTATGCTAGGGAACCATTTATTCTTTGGATTAAGTGGTAGAATGTGAAAAAACATGACCTGGCTTCCGTATTTTACTCATTTTTGGGGTCTAACGCAGTTTTTATTTTGATTGGTGTGTGCGAATATAAACTTTATTTCTGTAATTAACAATAAAAATAACAAACTTGTAATTTATGTAACTTAAAATTAACGATGTCAGCTTCCAGGGGGAAGTGAAATTGTTTACCAGTTGGTTGCTTCTGTTCAGGTTTTCATTTTGATTCTCCACTTGACTTGAACAGAAACGAATTTGTTGTACGACCCTCGTACATTTGAATCATGCGCTCTATTCCCACTTGTTAGGCAAAAGGAGGGAGGGGAGGAGTTTTTTCGTGTAATTGAAAACCTCTCCCCTCGCCGAAGGGCATAATTGAAACTAGCACGGGAGTGTGTGATTCCATTGTTCCCCAGCAAAAGATATTGCAACTCGGCCGTTCCTTTTTTGGAACCGAACTTCGACTCCCGTAGCCATCATTCAACACACGGTGCCGCCCTTTCCTCCACAGGGACGTCGCTCTGGATCCGGCGTGGCTGCAGTGTTTCCAACCACGAAGGATGAAATATCACTAGTTATTGAAAAATTTCCCTACTCCAGGCAATCTTGTTCTTAGCTCTTAAATAAAAAGAATTCTCAGTTTCCAGATTGGCGATAATGGCAGTGGTGAATTAACATTTTTCTCTCAAATACAATCACTGTAATTTTATTAACATTAACAACCACTTTTCAAAAACAAATATGTAGTTTATTTTTGGTTATCTCGTGATTGGGCCTATCTCGTCCTGGTATTGAAATGACCCACTTTCGGGCATAATTATTCGAATTCCGCTGTAAGTGACAACTAGACCTAGGAATTTTAGGCTGGAAAAATTGCCGTTTCTGGCACCCAAAATAGGTTTCAAAAGTAAAATAAAATTTGTCACATCTAAAGCCTGAAACTAGATGAAGAAACTTTCACATTAGGGCATAATATTATAACAATTAACTAACTCTCTAGCCTTATTAAACCCAAAGGTTTATGGCTGCAGCACCACAAGCTTTCAATTTGCCCATATCCTGGGCAAGATCAATCTAATCTTTTCCATCCTTACCGATTTCCTTTAGGTACATCTCAACGTTATCCCTCCAAAGAATGTCCACGCCGGGATTCGAATCCGGGACCGTTCACGTCGTAGTGCGCTGTACTCTCAACGTCACTTAGTACTCCGGCAGTTTGTTTCTTTATACAGCATATTTGCAGACGATACATTTCAATCTGCAAGTGTATCAAAATACACTGTATAAAACACACTTTATTACTAGCTTCGTTGTCCGTACCAACCACTTCGCCACGGAAGTCTGCTCGTATGCTAGAGTATATATCCCACAGCTACAGTGGCGGCGATTAGGGAATATCATTGGGGTAGTGATATTAGTTTTTCGATATGATATACATTGTTCCTTATACGGATTTGTTTTTATCAGTGTGGTTCTGATTTTAGTTTTTCGATGTTTTAATTAAATCTTGATAAGAATTTCGTCACCAAAATATTTGTTCTTTTAATACACTGCCTTTTAGATTACTTTTTATGTGTGTGCTGAAGGCCTCATGTCCCCGTATTAAGAATAGGGTGCAAGCAATCTCAGTGCTGGTGTATCTATTTTTCTTTAGATTCGGACAAAATACCAAAATCACCCGCCACGATTGCTGTACTTTTGCCTCGTCGCCAGTGTGTCTCGCAAACCTTCAGTCGTCTGCGTCTAGTGATACTCCAATAAGTTTGGCAACAATGTCTGGCTGCGAGCCCTTCCTCCCGTTCGCGAAAAGAGGGAGGGGAGAATCGCTATCGTACTCGTTTTGCGTAAGCGAGCGAAGCTTGTCCTCGTATGCGTTTTATCTCTTGGATAGTTGGACGCCTTCCAATCTGTATGTCTGCCTTTGTGGCGTGGGCGGACTGACGGTCTGGGATTCGGGTCCCATGCTGGCGATGGGAGACCATTTGCATGTCGAATTCGATGTATTTTATTTCTGGACTCGAGTGGACATTTGTTAAAAAGAACATTGTTTTCTTTGCTTCATGAATTTCGGACGTAGGGTTAACAGAAGAATGAAAACTGAATTTTTTTCTGGTATTTTTTTTTTTATCGTCACGCCTGTTTTGTATGCCAACAAATTCAGCGTGCCGCCGTACTGCAAGACTATAGGGTGTTTCTAAACTATCAAATCCTTCACGAACTCCAAGGGGACACGAAAAATGTTCGAATTATCCAAAATTCGAATTAACAAAAACATGTATCAATAAATATGGTTTCAAGGGGAATAAATTTAGGTAATTCGAATTATCCAAGTTCGAATTAAGAAGAGTTCACTGTACATAAATTCACAAAGAGTTTAATTCGTTAAAACCTCGTAATTTTTTATGCCCTACCAGAATCTGTTGCTCAAAAAATGTAACAGTCACCATTACGTTGTATACAAGGAGGACGTGTAATTGTTTACACCAAGGTTGTTAAAGGTCTAGGACTCCATAAATTCTAATGGGTTCTATTGGACCGGAATCTTTTCTAGCACAATTTAAATTCGGTCCAAGTTGCGTATTGTTTCACTGAGAGGAAAAATCCTTCACCGTATTAAAATTGATCCGGAAAAAAATGTTCCAGGGATGTATTTAAATTGATCCGGAAAAAAATGTTCCAGGGATGTATTTAAATTGATCCGGAAAAAAATGTTCCAGGGATGTATTTAAATTGATCCGGAAAAAAATGTTCCAGGGCCGTATTTAAATTGATCCGGAAAAAAGGTTCCAGGGCCGTATTGAAAATGATCCTGAAAAAGGGTTCCAGGACAGTATTTAAATTAATCCGGAAAAAACGTTCCAGCGCCATATTTAAATTGATCCGGGGAAAAAAGGTTCCAGGGTCGTATTTAAATTGATCCGGGGGAAAAGGTTCCAGGGCCGTATTTAAATTGATCCGGGGAAAAAGGTTCCAGGGCCGTATTTAAATTGATCCGGGAAAAAGGTTCCAGGGCCGTATTTAAATTGATCCGAAAAAAAAAAAGGTTCCAGGGCCGTATTTAAATTCATCCGGAAAAAAAGGTTCCAGGGCCGTATTTAAATTCATCCGAAAAAGGTTCCTGCACCGTGAAATAAGATAAAGAGGTTGTTTACGGTTCAGAACCCATTTACGCTTGCTGATTTTCTCTCCTGGGTCGGAATTGAATTTTTTAGAAATTCCTGGACCTTGAACAACCCTGGGTTACACAGGTATTACATCTCTTCTCTGTAATAAAATAACCACAATGATTTGTTCACTTATCCAAATACTCTTTTAGCGAATTTTTTCGACATCTAAATTTTTTTACAAAGATTAAGTTGACGATTTTTTTGCGCAAATTTACCTGTAGACTCTTCAAAATTTTCCTTTTTACGGTGAAATCACCGAAGGTTATGGTAAAAGTGATGTCACCGTAAATTTACAGTTGTTCCAACGGGGGAGAAATAAATAACTGCATCACAATAACAAACGATACCTAAGCACGTGGACCATGTGGTTATCCTCTTGCGTAGGTGAGGCATTTTCAATGGCAACTTCTACCACCGCCGTAGAGTTGGGCAACACCCACATATCCTGGGTGCAAAGCAAGTATTTCAGGATCTAAGTGTCCTCTTTGTTATAGCCGGTGACTGTACATGTTGTCAATAACGTCTTAGTACAGTCGACGGCAAATATAACAATAGTTGAACACTCCTTTTTTGTTCTGTTTTTGAAGCTTACGCGTATCTAAGCGACTAGAGTCCTATGGCACTGTTCTGAAGCAAAGTTTGGGGTCTTCGTTTTACTTCTGAAACTTCTAATTGTACAAAAAAAGAAAAAAAACTTTGGTGTAGAACGTTAAAAAAAGAGTAGGGTGATGAAACACAGGTGTCGAAGAATTGTAACTTAAGGCAACATAAAATGCCAGTCGCGTATCCGTCAGAATAGACAGTTCAGATTCATGGTTATATGCAAGAAGCAATGCCGACACGCTGTAGTCTGTATTTTGATCAACTCAGCACAGTGGCGGCGATTGGGTTCCAAAACCGGGGGACAAGGTGCTAAAATTGGGGGGGGGCAAAGACGGTTTATTTCACTTTGTAGATAAGGTTTAGCATAGTGCTGAGGCAAAAGTGGCGAAAAGTAGGGGCAACTGCCCCCTCGCCCCTACTCGCCGCCACTGACTCAGCATAATTAGTAACTTTGAACGAGTAATCGTTAAATCAATGCAGTCTCTGCATTTTCGAATTTGAGTATCTTGAGATATGAATATCGCTTCAATGCCTGCGCACTTGCAGGGAAAGGATTTACAGAATTTATGTATTCGTGCATAAGAATTACAACTTTGCCAGGAGGTAGGGATGGGTGTTCCAGTGTTCGAAATTCACGGTCTCAAGGCGCAAAATGCATCTAGAATTTTGGTAATCCATGCCCGCAGTCATTTTTTGTAACTTTTAACTTTCGTAATGGCTTAATTGCAACCTCCAAAAAACATAATACTTGTTTTCACACTCACGTTCTAGGTATTTTTGTGCAATAAATTGTACTTGGCAAACACCGAATGGATATGATTAAATAGAGATAAAATATTTTATATTCAAGAAATATCCTCAAACATTTTGACGACATTATATTGCTCATTTTTGAGAACGCCAAAAGAGAAGAATTTTTGACACCTTTTATGACGGTGATTGTCTAACTGTTGTAGATTTGTAATAAACTGCAAATGCTTTTTTTACGTAAATTTTGATCTAGCACTACAAAAATTTTAATCTAAAAACTACCAAAGTAGAAAATAATGTATTTCATGCTTTGGCATATTTTTCTTTAGATGACGCTTAATTTGGCGACTAGGTTTAATGTATTAGTAAGTGTTAAGATTCAGTCGTACCTAGATCACCACACTGAAAGCCATAAGCCGTACCATACTGGCTTGTTTCTCTGAAGCAAAGTCAGGGACGTAGCTAGGTTGATCAGTTTGGGGGGGGGGGCAAACGTAAGATATTTTCAAACTATTATAAATTAACAAACTATTTATACACCATATAGGCCTATACTGTATACGTACATTATATATATAGTTTTGGAAAGGAAAGGAGCAAGAGCCTGGCCTCCTCGGTGGCGCATGGTAGCATCATCGCCTTGTAATCAAGGGGTTCCGGGTTCGATACCCGGTGGATGCTAATAGTGGTTCGGATCCCACTTTATACTGTAGAACCAGTCCCGATTAGCCTTACTGTGTATAAAGTGGACTTTAAACACCAACTCAATCAATCAATAAATTGAAAGGTTCAAGGTTCGATCCCTGGTGGTCAGGCTGGTAGCCAGAATTTGATTTCGGAAGGGGCTTATCCCTTATCGGCAGCCACCATCTAAAGGCGAAAAGGTTGGGGGGAGGGGTAAATGCGCTGAAGATGAATTTCTTGGTATATTGGAACTAACCATATACAAGATGTTTAATCCTGTTAAAGAAGTAAATTTAATTACTACTACACATTATTAAAATCAGATATTGTAGGATTTCAGGAAAGGACTGCAGCTCCCGAGCCCCTTCCCTGGGTACGTGCCTGATTGTATTAGTTCCAACATTTCTGTGCTGTTCCAACATCGTGAGGACAATTTGGGAAATACTTGAAAGCGATATGGACGCAAATTCTGCTCTCGATGTGATGAGCACGCGAAACCGAATGAAAGAACTCTTCTTCCCAGGCCTTGTCCCTCAATATTAATTTTATTGACTAATTGTAAGTTTTTCTGGGCCTCCTCGATGACGCAGTTGTAGCGTCGCCGCCTTGTAATCAAGGGGTCCCGGGTTCGATACCCGGTGGAGGCATATAGTGGTTCGGATCCCCGATTAGCCTTACTGTGCATAAAATGGACTTAAAACACAAACTCGATAATTGGAAAGTTTTAGAAGAACTAAACGTGGCTTTTTATGCATCGTACAATTTTGCTTCTTTTCACCCTACTTTTACAGTTTTTCTTCCTAAGAATTACACTGAGTATAACACGCTACGAAACCAGAGGTCCAAGGCTTGGACCTTGGACAGGTATGGTTGTATCATGTTTGTCCCATCGCCATTCTTTCAGCTCATCATTCATCCTCATCGTCGCATTTAACCCAAGAGGTAGAAAAGCGGCGTAATATATAAATATATAAATGATTGATTTTGTTTATTTTACTTCGCTTTTCTGACACTTTTTGGCTAATCGTGAAGATGAAGATGAAAATGAGTGGTGTGATATTGATGAGAGGGCCATCATAAGGAACACACACGCCCAGTCCGGGATTCAAATCCAGGACCCCTGGCATCGTAGTGCACATTGTTAACCACAGCACAACAAATAGAAACAGAAAATGCTAGATAAGTAATTTGCTTCTCCATAACTCATGATTATATTATATAACTATTATTCTCTGTATGACTATGGATTAATTATATTTGTATGTCTAGCCAATCTAGCCACCTAAGCAGCAGCAACTTCCGCATTTGCAGGTCGAGGCTAAATGATGAAAAATCACAAAGTCAGAAAGATATACAAATTTTGTAACATAATACTTAGAGCATGCAGACGGCTGTAAATAAAATTGCTACATACCTACACTCGTGTCCAAAATTAAGGTGACAAATGAAAAATGCAATAGAACAACAAAATGATGTATAAAACGGGGTTGTGGGTGAAAGAGGAGACAGAAAACAATAAAGAAGAGAGAGGATGCACCAAATGAACAGAAAAGGAAGAGCATTTAAGGAAAAAACCTGTATTACGGGATTGGGTACAATACTGATACAAAGGAATACAACGATTTAATTCCATCCTGGGCATTCTGGTGAACAGGCACTGCCCCTTAATAAGGAATATGGTCACCACGAACAGCTTAACATGCCGCACAACGGTTTCCCATGCTGTTCATGAGGGTGTCAATAAGTTCCTGGGGTAAGGCAAACCATTCTTCCAAGAGACCACATTGAAGCTCATTGAGGGTTTGTGGAGGGATAGGACGTGCTGCAAGCCGCCTCCCCAATGCATCCCACTCATGTTCGATCGGATTTAGGTCGGATGAACGTGCAGGCCATGGAATCCGTCGAATATCCTCACCTTCCAGGAACTCATCCACAAGTTGAGCACGATGTGGACGGGCATTATCGTCCATGAACAAGAATTCTGGGACAACAGGCCCTCGGAAAAGTCGCACTATTGGTTCCAGAATGTCATCCCTGTACTTCTGGGCAGTGAGTGTGCCGCGGTTTAGCACATACAGGGGCGTACGTTCACCACTCATTATCCCTCCCCAGACCATGATGTCACCACCGCGGTATTGGTCAACCTCGTGGATGCGAGATCGATGAAAACGCATCCCAGGCTGTCGCCATACACACATTCGCCGAGAATCACTGTGGAGACTGAAGCGCGATTCACCTGTGAAGAGCACAGATGATCACTGTTCTTGGGTCCATTGTCCGTGTTCGCGACACCACATGTATCGTTCTCGTCGGTGATAGGGGGTGAGGGGGATGCACACCACTGGTCGTCTTGCAAAGAGTCCTGCCGCATTGAGTCGTCTGTACACAGTTTGACGCGACATTGAGGCTCCAGTCGCAGCATACAGGTCCTGGGAGAGCTGAGTTGCAGTCCTGTTTCTATAGCTACGGGCCATAATTGTCAAATAACGGTCATCGGCTGATGTTGTCCGTCGTGGCCTCCCTTGCTCTGGCCGTCTTGTTATGGTTCCTGTCCTCTGGAACTGGTTCCACATTCTGTAGACCACTTAGCGTGACACATTCAACCACCCTGCCACGTCAGCCTGTGACTGCCCTGCTTCCATTCGACCGATTGCTCGCCATCGCATTGCATCGTCCAGACGTTGGTGATGAGCCATCATGCTTGTTCATCCACCTACAGCTGTCTACTGACGAGGTTTCTGCCGTCTGCACATTGCTCACCTGCGGCGCAGCTGTTCCATTTCCACAATTGTGCAATGACGTCACGCACTATCCTTCCCTGGAGTGTTTCGATAGAAGTGTTGCGACGTGTTGCATATTTCCCGAAAGTGTTGTCCATTTTCATGCACGTATTTCCGACTTTTCCCACTTTTTCCCTTTGTCACCTTAATTTTGGACACCAGTGTAGTTTTCTTCCTTAATTGAAACGTGGTTTATTCTTCATTATACATGAGATCAACCACCCTGGAAATCGAACCCAGGATCTTGTGTGGTAATCAGATTCTTTTAGAACGTCAATATGTTGGACATTGGTCGATCAGTCGATCCTGATCCATTGTTTCCAGAGGAAGACAATCTGGCAGCTTATCATTCGACATTTCACTCGCGATGTAGGAAAACTTGATCACAAACACTTAGTGATTCTATCTTCTCGCGTTTACAGAAGTTAACCACCGATCAGACCACAAACCCTACTTCAAACTATCTGACAGATATGAATTGTCCATCAAATCAACAGATGAACCGACCGCTTCGATGTTTCTCCAAATTTTCAGAAAGTGGCCTTTTCCTCCTTTGCAGGGCAGGTCATTAGCAGGAGGGTTGAGTGCATGTGAGAAGAACCGCTATGTCATTCATTCCCGCTCCGAAAAAGGGACAAGCAATAGAATTCTTTTCTTGGAATTTGAAACGCATGGGGATATCTTTTCTGAACCATAAAATAATAAAACCAGAAAGTTCTAGCCACCCGCAGCTAAATCTTCCTGTTTGTGTCGTTCTTTCGGCGCCCATGGTGCCAGTGCAGGGCCGGATGAAGAGAAAGTGCGGGTTTTGGGGGATCCTGGATCTGGTGTGCAGCAGGGAGGAAAAGTGAATTTTCATTAGGTGTCAGACTTCCCTGACCGGGGCGGACCACAAAACCATGAACTGCATCCTCTGCTATCTGCTAATACATCTGTTTGTGTTTAACAAGCAAGAAACGGGGAAATAAGAAAGAAATGCCTTGCTTGGGTTCGTGCTACTGAAAATTGAAGAAGTGTTTCAAACTGCAAGCAAAATTTACTGAAGAATTATTTTGCAATATTTGTCATCAAAGTAAAATTTCCAGCAAATAGAGAACAGTTTCCCGTGGACGTTTGCTGGGGCCTGTGCCCCCATAACGACGTCCCTGAGCAAATTTAACAAATTCATCGTGAAGTTTTCTGACCTCGCCTCATTCTGGTAAATTACCACAAAGTGTTTTCATGCTGCTTAAGTAATGCAAGTCTGCTTTCATAGAGACTGGCCGAATGGTCCCGGATGGCGTCACCGTGTTTGCTTTCTCAAAGATGTTTATACTATGGAAGTACACTAATGACTATGCAAGTGGGTCAGACCTAACAAGATAACTCCCTGGTAGTTAACAAGCCTTCTCCCATTGAAACATGGGCGCTATAGACGAAGTAGTGAATCTTTTTAGGCATGAAACTGCTCAAGAAATAGATTCAGGTGAACTTTTTTTTTAATGTGCGACAAACAAACCATTGTTAACCATTAGTTGCCCTGTTTTGTTGCTAGTCTGGTTCATTTATTTAAATTACAAATAATTTAGTCAAAATTATCAAAGTTAGTAAAGTTTGCCATGCACCAGACGTTACTTGGTTACTTTTTTAAGAATCTGTTTTTTCCATGAATTGTGTAAAACGTAAAAGAAATTATGGAACAGTGAATCGTACAATTTTAAAATTTCCTGCTTTATTGTTCTGATAAGACTGTATCTTAGATTGACATAATCAAAAGTTGTTCACCAAATTTCTATCCTTCACATTTTTATGATGCTTGTTTTTTCGTTTTTCTTTCAGGTCAGTCAAAAACTTAAACCATGGACTTTTTATGTACATCATGCTTAATCTTCTACTACCGATATGTAAGTAACAGTTTTGTTTTCATACAGTTTTGACGGTTTGCGATATGTTCACAAGTCTATGCTTTTGCAAAGGTATCGTCACAGTACCAATGGAGGAATGGGACGTTTTATTTAGATAGCCCCCCCCCCCCACCTTCTCCGATTTTCACCAAAATGGTGCCAAACGTTAGTGCACGAATGTGCACGCAAAAATTTTATCTAAATAAACGTAGGAAGGGGCGCAGTTGTGAATTCACACACTCAACTAACAAGGAAACACGCAGACGCACATGCGTAGTAATCCATTGTTCTCATCCATTGTTCTCCCATCCTGATCTGTGTGGTGTTATTGTGTCTACGTGTTTTGTTTTTTTAAGTTGCTGTGCCAACGTCTGTTGGAAGGTTATCAAGTGACTCTTTTCTTGGTCTCTTCGATAACCAAGTAATTACGACTTCTGTGTGGTGACGTGCTCATGGATTTCGTAAGGTGGCGCGGTTGTTATTTTGTTCTAATTACTCAATGCTCTATTTTCACAATCTATCATATACCTGACGTTCATAATTTTAGAAAGTTGGGTCAAAGAGTGCAACTGTGCAAGTTAAACCCTCATCAACCTCCTGTTGGGCACCTCATTATGTCAGGGTTGCCAGGTTTTCAAGATTAAAATAACCGATCACACGATAGTACCATATTATATTGCAGTTATTAGTCTTTTTCCATACATACAAGCACGTCGCCATAATAATAATGATATTATTGTATCCGCGGCGATCTATCCAGCACAACTGTTTTCTTTTTTTAAATTTCTATGCATATCATATCTGTACACTGAAATGTACAGTTATTCAATTTTGTTATTTACTTGTACACTCCTCGTTCGAGAAAAATCATTGAAATTGTGAAATTTTAGTCATAGAGTTTACGTTGTGTGACGTCTCATACCAAAATCTCATTTTTGGATTACTGAAAATTCATGGAAGCATTTATCTTTGGATTAAGTTATAGCATTTGTTAAAGAAACTTCTTTATCTGGTTCCTATATGTTAAACTTTTTTTTTCGAACTAACTTATTTTTCTTTGGTGTAAATGTTTTAATTCTAATTTAATTGAAGTTTCTTTCATGGACTTCAATAATAAAGCTTTGTGCTCCCCCCCCCCTTTAATTTGAAGCGAACGATACCAATTTCAAAGGTCAAGGGTGACCACCAACCCATTCGATCCAGCTCCCGATTTCGCGCCCGCGCGCTAGAAATGGCACTTCAAACTGTAATTGTTTCCTCCTTTTCTCATTCATTCATTCTTTCCTTCATTCATTTAGTGGGTGTTTCGGAAACTATGTTGATCTGTGCCTATATCAATGTGCAATGCCGGTCGAAAGTGTGACTTAACTGTCCGACGATTCTTTAAATTTGCCAAGTTTATGGAACATGCAGATTTAAATCTTTTTAAATGTTTACAAGCAAAAACTTTTTTCCCCTTTATTTTCCTCTCCCGTTTATTTTCAGTATTATCATGTTCCATGCAACATTAACCATTTCCTAGATTTTGATTTGTGTAGAGTGAATATCGTAGTAATGCACACAATTTTAAAGGTTAAAAGATGTCAATAATTTTAATCGTTTGGTCTGTTTCTTATCACATCGTCCTCAGCAACTAAAGTGCCAGATTTACTGAACGCTATCTTGTAAGTCAACTTGATTTTTATTTTCCTTGCAGTATCAATATGAAACACAGCTGTAAAATCTACCTTTTATTTTCTGTCATTAACTTAATTGCACACACACTGTGTTTCTGGAAATATCAAGGAATTTGTCTCGAACTAAAATAAGTTTTAGTGAGAAACAGAAGTAATGTGTGCACCCTTATTCGTTATGGTATTAATTAGTATTCTGCTGGTACATCACCAGACACGGTAAAAATAAAACATGCGCGTTCGTAGTTTGTATTCCCAGCTAAATAGATTATGAGCAAACCTGGAAATGATGAATATTTTAGTATTTTATACAACGCAACACTATTTACAGTAATTACGTACATCTTCATATATTTTCAGCCCTTGCCTCTTGAAGTTTTTATATAATTACTTAAATAGGCAGGTCATGTAGAAATTGTCTGTATTGTGTATGTATATACATAATAGACGTATTCGTATTTACATTACTGTTACTTAGCGTCGCTTTTCTGCCACTTTTTGGTTATCGCGACGGATTTTAAGGTGCAAAATTATGGTCGGGAAAAGGATAAAAAGGTTCTGAAAAAGTTTCAAAAAGATGCTGATAAAATGCCTTTATCCAGGTCTAAACCAGTTACACCAACATTCTTGCACAAATTATTGTGAATCTGTCTGTGGAAGACCCTGTTGGAGGGTGGAAACGTTTCATTTTAGTGTAAAACAAAATTCTACAATACATTTTGCCTTGGTCAGCATTTGATTGTTTTATTAACATGGAAACAAGGCTTAACAGTGTTACCATTAACATTCTTTATTCAACACTGTAGCAAATAACATAATTAGTAATTAGTTACTGTCGATCAACAATGTTCTCATTTTCTGCGCCTTGTGTGAAATGCGCGCGGACCGCAGAGAGAACAGTCGATCTGCCGAATAGGTTTTGTTGAAGTTTGTCTTTTCTCTCGCGGGTTCCCCTACATTATTTTGGGAACTATTGTTGCTGCAATGATTATATTATACCATGTTATAGCTCTCGTTTTGCTCGTTTATGTAGCTGCTCAAGAAGAGTGAAAATAATTAATTTTTTTAACAAAACATGAAAGAAAAGGAAGGATAACAGGTGCTGAAGCATCAAAGACTGGGTAAAAAGGTGATAAATATAGGTTACTAATCTCACGAAAAGGTGCAACAAAGTGTGTTCATTTTACTTTATTTCATGTCCTAAATACATATCTCAAATGATCGGTATGAAAACCGCTATAGTTTTGGAAAGGTGTTGCACCTTAAAATCTGTTCCCTAATGATGAATTATGATATGAAATTGATGAGCGACACTCTCTCATGCCCAGGCCAGGACACAAACTCGAGTGTCGGTGGCGAAATCGAAAGTCGACTACATAACAGCCACGTATTCGATACAATCGATCAATAGTTATAGGAAGTTTCTGATAAGTTTAGAACTTGTCTGTGTATTATTAATTCTGCTGCTTTGCAGTGTTTTGTTACACCAGTTGGAGCAACTCTCTTTCACAAGACTGTTTCCTTATCTCGACGTGCTGATTGCAGACGTTTACAGCCATATGCCTTGTATGAAAGCGTGCGCGATGAATATAACTCTGTCCAAATATAGACTGTGTGTTTAATAAACAAGTATCACGAACTTCAAATAAAACCCAAGTCAGCAGACTCGGGTTGCACCTGGTGTAAAGTTGGTGCACAACGTAACACGATCTGTTGACATTCAATGTCATTTATTACATATTCGGTGCGTCATAAATGCGTGGGGCGAGTGACCTTTTTAAGTTCGACAGGAAATGCAACGCAAACCGGTCGTCCGAGAAAGGAAAACCTGCATGAGCAGTTCAAATCAAATATTCGGAAGATTTACACCTGTGCAGCTGAACTTCTAGACAGTTTCTGCTGTTACTGCTAAAGTCGCCCTTACACGTTGCCATTGTTACTGAAACAGAGCATTCATGACCCAACAAAATCGATAATTGAAGTCGAACAACGTTCATAGTAGAAATATTGAAATGTCTGAAATTGCATCCGTACACAATCAAAGAATTATTGCACAGTTCCACGTTTTACCGAAATCGGCAGTTATGCGGTAAGCAAAATAGCTTAGCGATTAGCTGTAACAAAGATTATAATTTTCTATCCAAAGGAAGATGTATGGTATATCAGAAAGTCGAAAGAAGTGTGATGCATTTCTCAGTATTAGTCTAAATGAAGTCTGATACACCAGAGAAACTATTATAGGTAAGCATGACAAAATAATTTCATAAAATCTCATTTTCACAGCCACACAGGTATAGTTGTTTTTCAACTACAATTTAAGATCACCACTAAATATTATATTTTACGGTTCTTTGTCGAAAATAACACTGGGGAACAGTGATTTTGGTGCCTTACAATTTTGACCTATTTCTGGGTATATGTGGGTCACTTATTCCAAAAATGCTTTCAGTTTTGCCCTATCAGCTCTAGTTTTTGAGATAGAGCTTATTCACATTATATACCAGTCTAACCATACTGGTCCGCATATACAACTATATCACTCGCATACAATTAAATACAAAAGACGTTTGGATGGATCAAGCACTTTCTTTTTCATGAAGCAACTGTATCTATCTAAACACCGTTATTTATTTATACATTTGTCGCATTAGGTTCATTATTTTCTTCCATCAGGTCGCTGAATCCTCGTTTGTGTGATTTCCTCCGATGCAATGATCTTGGACATTCTCGCTGGATGATCCAACAGTAGTCCGCCATTATGTATTCGTCCACGATACCGTTCTTCCATTGTACTTATTTCCTGGTGTCACCCTGTTCCTCTCTTACATCTCAAGACAATCTTGAAATCTGTCCAAAGGACTGTGCAGGTAGTGTAATTTGATGCTCATGTTACAACCAAGTGCACAAAAAGCAGTGAGCATATTCTCCACTAGTGCATCATAGTTAGGGGCCTTATAGTTTTCAAGGAAATTCTTCACTACCATACAGAACGACAACCACGCAGCTGCCTCAGTATCGTTCATTGAGTCTTGAAATTTCTGGTCATTTATGAGTTGGCGGATTTGTGGTCCATCAAATATACCTGCTTTTATTTTCTCGGTACTCACTGCAGGAAATTTTGTACATATGTAGCCAAAACATGCTCCATCTCTATTCACCGCCTTGATGAAGTGCTTCATTAACCCAAGTTTGATATGCAGTGGTGGCAATATGATGTTGCTGTCAACCAAAGGTTCTGTGATGATGATTTATTCTCCAACGATCATGCTTTCTCTAAGAGGCCACTGTCTTCTCACCCAGTGTTGATCTTTAGCTCTAGAGTCCCATAGACATATAAGGCATGGGTATTTGGTGTACCCATCTTGTTGACCTAGAAAAAAATTCACCATCTTGAGATCGACACAGATAACCCATTGGTGATCGCGATACGAGATCTTCTCTAGCACTGTGGCTATTGTAGCTTGATTTTCACGCATAGCAACTGCGTGACCAATTGGGATTGACCTGTATATGTTCCCATTATGCAAAGAACACATTTGAGGCTGCGTTTGAAGCTATCTATAAATAACCGCCATTTACTTGGTGTGTATTTTCTTATACCCAGTTTCATTAACAGTCCTTCAACATTGGTGCAAAAAACAAATTGGTTTTCTGTTGTGAAGAATGGCAGGAAATCTGTTTCTCTGTTGCGATACACTGTGATTTTTGTTCCCGGTAACAGACATTGTTTCTCTGTCAGCCTGAAAGCTAACAATTCAGACGACTTCTTTGGTAGACTTAGATCTCTGATAAGGTCGTTCAATTCCGCTTGATTAAAACTGGATGCAACTGATGGAGGTCCTGCGAAATCACTATCATTTTGCTCAGCATAGCTTTCAGCTGATTCTTCCTCTTCTTCTGATGACTCTGGAAGACTGGTAAATATTGGAACAGGTATCTCCTCTGAAGTTGAACAGGGGGCGTTTTGCGGAGCGTAGATCGGGATATATCTACCTATTCCGGTTATTGCTACCTTTTCATTCATAGAACAAAAGTAACAGTCATCACTGTGGTTTGTTTGTTCTCGCCATATCATTGGTACCCTACATTTCAAGCACATCAGTTTCCAATTTGTCCACTGTCCCAGATGCTCTGTGCACGTTTTACATACAATGTGAGGTGCCCAAACCTTATCTTGGTCTCCCAGTTTTACTTTGAAATAGGCCAAATAAGCTAGTTTTACAAAGTCAGTTATGGGTTTTCTTTGCTGAATGAATGTGTAATCCCCACAGATGTAACAAAACACATCAGGATTATTCACACATTTTCTTCGTGATGAAGCCATGTCAGTGCCTGTAAAAAGGATAAATAAATGTCAGAATAGTTAAAGTACATATGCAAACAACAACATGAATAGAGCTTGGATAAAATCAATTAGTATTATGCAAACATTCAATTTACAAATGGTGGTGTAAAAACACAGTAGTCACAAGAGCCATGTATAATGATATCATCAATATCTTATAAACTAGAGCTGCTAGAATGAAATGGATGGCATTTTCGAAATCAGCAGCGCCAAAATACCCAGAATCAGGTAAAAAATTCCAGGCACCACGATTTTTTTTATTTAATTTTTCCCCCAGTGTAATTTATCATCACATCACGTACTGTTGTAGAAATATACATTATTCTTTGTTGTAAATTTGCGATTAGACAAGAATTTCCACTATTACTCTAGTTTCTAGAAAGTCACGGCCACATGCTTACTTTCCGCGTCGATTTCTCTTCACCACAGAATAGAAACAAATAGCATTCTGTATTTGGATGCTTCTTTTCGATAATATAAACGATTTAATGAGCATGTGCTCTGATTTACCGACAGTCGGTAACGAAAAGCTTTATTTAGAACAGCTCCTAAATAGAAATTCTTGAATGCGAGAAGAAACATGTGTGCTCTGACGTCATTCCTTTAAGCGTGGAATTCAGTGTGTTGTTCATGATTTATTTGATCGTGTATGGATAGCTTAATAATCTAATACAGAGTGATTTCAAAGTAACGTCATTTACTACCATAGATATTTCAGAGGACAGGGATACCACCTTTTTCTATATCCCAGTTATCCGATTGATTTGATCGTGCAGTTCGTGTGTCTGTTTTTATTACCTAAAAGGTAAAGGTAAAACTATCTTCACTGTCCAGAGCTCCACACATTCTCAATCTCAGCCATAGTGGATGAGAGAGTTGGGGAGTAGCGTAACTTGATGTAACGCAAGAAAAATGATAATTTTTCGTTACTTGCATTAGTAATTTGTAGAGTTAGTATGTTCAGGACTTAGCATAGCTATTGGTAAAGGTGATGATATTGTGAAGAAATTAATTAAGGTGCTTTTTAAGGGCATATTTGGCCATTTGTACATGATGGACCATATTTTGATAGATATTCGGATGTTCAGCATATTTTCGCTTTTCAAGGAATAAACAGCCATGTTCATTCAAGTTGTTATTTTTTTTTTACAATAATACGTCCCAGGTGGAATCCCGCCTCCTTTTCTAATGGAAAGATAGGAAGTATTTATTTATTTACAGAAAGTATTCAAGTACATTGCAACTCAGGGCTCATAAAATGGAAATAATATGTGAAACTATATCTGCATAATATGTTAAATATTATGAGCCACGGGAGGACGTCTGACTACCATGGTTCGATCCCGACGTGGGAGAACCGGAATTTTTTGCACCTGTTCTAGTGGCTCCGGCGCACACCCAGTGTCATATAAAGTGGGTACCTGGAGGAAACTCTGTCGTAAGGGCATATTTTCAAATTATAGTGTATATTTTTTTTTAAATTTTAGGTCATAAGAGCCTTTTTTTTATTTTGCATATTTTGGTGATTTTTAGGTCAAAGATCCTAGCCCTAGAATGTGTTACTTCTTCGGTACGTTAGTAACGCATTACCAACATTACATGAGTAATTGTAACGGCACTTCGTCACTCTGTTACTTTAACTTGCGTTCCCTTAATACATTCAGAAGCGGAGGATTTATATGACAGGTTGAACATGCTCTGGGAGAAGATGCAATACAGAGAACAGGTGAAACGTTCAAGCCTGTATTATTATACTATTAAACGTATTATTATATTTATTAATAATGACTTAATAATACTCAGCGGTGAACGATGAGACTCGGTGAAGTACACACTCCTCTCAGGTACAGGGATAGTGTTGGGCAAAGACAATATTCACAGCACAGAGAAATAAAACCACACTGCTGCAGTAGATAAACTAAAAAGTTTTATTCTTTATTTATGACAATTATAATGCGAATATACTTGAGACGAAGGCGAGGATTTCGCTTTGTCGATGAATTGACTCAACTAAAACTCAACTCAATGCGTGGCTATCGGCATGCCTATGATCACATAGACCTATCTTGCGCCCCGAACTATCACACCAAGAGATATGCAATAATAACCGAGCCAATATTTGCTTTTTAGCCTTTTAGTCCAAATTAATCATTAGGCTAGCTATATTTCTTAACGAATAATGGTTGCAGTATTGTGCATAGTATCAATGCATGGCCATCGGCATACCTATGATCGCATAGGCCTAGCTTCCTCCCCGAACTACCATACCAAGATATATGCACAACCCCGAAGAGTTCATTTTAGGTTTAAAAGCTTCGTCGATCCTTGGCGAAAGTGTGATATTTCTTAGCGATATCCTTGCTTTTATAGTATTTCGAGAACACAGATTCAAGTACAGATGAATCGCTCACTATCTACAAAAGGATACTATCAACAAAACTGACATCTTCACATGTTTAGAAATACAAATTCACATAGTGCACTCTTGCAAACATGAAGATACATTAAACTACTCATAATAGAGCATAAAATACAATAAACATTAAACGAAAGATATAAATTATAAACAAGGTGCAATATTACATATAATGACACGGAAATTACGCTTTCTTTGCTCAAAATAAATATATTAGCGACATATTTTGAAGTTGTGACGTCACATAAAAATATGGATCATATCGCAGATGTGATACTTGCGTAAACAGTTGAATGTTCTTATTGTATGACGAAGTAACGGAAACGTGTTACTTTTGAAAGCAAGTAACTGTGACGAGTTACTTTTTAGTAACTTACCAAACTTTAGTAGATGTGATCAAGATCGCACTCCAGCTACCTCGGCCTCCCTTGATTAGTTAGAGGCTAACAGTTATATTCCACCCTGTTAATCGAATCCGGGACTCTCCCGTGTGTCCAGACACCCTAGTGACTGGACAAGTGCGGCGAGATCACATACGTTGTCCCTTGATGCATACGTTCTTCCATACGTTTATTGAAATGAGTATAAATTGCTTACATGAATCATTACGAGAATATTTAGTTCTCTAAATACATCCCACAGCAGTGTTCCCAAAATGTTAAGGACAAGAAGGAAAAAAAATGTTCCCAAAGATCACCAAAAAAGGAATTTAATGTCGCAGTTTTACCACAGCTTATCCGAAGTAGGTGATAAAAATATGACGACATATCCTGTGTGCAGGCCCGTAGCCAGAATTTTGTTTCGGGGGCTCATCCTTTATCAGCAGCAACCATCTAAAGGTGAAATTTTGGGAAGGGTGGGTGCTAGAAGCCCTAAAAATGGATTTCTCAGTATATTAACAACAATCCTGCTAAAGAAGTAAAATTAATTACCACTATACACTATTTAAATTAGATATTTGTAGGATTTCGAGCGGGCTTCAGCCCCTCGTGCCCTCCCACTGGCTACGTGCCTGCCCGTGTGTGAACAAAAATTGAGACTAAGTACAGTTGATGTGCAGAATTATAGAATAGAGATGCTTCCGCTCCTTTCGTCTCTGCAAAGAAATGGCGATTTCTCCGATCCACAGAATGCCCACACTGTCATTGCACGGCCTCCAGATTTAGTGACTGTCACACTGGTAGTAGACAGTGGGGAGAGACTAACGGCTGAACTGAAAACAAAGAAAAATGTGCAATTAATGAAAGCAAACAATCATCCAAGCGATTTGCAAAGGAAGAAGCAAGCATATGCCGCAAAATCCACTTCCATCTTGGCGAATTTCATCCTTCTGGATGCTATAATAGGTCATCCTAAATCCGCAGTGGTGGAATATTGTGTCGTAAAATTCCCTCCAGGAAGGGTTTCACTTGTTAAAAGCTTCCGCGTCTTCTAGAAGATGAAAATTGTTTTCAAGTTGGGAAATCTTCACATCAGGATGTTACTGAGATGTCATTTTGTGGGCGCAAGGTGCTCATAATGAAGTCGAAGCACTCAAAACTTTAGCATCCTCATAATGCTGGTCTCGGGAACAGTGTTGGGAAATGGCGTCGACAGTATTGCCAACCCAATGAATATTTATCCAGATTCTGAACTTATTTTCTTAACTGACTGACCGTACGGGTCTGTTATGGAATGGACAGACTGGAATGAAAGAGTCAGAAACATCTGCGCCGGCCTCCGTGGCGGAGTGGTTAGCGCAGCTCGCTACGATGACAAGGGTCCCGGATCACGACATGGGCGTGCTTTGCGAGTGTCTCTTCATCATTTTCATCATATCACTCATCATCTTCGCGATTAGCCAAAATTGGCACAAAGCGAAGTAAAATTAACCAAATCAATCAGAAAATTTGTTGTAGTTTTTATTATGGTGAAGTATTCGTCTTCCTGTAGTTTGTTTTTCAGAGTTGCACCATAATTAGCAAGAATGGATTAATTTGCCAGGATACTTGACAGTGATTATCGTCAGACTGTAAAGTGTCGTGTGAGAACCAGAGGGACGTAACTCAAATTTACAGGAGAGAGGAAATAATGTATTCTTAGGAGTTAGTTTGACTTATAACACCATTATGCCTTGTTTCCATGATATGAAAAACTCAATATGCTGACCAAGGCAGAAAATTTATTTTATTTTAAAACACATTAAACAACCTTCTAGCAAGGTCTTCTTCAGACTCTGTACCCAGTACAAATGAAACAAGGTACAAAACAGGAAGATATATATATATACACACATACACACACACACTGAAATCATTCCCCTTCAGACAAGATTATTAGATTTTTTTCTCTATTTTAGAACATTCCAGCAGGTGGCCTTCCCTTGTCGACTGTACTTTCACCTGACAGGCGATTTGGATAAAAATTTCCTTTCATCTGGAAAGTGGTTGGACTCTTTCTCACGTTCTTCTTTCTTCGTTCATCTTCCTTCTTCTCTCCTCTTTCGCTCTTGTCCTTTCCACTCTTTCTAACACTTCTTCCATTATTTGTTTATCTTCAGTCCCCCATTCCAGTTCATTGTCTTCTCCTTTCTTCTCTATTTCCTTGGCCTCTTTCCATTTTCTTACTAGTACTCTCTTCTCCCTTGTTATCTGCTTAGCCTCATCCCACTCTGTCATGTCTTGTTTCTCTCGTGTGTTTAAATATCGCATTTTTCTCTTTTAAGTCGTACATGAGCTCTGTTGTTTCAACCTGTCTTTTAGCCTCTTTTTCGTTTCTCATATGTACACACACTGACATTCTTTACACTTCACTTCGTAGATAATCCCTTTCTCTTCCTCTTCTCTGTTTTCCTTTTTCTTGTTTCCATTCTTCGCTATTCTTAAGATTTCTTGTTTGACTGTTGAAAAGTCAGTAAATTGGAGGTACGCGACTCCACCTTACTAAGCATTAGAAGTGAAGATATGTCGAGTTGACTCGAAATGGAGCTCTTCAGAGATTATTTAAACAAAACTTAAAACTGCATTTTTGGAGTTACGTTTCTGTGGTTCGAAAGATTGATTCACTGCAGCACACACGGCGTTTGCTGTTTTCTGTGCTTGAGTCGTTAGCGTAACGCGCTGCGGAGTCCAGGGTTCTGGGATAGAACCCGAAAAAATTGAAATCGTAGTAACATAACTTGCAACATTATTATTACAACTGACTCATAGTTAGCGCTCTCCCGTTTGGTGTTCGATCCCCAGAGAGAGTTTCAAAATATCGATGTTGAACCAGTAGCGGTCTCGACGCGCCAACCAATGAAAAGCCCCTGTGCAGGTCTTGGCCCTCAGTGGGCTGTTACGCCACTGAGTTATTCTTATGCCAGGACACGCACGTCCTGCAGGCTGGGAATGAATGCTCGAAACAATTGGAGGACAAAGAAACATACACTGGAAAAAGTATTAAAAAGTCAGGGAGAATAGACCAAAACTGCTATTATAACACCTATACGGAATGGGCGGGAAAGTGAAGAAGGGAAAATACAAAGTGTTGTAGTGTGCACAGCCGATGGCTCGCACATAAAAAATAAATTAATTTAGTTTAGGTTTCAATAACTTTTTAATATTTTTCATTTTTTTCTTATTCTTTACCTTAAATTTTAATGTCGTCGCCTTGTAATCAATAGGTCCCCGGGTTCGATACTCGGTGAAGGCACATAGTAGTACGGATTCCACTTTAAGCTGTAGGTCCAGTCCCGATGAGCATATCTCTGCATAAAGTGGATTTTAAACAAACTCAAAACTCTCCTTCAATTTCTACCTAGAAAAAATTCCCTTCGTGGCAAGACTCGGATGTGGCAGTGTTTGTCCAATCATGTACTTTGCATCAGTTCATCCTTATCACGATTAACCTGAGGTAAAATAATAAGCATTACATTGCAGTACAGGATGAAAACACAATAACTTTTTTTTTAGCAATGCTGCCTACAGTGATATTGTTAAAATAGACTGTCGTAATAAAATGAAATGTTTGTAAAGATGAATAAATTTATTCTAAGAAACCTATCCGAATTCAACCAGAAAAGCAAGGCAGTTTGGTATTTTTTCTGCACCTGTCGGAAAAGTGAGTCATGTCGCACATTCGCATCCCAGCCGTGGTGTGTCTGCATGACGACCTTGATTTCCGGTGAGGTCGGCAACCCTCATTCCCTTCCCGCATGACCTTCAAGCCTTTTGTTCTGCAACTGAAGCCTCTCTCTCACCTTTACAACCTTACCGGTTCAGCAGGGTGCACGACACAGCTCACAGATAAACTAAACTTGAATTATTAGGAGGCATTGAATTATATACATCTATGCTGATAGCGCAAAGTTCTCGAATATTGCTTAGAACAATGTCGCCTTGGTTGGCTTTTTCTTTGCGCGAGTTCATTCGCTGTAAAAGTTTCCACACATGCATGTATATAATAATATACAGGGTGCAATATCATTGAAGACTGGTGGGGGAAGATTTTAAGTCACACACACGTTACATAAAAAGTAAGTTACTAAATATTTACATACATTAAATACATATGAAGGAATCAATTTGTTACTTTTGTGTACATAAGATATTTATAAAGTGGCAAATTAATTACTTTATCATCTGGTTAAAAATTCCAATAAATTGCAAAATTAGTTGAGATTGTTTTACTATGTTTTAGTTTTAGTTTATTATTTTTTTATTAATATAAATCAAGTAGATTTCATACTTATATTTGCCTTGCATTGTTGGTTCACTTGTATTCTGAATGTTTTGTAGTTGGTGTAGATCTGTTAATGGTCTCGTGAAAGAGAGAGGAGAATGAGGAAGGGGGAGAGTGAGAGAGAGAAAGATATGAGCATGGAACATTCACAAACACGCAGAGAGACAGATATTATCGTTCGTTCTTTCTATGTGTTTTTGATTCTCTCTTAGTAAAGTATATTTGAAGTTAAAACTAATTGTTTATACCAATATATATATATATATATATATATATATATATATATAATATAATATAATATTTCACACACTGAGGGGGGTATTTGAAGGAGGATGGGATGAAATTACCCCTCTGGTTTCAGCATTCCTCCCTCTGCTGGGCTCTTGGCTCCTGGAAGATTTTGTAATTTATATATTGTGTAGTTGCCAGAATTTCCCCCATATAATTTTTTATCAAATACCACACTGTGTGTGTATGTGGGGGGGGGGTGTAAATGTATGTTTATATACAGAGCATTCGCTACGAGACTTGGCGGCAAGCGGCCCGTCATCAGCGCTTGTATTTCCCGGTGAACGGGGTCCGCGACAGTCGCTAGAGTTTGCTATTAAAATTACAGTTTTCATATTGTGTGTTAACCTTGACTACAGAAGGTGTTCAAAATGATGACCCTCTGCTGCAACACATTCCTAGCATCTCTGAAGGAAATTGGCATTTACACGTACAAGTTCTTTTACTGTAATTCTCCCGATTTCTCGTACAATACTCTTTTAACTCACGGATGGTGTACGGATTATATTTGTTTACTTTATTTTTTAGATTTCCCCATTTTTCTTTCCACTTTTATTCAGAACTGACCCTGTTACTCTAAACTTTTTTACGAGGTTTAATATAGTGGTCCTATGTGGAACGAGAATACCAGGAAATTTCGTTGCATAACGTCGTCGCACTTCTCCAAAATTCCTCTTTCCGAAGTAACACTCGACAAGGTAAATCCTTTGTTGTAATGTAAACTTTTGTGGTGCCATATTAAGCCACAATCTTCAACACACGGACACGACACAACACAACTTCCGCGGGAGGATTATACTGGCGTCAGTCTGCAACGTCAACAGAAAGTGAAAGAGAGCGAAGGCAGGTAGAGCGAAAAAACAAGACTGTAGCATGCGACTGTCGCGGACCAGTTCACCGGGAAAGACAATCTCTGACGCCGGGCCGCTTGCCGCAGAGTCTCGTAGTGAATGTCAGGGAATGCTCTGTATTATGTGAGCTTTGCACTTAATGGAGCAATCAGGTATTGAGAGTTCAACTGCATCAACTTTTATATCCACTATAGAGTGGGATCTGTAAATATTGCCAGACAAATTGCCCATCTCTGTTCCTTCACTTGCTTCACTCACTGAGGCTCAAGACTTGAAAGAATAAGTAGTTCAGAACTAGTACACCAGTACGAGTAGAATTCCATTCTCAAAAGAAAAATTAATGAAAGTGATGGCAAATCTGCATAAGATTTATACTTCCGACTGTACATGTTTGAATTCAAATTGCTTTTGAAAGGAATGTGAAGTAAGTGAAAGTAATCATTGTTGCTGGACAGATATGTGACATAAGAAATAGTAGATTAAGTGCAGAAATGCTTCAAAAACTTGTTTCTCTGAAGTTGAAACTGCCATATGTAGAAATTTCGGCGAAGAATCTTGAATCTGCCAGCCTTTTATTTTCAGTACTACTAAGAACATGAATTCGTGTGTTTTTCAAATATGCACATTAACTGCTTGTGTACTAGAGTTAAGTCTCTGAAAATATATATTACATATATACATGCAATATTGTTTTTGTTATGCTGAAAAAAAAAACATTTCTATAGAATAATCTAATGTATCTGAATTGCAAAATTTTCTGCTTAGTCACATCAGAAGTACCAACTGTGTATTGTACATTGTTTTAAATTGCAGTAATATAGTGTACACACTGTGTGAGTGTGTATAGTTAGGGGAAAATTGCTGCTCTTGTTGATCATTAAAAATTCACTACATTCCCATAATGTACATTCCTTTGAGGCAGTCAAGCTAGGTAATGGTAAAAATTAGACAATATACAATGCAAGGTTTTTTTTTTCAGGAGTAAGTAGTAGCAATTTCAGTGTGTTTTTAAATGTATTCACTTTAAATCTCAACAATATTCACTCTCCTGAAGATACATACATACAATAGAACCTGCATTACATGTCCTTGTAGATGGGTCGACCTGCCGGACAGTTTCATTTTCGGCTTGGTTTGTGACGTAGCCTTTGTAGGTCGTCTCAATTTTGCAAGAGGAGATATGCCGCTCTGACGACGATACCAGCTTCGTGAACCCCGCCCCCTGTAAATCAAAATTCAGAACATTTTTTGCTTTCCTGTGCGATCATGAATAATACTCGAGATAGGGAAACTATTTTTTAAAAAACATTTTTCTGGGAGCTGAAATTTCTACGAAGAGTTCCTCTTTAATATCTTTCAATGCTGATGCGGGATTTTCTCACAAGACCTCGCCGACCAAAATGAGGTAGACATTATTGATTCTAAAGCGCCCGATATCGCAACGATAATGCTTTTTGGAAATAACGTTCCATATATTTCAGCGGCAGCATCAACAACGAACTCTTACTTCTTTTTTGTGATCTAGTTAACTTTCCATTTTTTCCCTATAAATTAAAATTCCCTGACGTAAACTTATTATATTGTGATAAAGTTTGTGAATATGCGGTGTTAGTGTTGAATATAAACAGGCATGTTGTTCAGTGGTACGAGGGTCACTATTTATATTTTGAGCCTAACAATGAAAAAACAGGAATTTGGCATTGAAAACTGCTTTATTGTTTTTCAAAGTATTCTCCTTTATGGTCAATACACTTTTGCATTCGTTCGAACCATTTGTCAAAGAATTTTTTCAATCTTCTTGAGACACCTCCATAATATGGTTTTTGAACGCATCAACTGCGTCTTCCGCCGACGAAAATCGTTGTCCACGCAATTTATTCTTGACATTCGGGAACAAGAAGAAGTCATTGGGTGCCAAATCAGGACTGTACGGCGGATGACCCATCAATTCGATTTTTTGACTGTTCATAAAGTCGGTTGTTAGACGAGATGTGTTACAGCTGGCATTGTCTTGATGAAGAATGATCCGACGGCGTTTGTTTGTTTTCCGTATTTAACCGAAGACCTCTGGCAAACAAATTGTTGTGTACCATTCAGAGTTGACCGTTCTACGTTCCTCTAAAGGCACAGTTGCCACATGACCAGTTTTCCCGAAAAAACAGGCGACCATTTGTTTCGATGTGCTTCGAGCGCGAACAACTTTTGTTGGATTGGGTTCATCTTGAAACATCCATACAGTCGACTGCTGTTTACGTTCCGGCTCATATGCATATATCCATGATTCGTCACCTGTTACAATCTTATATACGTCTTTTGAAGAACCACGATTGTATTTATTGAGCATTTGTTTGCACCAATTGACGCGAGCGTATTTGTGAGTTTTTGTCAAATTGTGTGGGATCCAACGAGAACATACCTTTCTCACAGCTAAATGATCATGTAATATTTTATATATGATGGTTGAACTAATGCCTATGGTTGCCTCAATCTCACAGTATGTCACATGACGATCTTGCAGTATTAGGTTTTGCACAGCATCAATGTTTTCTTGAACAACAACTGATTTTGGACGACCTTCGCGAATCTCGTCGGTGAGCGAATGACGGCCACGATTAAATTCGTTAAATCCAGCGTTTCACAGTGGCAAAGGATGGGGCTTCATCGCCAAATGTGGAAGTAAGTTGATCGATGCACTCTTGTCTTGATAATCCACGTCGAAAATCGTAAAAAATCATCCCACGAAAATGTTCACGAGTTAATTCCATTTTATTGTTGTCGCGCAATCTCCAAGGCAACATAAACAACACAAATGAAGCTATTGACACAACATTTGAAGTACGTTATGGTCAATAATGCCAGACGATTCCGTGCAAACGTCAAATCGCGCCTAACTTCAATCAATTTTTTTGCCAAGGCTCAAAATATAAATAGTGGCCCTCGTATGTCTAGAAATAGATGTTAATACTCTCCTGCCGTCTTACCTGTTGCGTACTGCGGTAGGTAGAAAGATTAAGCTTGATACTTCATGACGAACTTATTGTAGTGATCGTTCATTTGAACAATCAAGGTGTCAGAATTTTCAGTAGCAGATTAAACTGGCTTAGAAATCTGCAGATCTAGCTGAGTTTATTTTGATTGATTGAATTTTAAATTTTGGGTACGTTGTGAAACGCCCTCCCTTGCCCGGGAAAACAAATGCTACCACTACCTAGATAGAGGCGGCAAAATCTCCCTCGGACAAGCGAAATAGCGTTACGGTCCAGGTTAAGTTCGTGTGTAGGAACCGGTGACCGACAGTGCATAGTGATAAGCCATATCGAATAAAAACAAAGACATATGTACTTTCAAATAACCACCTCTTTACCTGTAGCCGGGAAGCGGCTAGCTGCATACCTGAAAATCACGGGTAGCCACATGCGTACGAAATGATATAGCCCAAAAATTAACATGAAAAATAAAAAGTATATTCTATTCATAACCAACAAACAATGGAATTATTACAGGTCCCCACTCTTGCATTCCACACACATTCTCTCACAGATTCTCTCTACGGGGTCATCGACACAAAGAATGATACATGACATGTACAGGTGTTATGACGATAAACCCTAATTATTGCATTCTCAATTAATTTTACCTTAATTTTTGTCTAATCAGGTCATTTGTGATTTTGCTCCAGTGCTACTCAAATCCTAGCCAGCCCTTAAGTTCACCTTTTTTTAAAAAGAAACTAGTCGGCGCGGTGACTATACATTATTTGATCAGCATAAACAAAGGCGTCTCAACGGCAATACATTCACGTGGGCGGACGTTTTCCTTTTACAAGACCTCACGTGGTTCAAACATAACAAATAACCTCCGTTGAGTGACGCAAACATATACTCTCTAGCAGGCGGGACTTAAACACTTCGCCGCGACGAGCAATTCATATTACCAGACAAATACTTTTACCAAATAATCACACATGCTGCCTGACATAGCTAGCACTGACACACAAAAAATTAACACCTCAAGTAGATTAAACAATTAAGTGGGCGGCGCTTTACTCTAATAGTACGCACTTTAAACGAATACAAAGGAGCACAAACAACAATAAATGTAAGACCATTAAAAAAAAATATCACAAGGAATAAGAAAAATTGACCTGAGACGAATAAATTACAAATGACAAGCGCGACGGGAGTTTGATATAAAATTTCGAGTTGAGTGGGCGTTTTCAAAATGTTGACGAATTTCAAGGGCGTTCTCTAAATCAATCGGGCCGTCACGTGCTGACAATCACACAGATGAATACATTACCAACTCTCAGCTTCCGAGGTGCATCCTGGCGTCGTTATGGGCGATTGAAAAACACATAGTATTCACACGGAAGGTTTCCTTGGTCGCGACGATGGAGATGCGGAAAGTGTTCATACTTCTGGTTCCTCGGTTTCTCTTTCCCTCGGGATCGGTGGTCTGGGCGTCGGGACGTCAACGTGGCGGATGGTAGGCATCATCGGCGTATCAATAGGGCGGCGTTCGACCTCTCTCTCTCTCTCTCTCTCTCTCTCTCTCTCTCTCTCTCCATGGCGGCGGATAGGCATCATCGGCGTGGCTCGTCGTTCCTCTCTCTCTCCGTGGCGTATGGTAGGCATCATCGGCGTAGTCTCTTCTGACATCGGGCGAATCGACGTAACGCCCTCATCTCTCTTCTTCCTCTAGCCCGCCATAGTTTCCGGTGTTCCTCGTTTCTCAAAAAAATTATAAACGGCGTAAGGCAATCACAAAAACACGGTCTCGCTTCAAATGCTCCCAGCGGTTGAGGTAGGCGCACTCGTGTAGACTTACTGTCTATCACACACACTGGTGTTCGTAAAACACAACAAAGTCCACTGTACACGCAGAGGTAGCACGAAGGTGCTCTTGTTACAAGAATCGCAGCAAAACTGTATATGGAGAGATAGCACGGAGCTGCTCTCGCTACAAGGATCGCGGTAAGACTGTGTATCGAAAAACCATGTCCTTCGTTTTATTTGGATTTTGAAAAACGACGCTAGGCGTACGTTGAAGTGACGCTTCCGAAGAGGTCATTCCACTTTGCTCTATTGTCTCCCAACTGGGACGAGCCGTGCTCGAAATTGAGTTTCTGCGGATTAAGCCTCAGCCTCGCTGTCGCCATAGCTCAATTGCAACCGGTGTCCACAAACTGATCAATTACAACCGATTTGATCTGGCGTCCGTAATTGTTGCTTGATCGCGACGAAACTCCACACATCCGTCCTTGCACACATGCCGCTGCGCTGGTATAAGTTTCACATGAATCTGACCGCTGGAAACAGATATATTTAAATGTTCGTCGTTACGGTCGAATTTCCTAAGCTTTAGACGCATAACGTGACCCTTCAGGTGCTCACCCTTAAGACACGTGAACGTCTCGTTCCTCCCGTCGGCTTGGCAAAAATCAAATATGTATTCTTACAACTTAAAACTCTCAACGCTTTGAATCAACACATTTTTTTACCGCTATGGACAATAATAATAATAATAATAATGACGTCGGTAAATCTGACTGTCACAACGTCAGGACTTAGGCTATTTTGCAACCGTCACATGCTACGGGGTCCAGCACCTTACCTTATCTAAAATATCACTAATACACAATTGTAATGTCTGAGACTAAAATATTCTGACTCCTATTAAGGGGCACTCAGCACAAAGAAAGATAAAACGCAGGACAACATACACACACAATCCTGCGAAGATTATACTGGCCGATGGTTCAGACGCCAGAGCCTCGTTAGTCTGCAAAATTCAGTTCAGGTTGACAATTAGGTGTACTATGTGGAAGGGCCACTCCTTACACCCCTCCTTTATTTTTAAGTATGCCAGTTAATGAGTTCAACTTTGTTATCTGCAACAACTTGTATGCCCACTGCAGACTGGCATCTGAAACTACAGTACCAGTTGTAACAAATATTCTTGCCAACAGGTGATATGAACACCATGAATGGTTAATGCACTAAAAATAATCAAAGCACGGCACAATCACCCACGTTAACACAGTTTTTATGACAATTATTATTAATTGCGTTGGCCAACTCGCTAATCAAAAGAGTTAATATGTATAGCAAAGGTTCAGGAATTTCGTGGAAGAAATAATTGTACAGAATCATCAGGACCAATGCTCGATATTAAAAATATCCACTTCAATTAGAGATATGTTTTGATTGATTTTTTGTGTGTGTGTGTGTGTGTGTGTGTGTGTGTGTGTGAAAATAGGTCAACATTAAACGCCAGACCTCATGAAGCTTTTGTCATTTCTGTTGTCTTTAGTTATCGATTTAATTATGGTTGTCTTTTGATGTGAGTTAGTGATGGTAGTGTTGTGTGTTCTGGCGCAATGAGGCTGAATGTATGTGTTGTGTACAAACCTTACTCTGCGTTCGTACTTCTCCTTCACGTGTAACAAGATAAAACATGAGGCTGTGCAGCTGAAAACCTGCACATCTGTCTCTTTATCTGTACTTTCAATGGGATCATATGATACCAAATACCTCTTTCCACTCCAAGGACGTATTTAGGAAGGGGTCCATGGGTCCGGACCTCCCCCCCGAAAGACTTATCAAGTACTAAAGATAAATAATGAAAATATACTCGTTTTGCAGTTGTTGTCGGAAGACAAGTATTATATTCGGATCATACGGCTTTGAAGAACAAGAAGGACGTATTTAGGGGGTCCAGACTCCCTTCCCTACCCGAAAGACTTGTTAAGTACGAAAATTAAATAATGGAAATAGTTTTGCATTTGTTGTATAATTTTCTCTGAACTTATCGGAAGACAAGGGTTATATTGGGATCATATGGCTTTGAAGGACAGGAAGGACGTATTTAGGGGAAACCAGGGGTCCGGACCCCCGAAAGACAAAGTACTAAAATTAAGTAAAGAGAATATAAGCATTTGTTGCATAATAGATTATTAATTTCCTATGAACTTTTTAGAAGCCAAATATTATATTGGCATCATACGGCTTTTAATGACATTACAAAGAAGATTTATGTACACTAGTACTCAAAATAATATGCATAAAATATTAACCAGATACTTACTTTTCTCCAACTACATGTAACATTTTTGTTATTCGATAAATATTCAATTATTCATGTATTTGACATTAATTTCATTGCCAGGTCACTTGTTTTTATGTAAATATTCCGATCTTAACTACAGGTAAGCTACGTAATGAATATGCGCTGTTATATCTATTCTTATACAGTCTTTTCACCGATTCGTGTAATAATAATATAATATTAATTTATGTATTTTAATTAGTATTAATTTGATTTAATATAATTATTTTAAATTAAACTATTATTATTACTACCCCTGTCTGTATCCACCCATATTTATGTGAGACGTGGAAAATATATTTTTTTGTAAAAGTTCATTTTGGTCGAATCACATTTTCTTATCTGTTCTGGGAGTAAGCCACCCCTTTGATTTCTGAGACACGGTAAGGGCCGTTTCAATCACTGCTTTGGCCCATGTAACTTTTTTCAATCACCGCAGTGATTTCTACACTGGACTCTCGAGAGAGGAGGTCGCACGCCCTCCTTTCGAAACCACGATCGATTAATCATAGTTTCGATGGTTTGCAGGGAGCCAAGTAGAGCCATTAATCGAACCTAAAGATATGATGTCTTTACATGGTGTGGAAACTTTTTTTTTTTTCCCTTCGGCCTCGTTCTTTTCATCCAGTCGTTTTTCGGCTCTAAATTTAGCAGAAATCGATGGCAAAGGCTTGCGGCAGACTCCCTCTGGCGTCGAAGAAATCGGACGCTCACACAAAATGTTTCACTTGGAGGATCACAGATAAAACCTGCCAAGGAGGGTACCAGATGTCGCTGTAAATGATACGGCGCTGATGTGAACACTTCCGCGGCTGGTGGTTTGTCGCAACGTTCTGGGTCGATGGTTGCCAGCGCCTTCAAGCCCAACATCCGTACTCTCAAGATGCCTTCATATATTTTGGGAGAGCATAAACTACGTAATACCCCCCCCCCAAGGGTGCGAAATCATTTAAGACTGGTGGGGGGAGAAAGATCTTAATCTACAACCCCCTCCCCACAAACATACATATAAATTATACGATATATATATTTATAATGTTATTAAAAGTAAAAATAAATTACTAAATTAAAAATATATTATTAATTACCCAAAAATAAATAAATTTGTTAAAATATATCAGATATTAATATTATATAGTAGCAAACTACGTCCTTTACTAACTGGTTAAAAATGTTAATAAATTATGAAATACTTGAAGTGGTTTTATTATGTGTAAATTTTTATTAAGTTTTTGCTATATGTTAATTTAAATCAATTACATTTTATAGTTATTATTGTTTTGCATTCTTGTTTTTATTTTATTGTGCGTATTGACGTAGATTTGTTAATGATCTCTTGAGAGAGAAAAAGCATTGAACACTCACAACTACACTAATTTGTATATGTATTCGATATTATTCTTAGTACAGTATATTTGAAATTAAAAGTAGTTGTTTATCTTTTGTTTGTTGTAACAAAAACTATCCCCCCGAAAATTTTGGTTGGGATTTTTGAGGCCAAGATTGTTGGTGGGGGGAACACTGTACCCCCATGATTTCGCACCCTGACTCCCCCCACCCCCCACACACACACTGCCAACAAAAAGTAGTCACAACAGTAAAGCACAATTCATTGTTAATGGCGGTGGCGAACCTAGAAGTTCGTGGTAATAGCCATTTCAATCACTGGAATAAATCTTACCTAAGAATGAATCCATTGACTGTCTCGAAGAACAAAGAACAGTGTTCCTAACAGTAATATGTTATTCTCGTTCTCTCTGCCTTGAATATTACTAATTTGCTTTTCCTTCCAGCAGTGTGTGTGTGTTAAACAAAAGGTTCAGATAGTTTACAAACTGTTTTGATACATATTTTTCTCTTATCAAATCGAAATTAAAGTGATTGAGTGAATGTTGGGAGGGCAAATTCTTTCGTCGTTCGACATAAAAGCTTGTAAGGTGCCTTCTTGGCGTTCATGAAAATAAATTACGAACACGTTCGATGTCTTCATTCGATATTCTTGGGCGACCAATACGATCTTGATCCAACACGGACCCAATCTCCATAAATTTCTGGTGCCATTGGCGGATAGTAGGACGACATGATTGGTTTTCTCATACTTGGTCCTGAGATGTCGTTGCGTTTGTGTATGAGAGTTTGTTTCGATGAACCAAGCAACGCACTGCACTTTCTATTGCGGAAACAACATTTTCATACTACACAGCCTGCTACGTCAGTGGGGCACCTGAAACAACTGAAATTCCCATTAAAACTTTGATATTTACAATTTATTATGCAACAAACACCATGATCTGTCATAGTACAGGGTGTACGTAATACATGTGGAAAGTTGTAAAGAGACTTTGTGGACACCCTGTATAATTAGATTGGGTTGAACATGACTCGCTCCCATCCAACAGTTTTCCGAGCAAAACACAGTAGATTGCAACCGTGCATGTTGTAGCATTTCGAAGGCTCCAATCCTAAATAATGTAATGGGCTCTGTTGTTGCGATGGTTAACTACGTATCGTAACGCAACTCCCATAAGACTTTATACTTCTTACCCAATACCTTGGGTACGATACGGTATATTAAAAGCCAGAAAGCAGGCGCTCTTCATGAAATTCTGACCCTTCACACCAACATTCATTGGTTGCCAAAAGAAAGGCATTCAAATTTAATGAACTGAGAAATGAATTATTACCAATGTCTGCCGCAAAGAAACCTAATTTTGCTGCCCTCATTAACGAGGAAACATTGTTCAAAAGTTGCATAGCTAGCCGATATGTTTGGTGATTTGAGGAAGGAAGAAAATATCATTACATCAAGTGACAAGGAAAAAGGAAAATGTGGAGGTCCAAAGTTCTTCCAAAAGGAAAATGTGGAGGTCCAAAGTTGAAAACTGTATCCTTTGAAAAGTTTCCTTCCACAGCTGCTACTGATCGAATATTGCTTCCAGTTTGATTTCAGAACATCTGTCTGTTTTGGAGGATAAAATACAATACTTTCCTTCCTTCAATGTGAATGAATATGGCTGGGTTCGCAATCACTTTGCCCGAGTGTATTTGCAATTCCTCCCCGTACTGAACAACCCATAGCATTATTAAAATATTTCGTACATATGTCTGTTTTGTATATGCTCATGCTTAATGTTTTTGTTGTGGATTTTCGCAGCATACCCTTTGAGAAAAGCTATTCTAGACACATTGGGTTTAAATAACAATACAACCCGGATATAAGAACTGGCTGTATATACAGTATGTAACATTCTTATTCGTACACACGGATTTTCAAAGAAAATGCTTTAATATCTGAAAGGAAATACACTCTTTTGAAATTGTTTCTTTACAATTCAATAACTAATATCATTAGGAACATAAAATCTTACCCAAATTCTGTATAAACAATGACGATAATAAATTTAATTAAACTGAAAGAGAAACATGCCATTTTTTGTACAACTTTTCTATTCGTACACTTAAAATATAAAATAAAAAAGTATATTCAGAGCAAATTGACTGGCAGTTCTAATACTTTGATGCGTATAACAATGTTGCATGAAAGAGCGTGTTTTTCTCTTTTCACTCAAATTATATGCTCTGTTTATACACTTTGAGCATACATTTTTATTGACATTTGTTGGTGAAACCTTCATTAACATTAATTTCCTGGTAGATATGAAAATGATTATATTTACTAGTAGATATGACATTTTTTCCTCGGAAATTCTATGTGTACGAATAACAATGTTACATACTATAGCTATAGTTTTTTTTAGAAGAATACATAACCAAGATCTAAAACTTTTTATGAAGGGATGAATTACAGGTGTGTACGCTAATTGTATGTAGATATGTGCGTGAAATGTAATATTTAAGAACATAAATTTATATTTATTTAAATATAAAATGACAAAATTGTAGGTAGATATAAATATGTTGTGTGTGTGTGTGTATATAATGGATGGATAGAGACCAAGCTGTTAGGTCCAAAAAAGACAAGAAAGCCTGTTGGGATGGGAAACTCTTTAGTACCTACAGTGTTCCCTAAACCTCGCAAGCACCATAACACAGAAATACCCTCTCACACCGAATTCGAATCGGAGAGCAAAGGGTATATAGTAGCTATAGTTCATTCCGTTCTTCTGCAGAAATTTTGCGAATACAACTTACAGTTCAAAACATTTGAAAGTTGACATCTGATTCTCTGTATGGAGGGCAGAAATGCACACGCAAAAGATAATTTTAGGTATGTTTGATGGAGCCGAGGTGTTGCGTGCATCATAGGCAATATTGCGTGGCTGTTTAACGTAAGAATAAGGTTACGCTCGTAAACTTTGGATGTCCACGTGAGGCTCTGTAATCTCTACCCCAGTCGCGTGCAACAGGCTTCGGATTTACCTCTTACACACGCGTGAAAACTTCAGCGCTGTACGAAGAATAAAAGTAAGATGACAATCCCCATAAATCATTCAAGACGACGCCACATATACATCATAGACGAACTTGTTTGAACCAACGAGCCACGCTAGTTAAACTTTTTGGTAACCGCAAACAAAAAATTTACTAAATTTGATAATTTTGACTAAATAATTTGGTGTGTGTGTGTGTGTATAAACTCGAACCATATGTGCACGATTTCTAAAACAATTTGGTTTTAGTGAACGATCATTTGTATGTGTATATGGTTACGAAAAACTATTTGGTTACTCCAAACGAACTTTTCTGTGTGCAAGGGCACTGGCGTACGGATAATTTTTTTTCGGGGCTAGTTGGAATTGTAAAGGTGGATGATACATAACAGCCTTGTTGGGAGGGGGAGGCATACAACAATATATTATGTATACCTATTTAGAGCTTTCTATTATCAAAAATAGTTATGTGCGGTCATTTTAAGCAGGTTTGCACCTGTTTTTTCCCCCCCGAGTTCTTCACTGCTTTTATTTCAAAATATTGATTTTCTCAATTTTGGAAGAGCTGTAGCCCCATCAGCTCCCCCTCTGCGTACGCGAATATTTAAGGGTAATTTACTTGTTTTAAAAAACTGAGTTAAACTCCATCATGTAACATGAATTTAATCTCCACGTTGTTATATTATTGCTGGTGGTGGTGAGAGTTAAATAAGGTCTCGATAAGTAACAGGTAAATCAGTGGGTAGGGCATCTGGCTGCCACGCGGGAAACCGATTCTGGAATAGATTTGGTGTCTCATCATTCTGTCCACAATAGATCCAAAAACACCAGACACGAGGTTGTCTGTTATAACTCGGAAGTAAATGGAATTCCCTCATTCCTCACTTAAAAATCCAGTACCACAGTGGCGACCCACGGATGTTTTTTTTTTCCTTCCAAATAAAAAAATGAAACTAAAAAATAAATGGTGCTGTTTTGTCTTTTTTAAAATGCGAAAGTGAGAAAAACTAAACTAATGCGGCGGAGGCATTTTCTCCCGATACTGCTGCCATCTGTAGACAAAGCCCGCAAACTTTTCTCCTGGTGGCGATTTCGTGAATCAACTTCATGTTCGGGCAAGCTGCTACATTTCAATTTACCGGAGGAGCCTTTGCGTTCAACAGGTGAAACCGTGACTTTCAACTGTTTTGATGAGCTTCTAAAAATATTTCGGTTCTGCTTCTTTTTCGCACAAAAAAAAAGCTTCCACGAGTCCAAATATCCATTAAAAGTTTTTGATTTTTTCACTCAATCAGGACCCTTACCCTGGGGGTGGGGGGGAAGAAGGTTCCTGGACCTTATTTATATTGGTCCGAAAAAAAAAGGTCCCTTGACCGTATTTAAATTCATCCGAAAAAAAATATTCTTGGACCGAATTGAGAAACTTTAAACATAAAAAGGTTCTTTACGATCCAGAACCCATGTACGCTTGCCGATTTTGTCCCCTCGACCGGGAATAGATTTATTTAAAATTCATGGACCTTTAAGAACCCTACAAATGTTGTGTTGGTTTATAATCATGCCGCATTTTATAAGTGTTATGTAGCTGCAGAGCTGCTGTTCATATGGGATGAGCTCCCACCCCCGAAATAAAATTCTTAAGAGGGTGGAATATTTTATATTATTATACTCAGTTTGGCCTTACTCACAGAGCAACGCCGCAGCTGGTAAATATATATATATATATATATATATATATATATATATATATATATATATAGTTAATAAACCAACAACTATGTCTGCGTTCGTGGTCAACACATAACCTGTACGTAGATTTCATTGGCTATACAACGAAGGAAGGAGACGTTCAGTTATCAATCATGTCGACTCTGATTCAGCTTAGCACAATCCTATTGACAACAAAATATTCGTATTCTCTTCCAAACATTAGGCCTAACTGTTTGTTAAAAGTGAAGAGTAGAGGAAGAGACACGTGACAATGGTTGGACAACATGTTTGTAATTTGAGAATCAGAATGCAAGTTCTTCTCATCATTCAACAATATAAACGCAAGAGCATTCAGCCCACTTTTACTTTTCACCATGCAGTTTGCATAATTACATTGTCCACATCAGTAATGTGTGACTGCGCGTTAACAGCGACAGTCTGTATTCTACGTATAGACAGTTATAACCCCGATGGCGTAGTGGTAGCGTCGTTGCCTTGCAATCAAGGATTCCCGGGTGGAGGCACATAGTATTTTGGATCCACTTTAAACTGTAGGTCCAATCCCGATTAGACTTTCCGTGCATAAAGTGGACTTAAAAACAAGACTCAAACTTTACAGTTATGAACAATTTTCCGCTGAGTATCAAACAAAATGTAGGAAATATTGTCGTGGTTGACGGAAACATATCCTACTGTTGTCTCACTATTGCCAAGCTTTTTTTTCTTCTATATTTTACGTTCTCCCAAAAGTAGTCGTTTGAAATAGAATAGAAATAGAGTACGGGAATTTATTGTTATAAGTACATTGGATTGTTTTCAGCTGGAAACGAATCAATACCATTGAAAATGGCACTTTTTCTTCAGAACACAGTTTTAAATTAATTTTTAGTGTAGGTTATTATTGTCTAGGTATAGTGTGTAAATTTTAAACGTAGATTACGTGTAGACACCGCATGCAGATGTATTAGACTATTGACGTTATGAGCATTATAATCACAAAATTATTTCAGTTTGTATGTCGTTATTTGTTTTTTCAGTCTGTTTTTTCTCTTTTCCAGCTGTCTGAGGCGGTGCAATGTCTCATCTCCCAGCCCACTGTTGGAAACGGCCCTTTTTCTAGCTGCAGCAAGGCGGCGACTCGCCCGTGCATACTCATGTGTGAGTCGCCGTAGCGTCATGATCGAGCCGTGGCGACTTGCATCGGGGCAGGTGCAGCGCATCCACCTGGGCGTTGGACTTCTCCTGGTCTCCTGCTGCCTCCTGCTGTGGCTGTCGGCGTGCCCTCCCCCCGAAGACCCGCCCCTGAAGTACGTCCTGCTGTCGGAGAACCTGTCGCTCCTGCCGCCTCTGGACAGCATCCAGGCGTCGGACTACGGGACTCTGATAGATCTCGATAACTTCACCTTCCTCATGAACAACTTCCCATGCAACGAAACTGGGAGGCAGTCGACTGTGTTACTTCTGGTGCTCGTGCACTCGGCTCCAGGGAATTTCGATAAACGCCAGACTATAAGGAACACGTGGGGGTCCCAGAAACGGAATCCCGACGTCCGTGTGCTCTTCCTGATCGGGCAGGTGTCGTCACCGGAACTCCAGTTCACGCTCGAAGATGAGAACGACAGGTACCACGATCTGGTGCAAGGTAGCTTCGTCGACAGCTACCGCAACATGACCTACAAGCATATAATGGGTCTTAAGTGGGTAACGTACTATTGCCATAAGGTTCGCTATGTCCTCAAGTGCGACGACGACGTTTTTGTGAACACACCCCGCCTTCTTGACTTTATCGCGACGCGCCTGTCCGTTCACGGAGCCAGACGCTTGCTACTTTGTAGCAGGTTCCCTTTCGCGTACGTGAAACGATCGTACAGATCCAAGTGGCGAGTTTCGTACAACGAGTATCCCAACAAACTGTACCCGGCGTACTGTGCAGGTTGGGGCGTGATATATTCTCCTGATATTGTGTACCTGCTCTACCAGGAGGCCCAGAAGTCACCCTACTTCTGGATCGACGATGTGCACGTTACTGGAACGTTAGCCGTTAAGGCGAACGTGAGCCACACTCACTTAGCTTCCAACTGGGTCCTGAGCGTCGCAGACGCGGAGAGGCTGATGAGCTCCCAAGTTGACTCAGATATAGGATTCCTGTTCGGTGCACCAGATTTTTCAACGGACACGATATCAGAGTTGTGGCATTACGTCGTTAAGAAGCAGGAACTACTTCGTCGCCAAAACTTGCCTTTGTAACAGGCTGTTCTTCTTTCCATAGCTGCTGTACTTAAGGAAGTTTTTAGCTGCTCTCGGCATTGCTGCTTCAAAGATTTTCTTTCCTGCAGCGTCGAAATGTTTAACAGAGCCTCCACAAGAGGTGTCAGTTGTACAATGCAATTCCTTGTGCAAGTTTGGCTGTGATATAACTGCATGGTAGGTAACTTCATAATATTTCAAGTGCCTTGCTGTAACGTTTGGAATATACAAGATATCTCATATTTTCTAATGTACTTAGTTGCAGGTATGTAAAAAACAGAAATATATATTTATTTTGTTGATTGTAGAGTAGCTGTTTCATGTCGAGTTGTTGCACGTTATTTACTGCAAAGAGTAAGTCTCTACGTACTTAAAGACTATAATGTGATAGGTATGTAAATTATGTATAATACTTGAAAAAGTGTTCTCAATTAGAGGATGAAAAAGATTTTAAGTCCAGTTCCAACTCTAGTGGCAAAGTACTTAGAAGATTAAGATTTTTTCTTCATTTCGTCATAAAACTGGGCAATGTACTTTTTGTTATTCGGTCACATACAAAATGGTTTCCTGACGGAACTATGAAAAAACAAATAGTGTTTAACCCAGTTTTATAGTATTTGTGATACTGTCTTCATTGGTATAATAGTTCTCTCCTTAATCTGTTCGGTTTTTGCAAGGACAGATTATTTCCTACTAAATTTCTTGTGTATCTCTTCTGTGGATTTCATTGCTAATCATTTATCTCTTTTCTGGAAGTCTGTTATCAATGCAACGGCTATTTGACTTCTTCTTTTCTGAGCCTTTTTTATGTGAATATTAAATCTGTGTTGTTTATTAGGAATCAAAGCCTGTACTAACGAGTTCATTAAATTTGATTTGTTCTTTTGAGAGTTGCAAGTTATCTGTGCGATTTGCAGATAATAATTGCAAGAGTGTTGGTAAAAAAAATAGAAAATATATGTATATTCCCGTTATATATATACATATACCATCTGTTTATAAAATCAAATTATAATGTAAGTCGCTTGAAACTACATTTTCTGACAGAGATGCAATTGTGTTTTGTTATAAAAAATAAAATTGTACTTCATATGATCCCATTACTCGGGAGTTGTGAACTTTTGTATTCTCATAAATAAAATGTCATGTGATCTTACATAAATATGAGATTTCAGTGAAAAAATAACCTTACGTTAGGTGCTCTTTTAGTTTTACCCTGTGTGTGTGTTCTATGTGAGGCATCATATATGAAGGATATGAAATAGAAATAGTGAGGAATTTGTTTTAAATCTTAACTGGTAAGTGTACATTAGACATACACAGTCGAGCTGTGCTTAGTAGTATATGCTCCATACACTCAATCAGTTAGGCTATGTATGTAGACATGTTTATGTTTGTAAATTGATAATTAAATTCCATCAAGATACAATATCCTCAAGGGTTATTTTGCTACATGATATTGTAACAACCAGTTCAATGAAAAGCTTGTATGAACCGCAATTACCTTATATAAAAATATAATTTTTTGAAGCCATAATATATGAAATATAGTAATATGAATTGTAAGTAATGCTTGTATGCTTGTGATGTATTTGATGCTTCCTTAATTCATCCTCCTATGTTGCATCAGGAGGTTGAATCTTCTGTTTGAGGGAAATCCTAGCAATAGGTACTTTTGCTCTTTGGTTATATGATCTCTCTTTCATTTCACAGGAGCCTTCTCCATTATCTTCTCAGCTTCGTTCTGTCTGTTGCTCTCATGTGCCCTTAGAGAACTTCTGAAAGTAGAAGCACCGCTGCCTGTGAAACGCACATGAGGTGACACATTCTCCTGTGTTTTATTGAAATTCTCTTTGCAAACTGCAGTCACTATTGGAACGAAACCTGGCTTTCTTAGTTGCCACCATAGGCTTTCTCTCACTTCCTTGGTTGCCAGTGTTCATATCTTTTCGTTCCTGCTGCTTCCTCACATAATCTTCCACAGCAAGATTCGGTGACTTTGTAACAAAACTAGAATGCGACTTTCAGCCTTGTTCTCATTTACAAATATTTAAGATGAATGGATCCTCCATCAGGCAGCTCATACTTCCTCGTACGTCTGCGCTGCTTTCTTTGGGTAACAAATTTAATTTCAATTTCCTCTTTGTTAGTATGGCCTTTATCTTCAGCATTCCTTGCAGCAATTCTAGTTGAAGATCTCCTTACTATCCGAGACGAATTACTTCTATCTGGTTTTCTCTGATTAACTGATTGAGGCATCTTAAAAGTTACTTCATTATCCGACAGGAATCTTGTCCTGAACATTATCCAAGGTCTAGCGGTACGCCATACATTAAACAATCCTTTAAAAAATACTAAAACTAAATCAATTGTCCGAATATATTCATTTTTAGACTTCAGTACATGTAAGACGCAATATTTATGCCTGTTAAAGCAAATTCGCCAAGAAATGGGAAGCGCCACGAAGGCAGACTTTACATGCAGTAAGACATAGTTGCAATTGTTACTGTACAATGTTAAAATAACCCCATTCATGTTGTTGATGCACTTTAATGCAGTTATAGTTGTAAGACAAGACACAATATTGTAATTAACATTGTTTATATAAAACTTTAGTGAGATTGTTGACAAGCATTGAAATTACTTTATTTAGTTGTAAAATGTATTTTCTATCTTTCTCAATAATTGATATACTCAAGCGTTGTGCTCTAATGTTATGTGTAGTGTAACTCATAAAATTGCCAAACTAATTATAATTTTGTTTACTTATATTTTAACAGTACTGTAGCACAGCCAATAAGAACAGTTATGCAATGAAAATACGAGTATATGTAATAAAACTCTGTGTGTCGTATAATTTCTAGTGGAAAATTTGCTCTGTACTCAGAAATGAATAGCAAGTGTTGCGGAACAACAGTATTCAATTACAGTGAGATATTGTGTAATCATGCATTCCACAAATATTATAGCTTATGTAAATTAGTTGGTAATCTTAAAATTGGTTGCACTCTTTAGAACAACGTTTAAAAATTAGTGGATTTGTCACTTAATATTAATGAAAACTTACCAGTTATGATTATTTTAGATAAATTACTCTTCCATGTAGTTCACAGGTTCCTTATCCAGCATACCATATATTATGATTACGAACTTACATTAGTGATACTGTGAAGCCTTTTTAAAGCTGTTGTGATATAACGTGTTTAAATATTAGATATTTTCTAAATTTCTAGCTTTAAACTTGTGGTTCTTTACAAATAGATTGTAAATATATTTTACTTTCTATCTGTTTTATCGATACTCACTAACTTTATGCAACGTACATGCCTTCAATTTCAACAGATTTAATGAGAAATGTTTGACTCGAATTATACTGAGGATCGGTATTTGGATTTGCATGTGTTGTCCATTGTAGTTATTTTTTTCTCATTTCACCTTTAAAACTTTGTCATAAGTTTGCCGTCTTTAGAAATGTATTTTCGTTAAAGGAAACTGTTATCTTCTGTTAAGCTTATCCCAATAATTTTAAACTTTGAATTTCATACTGTTTGTCCAGTGTAGTGTATCCTACAACTCCTAATTCATCATTAAATTCCCTGTTATTCTTATTACATTTCCTCTTATCACATATAGTTGCGCTAGTTCATTATCTGTTTAATCTGCAGATCGTTACGGTGCCAATTCAGTAATGATATTTGACAACATTGCAGTTGACAAGCTTTGTGATGTCTCACGTCATACTGTAGAAACATATGTCAATTTGAAATGACACCCATTCTTGAAATTACAATTAAGGAAAGGTAACAGGGGAATCAATGTTGGCAAGATGCACACTCGAAGTGGAATATCTTGTTTGGACAATGTTTTAACACAATAGCAGGCCATTAATGGAATAGAGAAAGAAAGTAAGACAATGGAATAATTAATTTTGAAAAGGATGGTAACACAACACCAATGTCATTAAATTTGAGATAATTATATTGTTACATTCAAAATGTTGAATGTAGTGTTGTAGATTTTACACTATAGTATTTAACGAGTGTTCTTGGCATAAGTTTAATAAATCATTTCTAAGTAGGCACTAGGTTACCTCTGTAGTACTACATAATGTCCTAATACGAATACTGTATGTGCCAACGTTTTTTTGTACGAAAATATACTGTAAAAGGTTTGAGAGAAATAGAATGAAAAACTCTGTTACGTTGTAATTAATATTTCGTAATGAAAGTGTGGATATTAAATTTTATCTAAAATTTAGATTTTATCTAAAATCTCAAATAACAAAACCTGTCTGAAATGAATTACATTCAGATAGTAACGGATTTCGATGGACGTTGATGAAGGATGAATGCATATGCTCTGTTCGTTTCAAGCTAAAGATCTGTTTTATAATACATGTGATTGTATCCTTGTTTTTGTTGCATAGTGTTTTGAATTGCAAAGAAAGTGAAAGGCGTGGTGGACTTAAATATGTTACAAGCGAATGTTTACACGGTTGGTAAATTTGTTTGGCAATGTATCTTCCTTAATACGGCTAAGCAGTATTATGCTTAAATCTTTAGCTTCGAAAATTGATAGTGATTCCAGATTTACCCAGGTATAACAAGTATTTGATATGTTACGTTCGTTTTTGTTCTTGACATATTTTGAAAAAATGGTGGTCTGCAAACTTCAAAAAGCATATTTTACTGTTTAGCAGAGTAAATACAAAAGTTTTCTTAAATGCCCACAGAGTGCAAAAAGGTGTATCCATTTTCCTAGAAAATATCAGTAGTGTTTGCTGGGCATAATAGTCTTTCTAAAGTTACTAAGTAACGCACAGTCAAGTTCATAGCTACGTATACCAAAATTGTCCTACACCATATTCATTCATATATGTTAGATCATTTATCTGTAGCTATATATAACTGAAAGGTCTGTTTTATGCCTCAAAAGTGAAGCCATTCTCTCGCTTAGTTGCGCCAGATCTTGAGAGATGAAACTCTGAAGCAGACGAATTTTTCTATAGCAGCAAACTTACTTTTATGACTTAATAAACAAAAACTATAATTTGTTAGAAAAAATTAAACTGGAGTACCTCATCCATATTCAAGCAAATATTAAGATATCAATGACTATTTTTAACAGCTGCTTAGTAAAAGTTGAGAATTGAGGAAGAATCGAGAATTGCGCACTTGCTGTCCGCATCGTTAGAACTTGCGATCAATACATTTAGAAGCAATATTAAACATATTTTTAAAATGACACCGATAACAGTGGACATCCGAACAGTTTTCTAGTCGATTTGTACATCTAAATGCCGAACACGAACGTACCTGTACAACCCACTTAACACCGGATGCATTGTTCGATAGAGTTCAGAGTGGGTTAAATATGGAAACAAAACCGTCATAGAGCAGCACAAAAACATCCTGTAAAAGCGCATAGGATGCGAATGAAAAGTGGTAATGATGGAAAGTTTGTGTCTACAAATCTTGAAACTTGACTGTGAATGTTACCTGGTTTATTAAGTTGTTGTAGTTTCGTATTGTAATGTGTTCAGTGGCGTAGCAACATATCGCGAGGTCCTGGGCGAGATTAGTATGCGAGGCCCCCATCCGTTCTTTAAATTTGAAATCTAAATGTGAATCTGTAAAAAATCTTCGGAGATACGTGAGCAAAATATCATATTTTAATAATAATAATAAATTACTGACGAGAATATTTAACAATTTTACTTAAGCTGTAGGAAGGAAGGAAGAACTAATATTATCCATGCCCTCTTGAGTTGAAAACAACACAAGCATTTAAATGCCTCACACTTGCTTCCTGCCAGTTGGAGGTACTTTATTGTTATTTTTGTTAACATATTAAAATCGGGAATGCAAGCTCAAGAGAAAGATGAAAAGACAAGACAAAGGGCTTCTTATTCAAGAAAATAATAAATGGGTCAATATCCAAGCAAGTTATCGTGAATTTTTAGTAAATGTTTCATATGAGAAATACAACAATAATATTTACTTATTTCAGGCACCCTGAAGCTTTGGGCCCTCCTGCCTGTATGTTATGCCCGTTTTGGCATATTCATTCAATTATAACGTTTAACTAGAATTTAAAGCCAGATAAAAACAGTCTTAATTTTATTGCACCCAATTTTATTTAGTATTTTTCAATCATCTTTTTTTACTTCTATTTATTACATTTTTCGTATAAACCCCATGGGACGTGAGGCCTCTTCAGGCGCGAAGCCCCGGGCGGTCGCCCACTTCGGCCTCCTCTTGCTACGCCACTGAAAGTGTTATATAGTTATTTGTAGTGAAATGTACCTTAGAAGAATTGTTCTAAGGAAGAAAACTTTCAGCCTATTTTCAGACTAAAAATATAACGTTAATTACACGCATTTCAGGCAAGATTGAGTAGTCAAAATACACAAATATTACTTGTTACTAGTTATTTCCTTTCCTAATTTTCTTACGCAGAATAATAGCTTACTTTTTTGGTTCTTCGGGGCAAGTTAACCTTAAAAAGAACAAGCAACAATAGGCAAGAATTATATTCTGTAAAATTGCCCATTTAAATAAACTTTAAAATCTACTAGCACAGTCCCTCTGCCTCTTCAATAATAGTGTTGAAATCCCGAAACAATGTTGCTGAACATATAATATTTAAAACTGTGATTACAGTTCTGAACACTGCGAAGTTAAAAGTACGCAAATATAACGATGTTAAATATATTTGCCATGATTACTTGTGTTTGCTTTTTAACAGATATTCTCTGTGCATGGGTTTACAGTGTATGCTGGTTGTGATACACATGTTTTATGTATAATTGATGAGAACTGATTGTTTACTGTTTGCACAAACCTGTATAGAGTAATTTTCTTGGATACACCTTTTTGTGTATATATAAGAGTATTTCATTTACAATCAATCATAAGTTTGCTGTTGTACTGATGTGGAAAGTGTATAAGTGCAAATATTAAATATTATTAAAATAAATTTCTTTTATATTAAACTTTTTTTTCTCATTGTCATTTTAGAAAATTAAAATTTGAGTTTATCTTCCTGGAACAAAATAACTTAATTTTTGAAGCAATATTCAAGACTTCTGGATAATATTTCTTCGTGATTAGGCAAAAGTGCCAGAAAATCGAAATAAAATAAATTACATCAATCAATCAATTCTGAATAATAAGGTAAAATTTCAATGAAATGTGGTAAATCTCTCAATATACTCGTAAGATTGTTTTGAATTCTACAATAGTGGTAGGCTAATTCATTTCAAACACCACATAATAGTAACCGATAGTCGAAGACTAAAAACTTGTTTCCCCAATTAGCTTTTCAACATAACTCTCTAACAAGCTAGTAGTGTTATTTGTGCTACAACCATTTCGATAAATGATGAACCCCCCTCAGGCAGATTTGGCTACACTTAAAACTTGCTCAACATGCCCATATGAGCTTTTTGCTCAAGTGTGGTACTCCATCTAATCCAAGATTTTTGTAAAAATGCCCTCGGGAAGTTCCTGTGAAATGATGAGCCCCTCAGATTGATTTGTCCACACTTACAAAAGGCACTTCTGTCAGATTGTTGTCCATAAGCTTGTTAAAAATATGCCCCTCTTGATATTCTTTTTGCCCGCACCTAAAACTAAGCCACACACACACACACCTACACCTACACACCTACACCTACACACACACCTACACACCTACACCTACACACACACCTACACACCTACACCTACACACACACCTACACCTACACACACACACACACACACACACACACACCTACACACACACACACCTACACCTACACACACACCTACACCTACACACACACCTACACCTACACACACACACACCTACACACACACACACCTACACACACACACCTACACACACACACCTACACACACACACACACCTACACACACCTACACACACACACACACACACACACCTACCTACCTACACACACACACACCTACACACACACACCTACACACACACACCTACACACACACACCTACACACACACACACCTACACACACACACACACCTACACACACACACACACACACCTACACACACACACACCTACACACACACACACCTACACACACACACACACACCTACACACACCTACACACACACCTACACCTACACACACACCTACACACACACCTACACCTACACCTACACCTACACACACACCTACACACACACACCTACACACACACCTACACACACACCTACACACACACACACCTACACACACACACACCTACACACACACACCTACACACACACACACACACACACACACCTACACACACACACACACCTACACACACACACACCTACACACACACACACACACACACACCTACCTACACACACACACACACCTACCTACACACACACACACCTACACACACACACCTACACACACACACACCTACACACACACACACCTACACACACACACACACACCTACACACACACACACACACACCTACACACACACACACACACCTACACACACACACACACACACACACACCTACACACACCTACACACACCTACACACACACACACACACCTACACACACACACACACCTACACACACACACACACCTACACCTACACACACACCTACACACACACACCTACACACACACCTACACCTACACACACACCTACACCTACACACACACCTACACACACACACCTACACACACACCTACACACACACACCTACACACACACCTACACACACACCTACACACACACACACACACCTACACACACACACACACACCTACACACACACCTACACACACCTACACACACACCTACACACACCTACACACACACCTACACACACCTACACACACACCTACACACACCTACACACACACCTACACACACCTACACACCTACACACACCTACACACCTACACACACCTACACACCTACACACACCTACACACACCTACACACACCTACACACACACACACACACCTACACACACACACACACACCTACACACCTACACACACACACACACACATATTTACTTCCGGTTTAAGTTTAATTATACACCAGGCTCAACTTGTGTAATAAGCAGAGCTCTTCTAGAATTGCTCTGTGACTCTCATTTCTTACATCATAAACATATGATTTTTCACCTATGAGAATAACACTACATATAGTGTCATCAGGGAGTGTATTGTGGAATTCACAGATAATTTTAATGTTTGTCCTGTCATTAACCACAACTTGTTTCCTTTTTGAAGTGTTGATGACAAACATGGGTCTCTGTGCTTTGAATTCATCTGGTGTGTAATACATGTCAGTATTGCCAGTAGTGACCCTTTTGTATGCTGTAAATGCTTCATATAATTTAAGGAAATCATCCTTGGACATGTCTAAATTATAATTTTCTCTAGGGAATACCTCATTTCTGCCATTTTTAAGATATATATGTTCTTGATGTTGCAGTTATCAAATCTACTTGAATTTTTTTCCTGATTATTGTGTCTTCCAGTTTGAAACAGTACCACCACAAAATCCGGCATGTCATATTGTATACTGGAGAATGAATTTGTAGCATCAAACTCATAATAAGTACCAGTGGCAGGCTTCTGTACACATTGATATGTATAAAATTGTAAAGGAATCTGTGGATTTTTTATTATATCTGCTTTGTATTTAAGAGCATAACTGGCTTCATATTCAACAACCGGGATTCTTAGCTCCATAGTCTGAATAATGCATTTGCCTTCATCAGGTAGGGTATTGGGCAGAGCTTCCCCTGTAGAGTTTAATGTGCTGTACCTCATCAAAGCATTATTATCATTGGCAGCTCTTCTAAATGTGATTCTTAAACCACCCTTCCACATAATATCTTTGTAATCTGAGAAGAATCCTGGCAACAGGCGCATTGGAAACAGCACTGTGTGGCTCTTAGATATAATTTTATCACCAGCCTCAAATCCACCTATTTTGTAGTAAGAAGCCTCGGTTTTGGATAATTTTAGTGTGGCCAAAGCTGTGGAGGTAATGCCGGGATAATCCACTCTGTTTATAACAACACCATGCTTTCTGATCTCAATTTCAGAGAACAGATGCGGCACAAAATTGTCCACCAATCTTATATTTGAATTTGCCGGATAATCTGCACCATCGAGCTTTACAACATCAAATTTGATGTATAGATCTGCTTAATTCTATAAAAAAAGGTATAAGCTTGTCATATGATCCCGGGACCTCAATATATAAGCAGTCACCAGCAGAAACAGTATATACAGTGCCAGAAATCATGTTTGAGTGCTTAATTCTATAAATATTTCTCCCTACTGAAATCTTGACATTACCCTCAGGGGTTGTAATAAATTGCAATTGACCACCTACAGGTAATTGGTAATGATTTAAATTATTGTTAAATATGTACAATGTTTTACCTGTTTCATCATCAACATCTGTAAGTATGCTGTTCAGATGAATAATTAACAAAGCACTTAGTTTAGATATTATATCAGAAGAGGGTTGTGGTGTTGGGAGGTCCATAATAGCCTGTTTTTTGAACCCAAATAAGTTCATAGGCATGTTTATTTATTTCAAATCATGCTCTGTAATTGGGCATTGATTACCACTTTTCAAATCACAATGACCCATGGTAGAGTATGTATGCCACATGATAAAATGCATCTCTTATCATCATGTGGGTCCAGAGCCACTTTTCTTACAATATTTGTAGTCAACAAGTGATCCACACTCTGAATTCTGGATTCTGATGTTCTGATTGTGCTACATGATTTGAGGCAATTTTTGTAATCTTCAAATTCAAGCTCTTTGTCTAGTTACTCTGCCAATGCCCTTGGCCTTTTTGGCAACAGCGCCACTACATGTTTCAAAACTGTACATCTTGGCCCTTAACCCAGCAAATGCCACAATAACATCACCAAGTGTCTCATCTTTTAACTTGCCAGGCACTTTTTTGTTGTGGTGTTTAATTTTTGAACGTTCAGTGGTATCAAAATATTTAAACAATTCAGGCTGTGCCATATCTTGATAAACATCTTCTGTTTGAATATCAAGAACAAAACTATCTGTGTCCATGTACATCAGTTTTACACGATCCTTATAAAAAGGCTTCAACACATTATAAAACAATTTTAACATGTGTAATTTGGCCAATTCCAATATCACAGCCCCTACATAAATAGGCTTATCAAACTTAATCTTTGTTTTTTTCATGTTGAAAAGTGCCATATTCTCATCATAAATTCTTCTGTAATTGAAGTTGGGCTTTGCAATCAATTTTTTGCTCCGGCTGGGGTCAGTAATTATTTCAACATCAATATGTTTTCTGACATTTTCTATTGTTTTGCCATACACAGAATTGACCATCAATTTAAACAAGGTCTTATCAAATTGGCTCATTGCAGATGTTCGAAGCTCTGTGTTTGTATCAATATATGGCTTCAACCATCTTGAGTGCCTGAACCTTAAGACTTTGCCAATTTTGGTCACTTGAACACCATGATGCATCAGGAACTGGAGGTTTTTGTAATATAAGACATAATTCTGTTTCATCTCTAGAGTCATCATCAATTTCTTCTGTTTAGAGCCAGGTGAACACTTAACCTCAGGAATTGGGGGCAGATCAGAAAATGTGTTGTGTAAATTATCTGGAATTGTCAGATCAACCTCTAAGAACAGGCCATAGTTACTGTCATCAAAATCCTTAAGATCTTCAATATTGAAATCTTCAACCCACTCAAGCCCTGCATATGGCAGTTTTTTCATCATAGCATAACCATAGAGGCTGTTTGCATCTACATACAGTATATAATTTGATGGCAGTGCTGGATCATATCAGGAATATATTTGTTATTTGCTCTGGCATATCTCTGAGAACATTGCACCATGCCTCCTCTTATACATTGTTCCATAAACAGATACATATCTTGATCCTGAATCAAATCCAATTGCATTTTAGTGTTTAAAAACATTGCAGACCATGCTAGGCCCGGAGCACTGTAAAAATACATTGGATCCAGCTTATAATTTTCCATGGAAGATTTTCTGAATGCCTGCAGTATATCAGCTAAGAGGGTCACATCAAGTTTTAAATAAGCCTTGTGATAATCACCAAATGTCTGGCATTTTAAATTGTTCCACATCAACTGGGAATGGTGATAATCTTCATCAGTGATTCCAGATCCTCTGATTTTGCTGTAAAACTCTTGTTGTGGTGGCAGAGAACACTCATCAAATTTAGAAAAATCTGTAACATAATCATATGGATATACACCCTTCCGCCTAATTAATTTCAGCTCCTGATTTGGAAACAAAGCACATGTGATTTTGTATTGATCATCAGATAATTGAGTGGCCAGTGTAGCCAGGCTAGCAGACAGAATTCTGTATGAATCAAGAAATCTTAAGTGAATAGGAACACCATTAACTTTAATTATTTTGCTAATAGCAATATATTTCTCATTATTTTCAGCTAAAATATTTAAATTCTGCTTGTCAAACCCCTCGTACCTAATCAAATGATGAAAATCATAATTGGATGCACCATGGCAAAATATAGGGACAAATTTTGGTCTCTGGATCTTAATATTACAGCTATTACACAGGGCCATTAAGAATTTACCATCTGTATGAGAATGGTGTTTCACCTTGATATTTGCATCTGAAAATTCACAATCACATACCGGGCATTTTTCTGCATTGTTGAAATCTTCAATCTGATCCTCTGTTAAAGGCAACATAGGTTTTGATTTTAATAAGACATTAGATGCTATGTCATGGCACTCATTTTCTATTCTATCTGCAAATTCTTTGATGGCATCTGCTCCCATGTATAAATCTTCTTTACTAACAACCCCATCCTGTACAACCACATAATAAAAACTAGAAGGTTCATGTAGCTGGTATGATGTAATTGAAGATTCATCAGGATCTGGGCTACAGAATGCAAGAGGTTTGAGATTTGATTCAAAATCACAGACTATATATGCTGGGTGTTCCAACAAGGCTTCAAATTTTTTGAATTTGGCATTTTCACTTGGGTTAGGCATAAGCATATGAACAGGTTTATGATTCCCACAGTATTTCAGATGCTCAATTAACTTGTTTTTAGCAATTTCTGCATTCTGTTCACAAACACCATTCACCATTTTTCTACCATCAAATACAGTCAAACATCTTCTGCACAACTTGAATATTCTATGAGTTTTGTCTAGTTGTTTTCTGACTAAAGCTTCAAGATTATGTATCAGAGTATAATGGTGTGTATCATCCCCTTCAATTAAGAGCAGATCAATCGGAACAGCAGAATCATCATCAAATGTACTGATTCTGAGAGGTGCTATCAAGCAATTGCCACGGCCAGTAGAACAAATAAATACATTAATAGATAATTGTTTACCATTAATATCCCTGGCCTTTTTTTTTCAAATTTATCAATATTCTGAACAGACATTGGATATTCTAAACCCTCCATTGCCTCATCAAAATCATTTTCATGTTGTTTATAATAAGTTATTCTCTCAGGATTCCTTGAAACTGGATACAAAGCAGCTAAAATACACCCCAAAAAGCATTTCTCATCATTATTTTTTATGTTAACCACGGCTGTTTTGTTTTTGATATTGGCAGGTAATGGCAGATATGTAGATCCTTGTAATGGGCTGAATTCAGAAATATTAATATATAACTTGTGTGGAGATCCGCATAGGCTCCATCCTGATTCTTTTGCAGCAAATTCAGTGTGTTTAATATTCAATTGATCTATCAAACTGCTTATTATTTTGTCTGAATTTGCATTTGAATATACCGGTACAGTTTCTGTTATGTGGGGCTGTGTAAATTTTGTGCCATTTGGCTTCTTATATTGTGTAAACAATTTGAGGGACAGCTTATAAGAGCCATTTTGTGCATTTAGAATTGCCTGCACATCTGGATTTATACTGTTCAAAAAATTCTTAATGTCACATCTTGGCTCTGATACAAAACGGTGATCCCTTAATTGGCCGTTAAAACTGCTATGGATGGGTTCATAGCGTGGCTGCTTTGCTGCTCTAGCATTAACAGGTGCTTCATGCTTCCTTTTCAGACCAGATGTACATGGTTGAGGGGGCAATGTTGATGACTGTGCAGAACAAGTACCTTTATGTTTATAAGTGAAGTATTCCATGCTATATTTTCTATGGCATTGAGGGCATATTTTTGTGGGAGTTCTGCATTTGTCTGGATTACAATTCCTTTGATGCCTGGCCCAATTGGGGCTGCTTATATTCTTATTGCATTGATTACAATATTTTTGATTTGGCATTTTTGTTGTTGTTTATTATATAAGATTTCCTGGGGTTCAAATCAAAATTCTATGCTTAATAAAAAATATCAGTTGGGTTCAGCAGTGTGTTTTGTATATTTAGTGTGTGTGTATGTGTGTTAATATTTTTGGCTTTGGTATTTATATAAATTTCTTGGGGTTCAAATCAAAACTCTATACTTAATAAACCTATGACAGGTTGTACAGGATAGCCTACATGCACAAAGATAGAATAAGTATTGATCCACTGAAGCACTGACCTTTCACAATTGCATGTCTGCACAGGCATGTCGTGATGTGCATGGAAAGGCATTGACCTAATACCATGTGTCATGTATTGATCTTGTATAACAAACTAGGGCAAATATAAACCCTTTGTTCAATATATTAAAAAATTCTATATATTGAATCAAACAAACCTATAATTCAATTTATACAAATCTGCTATATTTTAAAAAAAATAAGAGGAGCACTGCAACAACACACCTGTACTCCTCAGCTACTCTCACAATACTAACTGATATGTAATACAAAAAGCTCTTGCATCATAATTTGTTGCACAATGCAAAAGCTCTTGCATCATAATTTGTTGCACAATGCAAAAGCTCTTGCATCATAATTTGTTGCATAATACAAAAGCTCTTGCATCATAATTTGATGCATAACATGATGCAAGAGCTTAGTTTTAGGTATGGGCAAAAAAAATATCAAGAGGGGCATATTTTTAACAAGCTTATGGACAACAATCTGACAGAAGTGCCTTTTGTAAGTGTGGACAAATCAATCTGAGGGGGCTCATCATTTCACAGGAACTTCCCGAGGGCATTTTTACAAAAATCTTGGATTAGACGGAGTACCACACTTGAGCAAAAAGCTCATATGGGCATGTTGAGCAAGTTTTAAGTGTAGCCAAATCTGCCTGAGGGGGGTTCATCATTTATCGAAATGGTTGTAGCACAAATAACACTACTCAAGCTTGGTAAGTATTAATTCGAATTACAAATTACACATTTCATATTTGTAAGTAATGCAGTTCTGGAAATCTTTCCTCCGATCCCAAATGCTTAGAATGGCCAGGAGCGCTACAGTACATACTCATTTCAGTGTTGCAAGCCTAAGAATGAATTTTGTTGTCCTCTGTGACTCTTTCACCAAACAATACACTACTCTGCTAGTTCCTAGCTTGTTAATGTGTGAAGTAAGATCGGGTGTATCTTTTGCATTTTTATTTCACGTCACTTTACTCCATTCTTAGCTAGTCGTGACGATTAGGATGAATGGTTATTGATGAAACTGATGAAACTATGCGCTCAGGCTAAAAATAAACCTTCATGCCCATCCTGAAACTCGAACCAGAAACCTTCAACCAGCGTGACGAAATCTTGGGTCGACCATCGATAAACTAAAGAAAAGACTGCTCTACGTGCTTGACCACTGATTGTTCGGACTGGTATCCCTTATCGCACAACACTAGAGCAACCTTGCGTTCTGACATCAGACGAGGAATGCCTACGTTGTTAGGTTAGGTCTGTTACGTTTTGTTCTATTAGCATAAATACACCGAAAATGTGTTATTTATGCTAAGAGAACTAAACGTAGCTAGCTTAACCTAAAAACTTAGTCATTTAGCACAAAGAAAAAAAGCTTTCCTTCGTGACGTCAGAATAACACAAGGTTGCTCTAGTGTTGTCCAAAAAGGGAGACCCGAATCCTCGGACGGTGGAGTGGAATGCATAAATATTATAAGGCAAATTGTCCACCATGTTCATTCATTTAGTTTTAATTGAAGCAAGATTCCAAAGCAGCACTTTTTAAAATATCCAAACCAGTACAAGTAAAATCCCATTCCTTAAAAATAATAAGGATGTAAAAGGTGAAAATAGAGATGGACAATTTGTCTGGTAATTCTACTGTATTTGCCTCTGCATTCTACTGTACGTACGAACCACATTGAACTGTATATAAAACCACATAGCAGATGCATTAGCCAAGTACGTAGCTGAAGAATCAAGTCACCGATCGCTTCGGATTAAATTTTCTGCAAAAGCGCTAGAGTCGCATGCTAAAACAGAATTGTTGAAAAGTTGGCAGAAACAATGGACAATTACAGGGAAGACTAATGGGAAAAAAATATTATTCAATTCAACCACTTATACCTAAAGAACCTTGGTATCAAGATATTAACCTTTCAAGAAACTCTTTAACAAGTGTTCTTAGATGTCGGCTAAATTACACCCTAGCCCCTAAAGGACCTGTACACTAGGAAGATTGTTCAATCCCCAATCTGTCAGTGTGGTGCAACTGAAGGAACACCTGATCATATTATATTTGAATGTCATCTTAATGCAACTACGCGTGATTGATAGGTTCGAAGTGAAGGACATGGTAATGTGGAGTAATATAAGTTGCACAAGATAAAAACCAGACGGTGAACAATTAACATATTTAATATAAACTGGACGTTATGTCCGAAACATTCAAATACATTGAACCATGGTATAGCAAGATTTACACACAGAATACATCTGCTTATGATTTATCTTCTTCTGGCCCTGAAGACCAAGCCTTGTAGCCATACGCTTAATTCCTGGACCGTATCATCCCTCCAGGTGTCGCATTAAAAAAAAAATCAGGTATGCTGATGACCGTATCGATCTGGCGGGCGGCGAATCCTGGTAGACCTTCTCGGAGAAGAGTGAGGTGTCCTAGGACCTGGTCCTGGGTATCCGCCTCTGCCTGGGGTAGGTTCTGGTACTGTTCCACCGGGGTTTGTTGAATTTATATTTGGTATTGTAACGTTGAAGTCGTCACCATCTGTAGTGTCGCGTGAAACAAGTCTCTTCAACCACCTGGGGTGTACCACTCGTGTGACCCCATCTTCCAACATTATCTCGTAGACGATACTATCCCCCAATTCGACGAATGACAACTCCTGGGATGTAATTTGGAGTACGGTGCTTAGGTGATTGAACCCAAACTGCTTAGTTGATGGCGAAGGTACAGTCATGTTAGAAATATCTGTCGCATGGGATTTTTCTAAGTCGAACGTCTTACGAAATTATGTTGGGTAGCTCTGAAACAAGAAAGTGTTGTGAAATATATGAACCTCCAATCAGAGTGAAGTTTGATTCGGAGGAGCAGGAGGCGTGACTCACGGTCTTGTCCACAGGAAGTTTAACCAATGCAGCATTTTCAATCATGAGATAACGTCCCCATTGGTTAAATATTGTTTCAATAACGCGAATCAGCAGAAAGATTGCGCAAAAGTTTACTTTGTCGCTTTAATTGCCTTTAATCGTTTCAAATTAGTATTAAATTGTCCCAATTATAATTCACGAACATATATGTATTCATGACATGTGTTTGACAATCATAAATCACTTATTAGAACAATTTTCACATTGTTTTCACTACGTGAGATGACATTTCATTTCATTTACATTTACGATAAAATAGTGGTTTGGGTGTAATAACAGTTTTCATTAATTAATTTAGAAATTCATTTTTATTTGTTGAGTTAATGATTAGGTTAATTCGTTATTTTTCACGAAAAGAGGGAACCACAGCTGAAAGAAAATACACAAATTGAATTATTGAGGTCAAGAGTTCGTTTTAACATCACTTTTTGCACACATAGGGTAATCACGACTCGGGATACATTTCAATTGGAATCTGAAATATTATGCTACCTGACTGGAACTCTGAAAAGGACACATTGATTACAAGACGTAGATACATTACCACTATGGTCTGGCGAACGCCAATAATAATGAGGGGTTGTGGGAGTGGGGGAGGGGTGACGGAAAGTAGAAAATAAATAGTATTTTGGGGGGTATTTAATGTTATATTTATACACATACAAACCTAAGAAAATATTTATTTTGATACATGTGTGGGGGGAAGGGGGAAAAGAGAGGAACAGAAAGCTATTGGGAGAGAATGGGCGAAGAGATGATGTTAAAAAAAATGTTTTATTTGACGTTCAGTAATAAAAACAATTAAATCAATAATGATTATCTTATAAATACCATATTTCATGTGAATTTGTTTTAGAAATTGGTGCGGGGAGCTGTTTGTTTAAGTTCAGTGCAGGATAACAAGTGGAGACATGTAGTGGTTCGTACCTCACTTTAAACTGTAGGTCCAGGCCCGATTAGCCTATCTGTGCATAACGTGGACTTACAATTCAGTAGGAAAATAACGTCGATCTAGTATGTTGGATTTTAGATGCGTTGAGACCAAGAAACCTGTCCTCATCTTACCATTTTGAAAGAGAGAGAGAGTTAATTGTATAATCTTTCGTTGTTAGTTTCAAAGAAGACTAATTCAAATAGTAACAATGGGAAGGAATAAAGCTTACTAGTTTTTGCCACCGTGAGGATTTGAACCTACGACCGTTAGAGTGACAACCCATTGCGATAACCACTACCCCACGAGTTCGTTCCTTTATACGGCATGATTATAAGTTAACACCAATTCGTTCAATGTTCATTAGAAATATAATCACCACCCATCTCTTTATAAACAACACACCCAAACGCTCCTTTGTAGCAAATTAAATAAAGGTGGTATGAATGTCACAACACATTTCAGCAAAGTCTACTAAATTTACGACGCAATCGTTTTACATGGAGAGGCTACAGCTTCGAAAATTGAGGTTGTGGTTTCACTGTAATTCTAGGATACCCCATAGGTATTTATAGGCCAAGGCTCTAGTGTGCACTAGATTGGTTCATTTGTAGTGACGTGCTCAGGAATTTGTAAAGAGGTATGTGAATATAAAAATGTGTTAATGCTTATTTTTTAAACAGTAACTCATATTTTAATATCTCTCTGTCCATCTCATTATCTCACTTAGGAACTAATTAGTATTGCAGGAGTCATACTGAAAAGAAATCTCACATGACAATGACGAGAAATTAGATTTACGGAAGGAATAGTTTGCATATTTTAAAACCTCGAAGGGCCTTGGGCTATCTCTCGACTGTCTCCCTTCCACAATTCTACCTAGAGTTGTGGAGATCTTCAACGAAGTGACGTTGGTCAACACGTCGAACCCTCAGCCGTTATAGAAGATATCTGAAACCGGGTTACACCAGTCAATCGTAGCTCCCCAATCTCCTCAAAATGGTGTGTTGCCACCGGTCCTATACACACAACAGGCCGAGAACCCAGGACGACTAGAATCCTAGAGTCCAAAGCGCAGAGTCTTAGACCGCACCGCCACGGAGGAGGAGAGTTTTCATATCTTGTTTCTTATAAATGTCGACAATACATTAAATCTATTACTCACAAAAATTAGTTGAAAAAATAGCCGGTTCTATAAGAGATTGGAACTTCCGACCTTCACTCAACTAGGCCGCAATTTTTAACAATTTCCCATTTTCTCACTCAATAACCTTCGTTGAACGTTTGTCTTAAGAGTCATTAGCAATCTTGTACACCTTATTAACCTATCTGCTGTCTATGACAAATTTATTTTACAACCTGGAGTAGATTTTGATGTCTGCAATTTAGAACTGGACTTTCGTGGTATAATAAATATATAATAATAATAATAAATAGATCAAAGTCTACATATCTCATATTTTGTAAATGCGAAATGTCATTGTTAAATGTTACAAACGATTTCTCATTCCACCGTTCGTTCCAGATTTAGCCACAGCCACCGCGTATTTGCATTCTGGAAACCAGCGTGAAACGTGTTCCCCACATTTACAAGGTCAGGTGAACCCTATCAGTTGTATTGGATGCCTGTGAACATGTTACTTCATATGTCATGGTACTGTGGTGGATTTCTTCCCCTTCCCCTTTTACCTTGAACGGTAGTAATCCCCGACTGGGCACGACGAATCAATCACAGAAAAGCAGACTGTCTAGCGTATCGTACCCAAGGTATTGGGTAAGGAGTATAAAGGAAGCAGAGAAAGGAATGCAGAATAAGCAATTAGGCAAACGTTAGGTGAGTGACTTGGGAGACGGGTATGGAATGAGTGTTGGGATTGTCAGGAGGTGTGATCAGTTGGCGAGAATAGGAGAGAGAGTAAGGACTACGGATTGTGAGAGAGGAGCAAAGTGGGGAACGACTATTGGACGATGGTGTGTGACAAGAGACAAGTGATAGTTGAGAGGACAAGCGTAGGAACAATCTCCATATATTTGTAAGGCAAGTAATATCCTTTTCTTAACCAATCCATATCGGTTCAGTCATGGAGAGTATAAAACCCATATCTAATCTAAGTTAATTTCTATCGCCATTCCTTCAAAAGGTAACCTCTTGCATTTATCACATTTAGGCCAAGCGAGTGATAACCATCTGAGAGATGAATGAGAAATAACTACATCACCCAATTCAATCTAGAGGTTCTTGGTTCGATCCCAAACGCACCATGGGAGTTGCGTTACGCTAGTAAATCGCATGCCATGTATTATTTCGATCTCCTAGGTTTTGGAAAGTGAAATAAAAAAAGTATGTAACACAAATTCATAATGGTTGACTTCTTTGGGTATTATTTATGTCTCATTTCTACTTACTCCTCTGAATCTTTTGTCTACCGTTTTCAGTAGATCAATAGGTGTTTTGAAACATCTACTGTGTTCAGATTTTCAAAAAGATATAAATACAAAAAATAATAAGGGGGAATGAAATTAATATTTACAGCCAAAATATTAAGCTTAACATATTATACACTATACTGAATGAATTATTTTCACTTGCAGTTTCTCTACTGTACTGGTTTCAGTAGATGAATAGGTGTTTTGAAACATCTATGTTAAGATTTTAAAATTTGAATTACAATTTGTGTGCATCAAAACTTAGGGTATTATGCACCCGTCACGCTATAAGGGGCCCAGCCCCTTATCATGACAAAAATAAAAGCTGGTCTGAAAACTAAAATATCCTTATCTGGGTTAAAAGCTGAGGCTATAAAGGGGCACTCAGCAAACATAAGAACAAAACACAGGACAACACACACACAGTCCTACGAAGATTATACTAACAGTAGGTCCAGTCACCAGAGCCTCGTTAGTCTCCAAAATGCAGTTCAGGGTGTACTACATGGAAGTGAGGTTGGTTTAGATTTTAAATAGATATAAAAACAAATTGTTAATCAGGAGGAATAAAAAGTTACATTTACAGCCATCATGCTGAGCTAAACACACTACAAGGCTGTAAGGGATGACCTTCCACGAAGTACACCCAATTGTTGCTTCCACGTAGTACACCCTGGACTTAAGTTTGCAGACAAACGAGGCTCTGGCGACTGTCCCCATGGCCAGTATAATTTTCTGTGTTGTCCTGTGTTTGGTCCTTGTGGGTGCTGAGTGTCCCTTTACAGCCTCAGCTTTTAACAGAGTTCAGAACATTTTAATATTTTAGTTACAACACAACGTTACAGTTATGTTATTTTAGTTATGGTAATAGGCTGGACCCCGTATAAAGTGACAGGTGCAATATAGCCTAAGTGCTGACGCACCCAAACTTTTGAATTGAAATTCTAATTCAAACACACTACATGCAATATTACATGTAGTACTGAAGAGAATATTTCACTGTAGTTCCTCAACTGTAATTGCACATTAGGCCTACTGAAAGTGTTCAGTAGGAAATCATTGATTTTGAGTAGATTTCCGAGAGACACAGTGAGTACTATAATTGATAACAGTAGATTCTGATTACTGTAAACAGTAGAAATTACGTAGGTTTATAACGACGATGAGAATGAAACAGAGGTAAAAACAATGATAATGAAATGAAGAAGCGACCTGGAGCAAACAGGAACGTACTAGAATGTCTGGCAGCGAGACGCAAGAGTTGATCAAGCGATTGTAGCGTCAAATTAACTTAAGAGCTCATAATTGATATTTCTACATGAGCTCAACATACAAGTTACATACAATGAGAGAATTGAATTGAGTTTACGTCCCACGTGATATGAGTCGAAACTATTGTTGCACATTGAACTGTGAAGTGGATCAATATTCAGTTCGATTAATTAGTGAATGGTGATATGGTGAGATTTTGTAACGACATGTGCCGAATGGCTGACAGTATAATAAATTATGGACACATTGATTTGAGTTAATATATTTGAACAATCTTATAACGTGCGGTTTTGCATGAAATTTTATTACTTGAATCTACATCACTTCATTGCAAATGCTACAAGGCATTTTATGGGGTGTAAAATTCTGTGTTCGATTCCCCGTTCGGTTAACCCTGCGATTTTTTTCTTTATTAAACCGAAAAATTATTAATTGCATTTTACTTATTACGAAAATTCGTATATTATTTTCTTTGCGAAATGTAGAGAAATATATTGCTTTTCATGCTTTTACAAGAATACAACTATGCATGGTGAACAAAAAATAATGTAAAATAAATACTATTCACAAAATGATGTCAATAGTATTTGTTTGTTTTGCTTCTTGATAATTTTCCCTAAAATAAAAATGTATAACTCTCGCTGTACATGACATTTCGTCGAATATAACACGTGGATAATTTTTATGCAAATATTTGTAAAATGATGAGAAAATCAAAAACATATTCTGGAAAATTATTTTAAAAAATAACATTAAAAATCATTAGAAAGGAATGTTATTTTTAAAAATAGATAACATTTTTATGTATTTAAATTATTAATTAAATACAGTACTTAGTTGCTCTATATAATATTAATAGGGGTAATCGAACATAAGTCAAACCTATAATCTTGGGCGTGTGATACTGATAGCCTATCACCAAACCACTTTACCATCCTAAAAAAAAATTGAAGTTTCTTTCTCGGAAATGACTGCCTAGTGCACGCTAGAACCTTCCCATACCAATATCTACCCAATCACTAAAAGAAGCCACGTCACAACCTCAATTTTCGAAGCTGTAGCCTCTCCATGTAAAACGATTGCGTCGTAAATTTAGTAGATTTTGCTGAAATGTGTTGTGACATTCATACCACCTTTATTTAATTTGCTACAAAGGAGCGTTTGGGTGTGTTGTTTATAAAGAGGCGGGTGGTGTTAACTTATAATCATGCCGTATAAAGGAACGAACTCGTGGGGTAGTGGTTATCGCAGTGGGTTGTCACTGTAATGGTCGTAGGTTCAAATCCCCACGGTGGCAAAAACTTTTCGTAAGCTTTATTCCTTCCCATTGTTACTATTTGAATGTCTTCTTTGAAACTAACAACGAAAGATTATACAATTAACTCTCTTTCTCTCTCTCTCTCTCTCTCTTTCAAAATGGTAAGATGAGGACAGAATTGGGTCCGTTGCGGACCTTAGGAACATTAGCTCGGCATGTATTCCAGCTCGCTACAAAATCCGTAATCTCTGCTGACATGCCGGGCCACCAAAATCTGGATAGACACAACTCTTTCATACGAGTTGAACCTATGTGTCCATCGTGTAAAGCTCTAATTAAGTACTTCATTCCGTTTAACTGTGGGAATGATAAGTCTACCCGACCACATGAGCGTTCCCTGCTCGTACGTAAGGAGAGCTCTTCTTTCGAAGAAAGGTGCGAGCTTCTTCCGTTCGGTAGACGTGTCGATTTGATCTGGCCAACCACTTACTACACAGGAGACAACTAATGAGAGCAGTGGGTCTTCTGAAGTGGCGTTCTGTATTGAGTCTCGAGAAAGAGGAGCTACAGCGTCTTCAATGGATCCGAAATATGCATGAAGTTCTTCTTCTCCAGTTGGTATTGTGTCACGTGTTTGCGTAGGCAACCTGCTTAGCATGTCAGCTACTTCTACCTTGCTGGAATGAATTATATATGAAGATAAAAGTAGTGGCTCAGTCGGTGTCGACCTCCGTGGCGAAGTGGTTAGCAGAGCGCGCTACAACGCCATGGGTTCTGGGTTCGAGTCCCGGGTAAGGCATGGGTATTTGTGTTCGTCCAGTTGATAAGAAACAAAGAAAATGTAAGAATTGAAAAGTGTAAAAGTGAGAAAAAGAGTGAATGGTGGGGGATACCTCCGTGTAGGGGGTATTTCCTTTTATTAAAAAAAAAAAAAAAAGTCGGTAACGCGTCTGACTACCATTCTCAAGGTCCCGGGTTCGATCCCCGGCCGGTTCAAATCCGGGAACTTTTCTAACGTTGGAAGCGGCCCCGGCGCCCACCCAGCGTCGAATAACATGGTTACCTGGTGGGTAAAGGCGGTCAGGGGCGTGATGTTGATCACATCACCCCCACTCATGACCGGATCAAGAAAGTGTAGGGCGTTACCCCCCACAGCCCCTACACGCCTTCATGGCGTGGTGCTAAGCACAGGTGAGCACTTTACCATCGCATCAATCTATTGGATGAATGTTTTGAAATGGCTCGATACGGAGAATATAAACTTTACAGCACGTGCGTCTGTAACAATCTCGAACTTGGATTCGAGTAAAAATTTGTGAAATCCCTTGATACCGTGAACTATGGCTAGAGCCATGGTGGAATGACAGACAGGTGGATGCACGCGCATGGCTCTCAGCCATACGTCACAGCTCTGACGTCAACATAGTGGCCACAGCCAAGAGAGGGGGTGCTTTTCAGAGGGTAACAAGTGGAGTTTCCGGGTTTGTTCTTTTCTGTAGACCATTGAACTGGTGTTTCTTTTTTTGTTGTCTTCGTTTCACTTCTAGTGAGAAGAATCTAAGTGCATTGCCAAAAAAAAATATGCCTAACTGTGCTATTTACGGCTGTAGCAATCATTACAAAAAGACGAAAGAAACGAATATCAAGTATTTTGGGTTTCCTGTTAAAAAAGAAGAATTTTGTTACGAATGGGTATTGGCTTGCAGGCGGAAGAACAAAATAAACAATTTTATATCTCTCTCTCTCTTTATATATATATATATATATATATATATATATATATATATATATATATATATACAGGGTGACTGGTAATTAGATGTATTCCCTGAAAGGGGTTAAAGTAGAGACAATTTGCAATAAATTTGACCATATGATACCCCGTCGGAAAATTAATAGTTTTCGAGATAATCGAGTTTCAATTGTTTTTGAAAAAAATGACAATTTTCCACATAAAAAGTTGAATTGAGAAAAAACTGCTCATTGTATGGAACTTATTTCAGCGTTTGCTGATAGCTAACGAATAAGTGGTTAGTTGAAAAAAAATGTTTTTCCCAAATAACAATCACATGTAAGTAACGGGTGGGTCTAAACTTACAAGTGATGATAAAAAATTGCACTCTTAGTTTACTTGGCAACGTATTAATAAAAAAAATGGTATGACACGAAGCGTACAAATTACGTAAATTACTTCCTTGATTCATCAGCTATCCAACAAGGTACAAATGTTGCTGACATTAACATTTGTGTACAAGAAATAACACTTGATTCATCTTCATGTGAATGGAATCAATGAACAATACAATTAAAGAACATTCCACGTCTTGCTCAAAGTGAGCACCTCCGTTACGAATGCAGGCACGCACGTTTTTACGGGTCATTTGGTCTCTTAACTCGTGATGTGATGGTGGCCTTGACGTGTTGACCAGCTGTTAAGATCCTCTCCCTGAGCTCTTCTTGCGAGTTTACCGGTGCCTTGTCATGTGGCTCCAAATGTAAAAGTCGCAAGGCGTCAAATCGGGGGATCGAGCCGGCCAGGGAATCGGTCCGCCTCGGCCAATCCATTTCTTTGGGTAATTTTCATCCAGCCACTGTCGCATGCCCAGGCAGAAGTATGGATGGGCGTAATGAACAATCATTTCATCGAGCCATTTTTCCTGCCCCAAATCTTAAATGGCATCACTTATGAACATTTTTTGCTGAACGGGATGGCAATGTTGTTGGAGGATGTGCCTCTAGCTACAAGACGTGACATGATTTACCAGCATGATGACTGCCCAGCTCGATCCCCCGATCAATTTGACCTTTAACACGATCAAATGAATCATGAACAAGTCCTTGAATTGAACGCTTAAAAGGAAATGATGTCAGAGACAACGCCATTTTTCTCTTGAATCCAAGGTTCGGTCAAAGAATTTCTATTTAGGAATGGTTCTAATTAACGCGCATTTATATCCTCAGTATATTCTAGAACGTTGCGCAAATAAATGATTTATAAATATTGCCAGTAGTTCGATCCACTTATTGAAGAACATTCCCTCTCGCGCCTTCCAGAGATTAAAAATTACAACGAATCGCTCTACGTGTGGCGATACCTTTGCTGTGCAGCTTCCAAATGCTGACAAGTCTCTACATAGTGCTCAAGTTTGCTGCAACAATACTGAAAGCTCCGACAATACTGAAAGATCAAGAAAAGTTTACGTGCAATATTATCAACAACAGGGTTATAGAACATGCTCCGTCTTGCCTTGATAAGTATTTCTCCCCTTAAATTATCGTCACATTATTCAAAAACCAAAAATCCTAGTTTTATCTAATGTAAACAGAAATATTTCCTGAAGGTGTGTGTGTGTGTGGGGGTGTGTGTCTCTTTAAATTATCATCACATTATTAGTGTAAACTAATATATTTCCTTTTCTGGGGGGGGCTCGAGCCACCTGATTCCCACCTTGGATACGCGCTATTAATAATAAGAGGGTTATAGAACATTCTTCGTCTTGCCTCGACAATAATTTCTCCTTAAATTATCATCATAGGCCTATTATTCAAGAAGACAAATACCTAATTTTATCTAGTGTAAACTGAAACATTTCCTGGGGGGGTCGAGCCAGCTGATTCCCACCTTGGATACGCGCTAGTAACAATAACAGGGTTATAGAACATTCTCCGTCTATTCTCGATAATTATTTCTCTCAAATTATCATCACATTATTCAAGAAGCCTAAATCCTAATTTTATGTAGTATAAACAGAAAAAAATCCTACAGGGGGGCTTGAGCCCTTTGATTTCCACCTTGGATACGCACTATTAACAATAACAAACCTCATTTTATCTAGTGTAAACCGAAAACTTTCGGGGGGGGGGGGGGTCGAGCCCACTAAGACCTCTCCTTGGATACGTGCCTGGTTCAGTACACCATGGTTATGGTTATTCCGCGTGTTTTGAAGTTATATTGAGTCTGTAGTTGAAATTTGTCTCACGAAGAGCGCTTCACTGTAAAGCGAACGGACTCCTTTCAGTCCTCTTCTGCAACGATGATGACGTCATGCGCCGGAAGGGGGAGTTTTCAGGATCGGCTTGCATCCACCACTTTAGTCTTTACACCATGGGCTAGAGCCATAGACAAACTACTAGGAGAGAATTGTTAACTCAATGTTAAAATCTGTGGCCTTAATACGTCACGGGCGAAACTAGCGACACCTATTGGCAGTGCACCCAACTACGTTGCCGATTTGCTTCTCTGTGGGCACGCTAGATGGCAGGCTGTGTAGAGGAGAGGGAGGGGAGAGGGGTTGTACCAACAAATATATTTAAAATATTTTTCTAAGTTTCTCCTTTTTACCTTTTAAATATCCTACTGTTAATATCATCTTCTCTTCGATGAAAGCATGAGCGAAATAACTAATTTTGCAGCTATAGGTTACAATAACAGTGCATTAAACTGCCGTTGCTAACGAGTCCAAATCAAAGCATCCTCCATACATCACCCTGCACCTTCGACCCTTGTCTATCCACATCTATTGTCCAACTGGCGGTGACGGCCGTTTCAAATTCAAAGCTGAGCTCGCGGGGGCTGGCGAACGTTGAATGAGTGTTACTAACTCTACCCGCAGAAAATGAGCTAAGCACTGGATGACAGAAAAAAATGTTTTGTGGAAATAAATATCAATGTGAAGCGCTGTGTAATATAAGCTTCATATTACAAGCAGCAAATACCAAGGATTAGATATAATTCATAATTAATACTAATTAATAAATAATTAGTTCTAAGATGTCTACAGTATTCTTTGGGAACTCAGGGCCAAATTTCGAGTTTCTTATTCAAGGAAAGAAATTCAACACTGTATTACATAATGCACGATGCATAAGACCATGTCGCATCCCGGATGGCGTAATGGTAACTTCGTTGCCATGTAATCAAGGTGTGTCGGGTTCGATATCACACTGGTGGAGACGGGAGAGTGTGTTCGAAATGGAAGTTTTTAGATGAGGGAATGCTAGCTCGAGCCGTGAGTTCAGTTGTTGAATGCTCCTATGTTTTCAAATAATAAATTATAAAATAGGACAGATGGGGATGCTTTGCGTAGATATTTCTACCTTGGAGATACCCCGCACATCGTTGTTCATTTCAAGCATTTAATGGTGTGATCCCATTTTAACCTGCTGGGCCAGTCCCAACTAGCCTATCTGTGCATAAAACAAACTTAAAATTCAAGACTTCTTCTGGAGATATTCCTGCGAGAACTTTCAAGTAGATGTCCTAAAAACGTTCAATGTAACTAGGATCAGCAAATGTATATTGTGTTTGGTTTCACTGTTAGTTGGCGATGGAGTGACATCTAGCGTAGAACTATGAAATACTTCGCGACTGAGAAGCGCATAACTTGGGTGCACTGCCAATAGATGTCGCTAACATCGCTGACGTCACGAAGACCACAGCTCGTGGCATTAGAGTTTCACCCCCCTGGCTAGAGCTTCTCTCTCTTTCTACCTGGGAGTATCTCCGCTCCGTGTCACTGAAGGTGGTAGAAGAGCAGGTGATGGTCTGTAGACCGCTATCAACTCAATGATACAATTGCGCGCCACAGCCGAAAGGAGACCCATCGGTGATAAGTACAACTGGCTTTGTTGGGTCGAAAGGCACAATAGGATTTACCTGTCGAAGTTCCGCCATGATGTTGTTGAACTCGTATTGACAGTTATCGTCCCATTCCAAGAGAAGTTTTTCGTGAGTAAAGAAAGCAAGAAGTGAAGTTTCGAAGCTAAGTTTGGAAAGAACTTTCGATGAAAGTTGATCATCCCGATGAAAGATCGTAATTGTGATTTGTCTTGAGGTGGTGGAGAATTGAGGACGGCCTCCAAGTTCTTGTCTGACGGCCGTATACCTGTGGCGTCAATCTTGTATCCTAGGTACTCGATAGATGAGTTTAGGAATTGGCTTTTGCTGGCGCTCGCTTTCACAGTGTGTTTGGCCAGACGACTCAGGACATCACACGTGCGTGTGAAGCATTCTTGCAATGTTTCACCACCGACGATGACGTCATCAAAGTAGAAGGAAACTCCGGGAATTTCATCTAGGATCTTCGCTAGGACCATTTGAAACAGATCTCCACTTATGTTTATGCCAAAAGGTAGTCTGTGAGGTTTATATAATCCCTAAGGTGTGTTGACGACAGTGATGCGTTTGGCAGCTTCAGAAAGTTCCAACTGTCCGTAAGCCATTTGAAGGTCAATTACCGTAAAGTATTTACACCTGGCCAACTTAGAGAAAATATCCTCGACTCTAGCAATTGGAAACTTGACGTTTTCAGTCATTTTGTTCACCGTTCCTGAGAAGTCAGTGCAGAGACTAAGTGAGCCATCTTTCTTGGTAACAACGACAAGTGGTGAGGCCCAATCAGAATATTCGACCGGTTCTCATAACCCTACTTTCACTAGATTTTGAATAGAGTCCTGAACACGGTCTCGAATACCGTAAGGAACTTCGTAATGTCTACGAAATATCGGTGCAGAGTTGGATCTCAGTGGTATATCGACCAAATAAGGTGCAACGGGCTTGGTCAAATCACCATCAAAAATTTTCTCGTATCTAGAAGAAATTCCTCGCCTTAGGTCGTCGGCACCAGCGTTAGTAATAGTACCTTGTACGGTGTTAGTTGAAAGAACACTAGCTGTAACTAATAATCGCCTCGAAGATGGTTGAATAATGTCCAACCATGTACGACCGATCAATGGATATAAAAGTTTCTCCTGACAGAGAAAGACAGGTAAAGTATAATCCCTATTGTCTAAGTATAGTTTGACGGATGTTTGTGCTGTAACACGTACATATCCTTCGTTTACACTTCGTAATCGTAGGCTGGAATTAGATTTAACATAGTGTGGGAACAACTGGTCAAAATACTTTTCGTTGAAAAGAGTAACAGCAGACCAAGTATCTACTTCACATTTAACAATACACTTATTGATTGGGAGATTTATTATGAAGCTATCCGAACTGAATTGCTGCTCCAAAATGTGTTGAGTAGAAGTAACCAGCGTGGAATGATGACTGAGCGCATCAGTGTTGAGATGGTTGAAGCTGAACGTAGACAACTCATCGGATATTGTGCTCCGTGAGGTTGAACTGGACGTTCTATTCACGGCTCTATCTTTCTGCTTCTTTCTGCATCGTATATTCCAATGGCCTTGTCGTTTGCAGTAGCTACAGGTTGCGTTTCTTGCCGGACAACGACCTTGTGGGTGATTCTTTGTGCAGTTGCCGCACTGGAAGTGTGAATTTTTGCCTGGTATCTGTTGATTTCTGAGGTTGATTGCGGCTGTTCTGCTTCATTTCGCCCGAGCGTGAACTCGTCGAAGGGCCTGTGTGGTGATCTGGATTCATCCGCGTCAAATTTCTTGAGTTGGTGGCAAAAGTCACAGAATCTGCATTGTACTTATTCGAGAATAATTTAACTTCTCGTTCTAATAACTCACAATGCAAAGCAATTTCTTGACATTTAGCAAAGGAAATATCACTTTCAGATAATACTGTCTGACTGTACACCAACAAGGAATTGTTCACCAAGTGCCTCATCTAAATACTGATCATACGCACATTTGGTTGCTTGTTGTTTGATTCTCACTACGAATTGAGTAACTGATTCTCCTTGAGACTGAATACATTTTCGAAACTTGAATCTTTCCGTAAACTTGTTGGTTTTGGGCCTGAACTACTGAAGCATTTTGTCGTGAATGACAGCATATGATAGATTACATGGCATTTCAGGAGCCGTAATATTGCGAAGTACTTGGAAAGCCTTAGGACCAATGACTGCTAATAAAACTGCTGCTTTTCTTTCATTTGCCACATTCTGGGCGAGACAGAGTTTATCAAAACGCATGAAGTAATTTTCGATATCTTCATTTTCTTCAACAAATTCGCTGAATGCAATGTTGAGAGCCATGTTGTTGAAACTTCAAATTACATTAACTGATAGAAATCACTGGCATGTATGAAAGTTACGATGTGTAATTGAAACTTCCTTTTGCATAAGCGTGAACAAAATTAGCAAAAATTTAAATGTTACCTGTAAAACACCGTCTTGTTGATTTGCTCCATGAAATCTTACTTGTCATAATCCCGTGCCGATAAAGTCATAAAGTCATCCTGACGATACGATTAGAATCCTTCAAATCCTCTATTCACTGTCCGCAGCGCCAAATTGATAGGTTCGAAGTGAAGGACATGGTAATGTGGATTAATATACGTTGCACAAGATAAAAACCAGACGGTGAACAATTAACATATTTAATATAAATTGCACGTTATGTCCGAAACATTCAAATACGTTGAACCATGATATAGCAAGATTTACACACAGAATACATCTGCTTATGATTTATCTTCCGGCCGTGAAGACCAAGCCTTGTAGCCATACGCTTAATACCTGGACCGTATCAGTGATTATTTCTTTAGAGACCTAAAAGAAACAGGATATAATGTCCCATACGCCTTGTCAACACTTTTGAGAAACCCAACGAAGAAAATAATATATGTACTTACCAACTATATTGTGAGAGAAAATATTGTATTATAAAATTATGAAATCGTAAAATTATGAAATTGTAAAATTATGAAATGTAAAATAAATGTAACTGGTGCATAGCAGCAAAGCTACAACCAAATATACATTTATAAAAAAGAAAAAACTGTATATAATTGGAATGTTCGCTGCAACGCTGATCGGCCGCGAATAGTGAAGTCACTTTTGCTATTAGTGCTTCCATGCAAGCGGTGAAGCTAGCGTGTGTATTCTCGCTTTTTTTGCGTTGCTATACAACAAAAAGAAATGTGATTTAGTCATATGTATGCATTCAGCAAGGTTATTAAAAGTATAGGCATTTAGGGCTGTAAATGAATGAAGTCTTATGTTATATAAGTGTTTTTCCGCTACATTCATAGTTGTCATGTATTGTTTCGAACAGTTTAACTCTATATTCCTTGAGTTTAGCCAGTCTTAATGGGTTGAACATGGTATATTCGTGTTCAGTGTTTGGATGTACAAATCGATGATATAATTACCAGGGTGTTTACTTTTTTCTGCAAGTATTATTTTTAAAATATGATTTACAACGACGCGTAAATACAGTAGTGGCATTAATTCTGGACACTTTTTGTGAAATGTTATTTTTTTTAGAATACCTCGAATGTAAAACTATATCCTATATAGAAAAATTTAGCAATTTAAATTACATCATTCAGTAACTTCAATAATGCATTTGGTGCAATATTGTAGCCTGATTATTATTGTTATTGTTATTTTCATCCAACAGAACGCTTATGTGCGATTCTGTGTATTACATCAACTTTGAGCATCATTGTTGTACATCGTTCGCTGACCTCAAGAATCGCTCACACCTTACTGCAGCATTGTTGTTTGATTATTGGTATATTTATTAGTATTGTTATTGGTATTTTCAACCAACTGAACTCTTTGTTTTCATTCTTTACAACACTTGGCAGCTGACTTCTGTGAAGAGAAGATCGTTAGGTATTCTGTGTAGTGGAGCGAGTTGAAAAGTGATACTGAAATTGCAAATAATGGCTCCTAACACAATAAAATGAGCTGATTGGTCACCAAGTAAAAGGAGTAAGGCAGTGACACTTCGTAATGAAGGTTATTCTTATGAAGAAATAGCAAAACGTCAGGCGTTAGAAAGGTTTCCAAGCGGTATGAAGCAACAGGGAACACAAAAAAGGCTCCAAGAAGTGGCAGGAAACCAAAATTAACTGCTCCAGACTGTCGTAGAATCTGTCGCCTTTCTCTACAAGATCGCCGGCGTACAGCAAAATATATTAATGCCATTTTGAGAACTTCTGGAGTAGTGGTTTCTGACCGAACAGTCAGACAAAAACTTTGTGAAAATGGTTTACGAGCGAGGGTCGCAAGAAAGAAGCCTTATCTCAACCAAAAGCAGAGGAAAAAGCGTGTGCAATGGGCGTTAGCACACAGGGAGTGGACACAAGAAGATTGGGGTAAAGTAATTTGAAGCGATGAAAGCAAGATCAGCATCTTTGGAAGTGATGGTATCAGGTATGTGCGTCGCCGTAAAAGTGAAGACATGATACCTGAGTGCACCACCGCCACTATGAAGCATCCTATCAGTGTCATGGTGTGGGGAAGCATGGCAAGGCATGGTGTCGGGTGCCTAGCAGTGTTAGAAGGCAACATTAATGCCAAAAAATACCAAGAACTGGTCTTACAGGTAAAATTGCTACCCACAATTCGTGATTTCTTTGGGGGTAACGTTCAGCGGTGCATCTTTCAGCAGGATGCCGCGAGGTGTCACACTGCTGGAATCAATCAGCCATGGTTCAGGGACCATGGTATTACTGTTCTGCCTTGGCCCGGGAACAGTTCGACCTCAACCCGATTGAGAACTTATGGTCAAGGCTGAAAGTTTTCGTGGTGCGTCGGAATCCCAGCAACAAGAGGGAGCTGTTAGAGGCCATCGTCCAATCATTGTTTAGAGTGATAATACCGGAAGATCTCAAATGTTTGGTGGACTCGATGCCACGAAGAATCGAGGCAGTTATCAAATCGAAAAGATATCCCACAAAATATTAACACAACGCAGTTACAATAACCGTAATGAGTGTGTGCCAAAATTTACTTTTTACTGAATGAACATTTTACAGGTGTTGTTATGCTAAGAACACTTAGTTACATTTTCTGTATAATTATTATTATTATATTTAGTGTGCTCACTCTTTGAAACATTGAACGTAAAGACATGTTTGTCTATTTCCTGAAAATCTGACTTCAATAAAAACGTAAATTTAAATTAAAATCAAAACTTGAATGTGATTTTCATCATAATTCTCAAAAGTGTCCAGAATTAATGCCACTACTGTATATTTATTAAAAAGTTTGACTGTAATTTAATGTTACGACGAAAGCTTACGATGTGTTTACACGTTTGTATTCAACAGTATTCCATACACTGTCGCAAATGATTAAACTTTATAACAAATTGGATTTTTTCACAACTTGCAAAGGTATATGAAATTAAGTCGTGGAGGAAATCTAACCAGAAGTAACGAAACGAATTAAAATTATTCACCTCTGGAGAGAGGGTCGTAAAATATTACATTTATCATTTATCTTCATGCCGTTTGTGTATTGTTTACATGCCTGTAAAGTAGTGGTATCAAAATTTTCAGTGTGCACAAATTAATGATTTTTTTTTGCTTTGAGGAATATTTGTTCACTTTAAAAATGTTAAGGAAGTTAAAATATCCTGCATTTCTAAATACGCAATAATAAAAATAAATTTGGTTTGGTGATTCGAAAGTGTAGGGGAAACAGTCGAGAGAAAATATTCAAGGAGCTAATAAGACGGTAGGTTAAAATTTCTGCAGGAAAACTAAATTAAATTTAGCAGTTCGATGGTCAACCATGAAGAAAATTTGATATTTTATTTGTGCTGAGTAGTTTCGAAGGACAAATATATCGCGATATCAATTGTAACACAGATTTTATTCGCAGTGTTACTTTAATTGCAGTAATACGGTTGAAATTTTATCACATTTCGTGAAAAATCTCAAATATGCATAAATTTACTTTCATTGAAGGCTACACAGTATAAAGGAGACCGTGGATGATAGCTACAGTAGCCAGTAGGAGTCTCTGTATTTTCCGTTACCAAATAGTATAACCAGCTGCCTGTTGTGCTCAATGTTAAAGCAGTTAATATAATTTTATGTGAAGAATGTCTCGTGTACAGTTTTGGTCGGCGTAGTAAGAGTGGCTGGCACAATTCTAATTAATGTCCGCTACGACGCCATTCATCAATTTAATGATATCATCACTCATCCCCATCTTCGCAATTAGCCAAAAGTGGCACAAGAAGCGAAGTAAAATATTCAATCAATCTAATTATTGTCACGCTTTTCTTATTTACTTCGTACATACATTGGTAATAACGTTAAGAATTGTTTTATTATATTCAACATTCAACTTAAAGATGAAATTTGCTCACTTAACAAAATATTACAGAGTGGACCTTAACAGGTATTGAAAATAAAATTTTGACATGTCTGTGAACAAATTTCTTGCGTTGCAGTAACCGTTCACTGCAATCCTTCAGTACATATTTCCAGACGAAAACATGAAACGAATACCCGAAATACTAGAGGAGAAATTGTAAACAAATTACATTCATAAAACACAATATCAGTAATTTTTCGACACCAGACACATTTTACAAATAGATGAAAACAAATCAGATTTTCACAAACGCCAAGGAGTACTGATTTCATAACATTTGTCTTTTCAGTGTACAAGTAAAAAATTCCACAAATTGTACACTGTACTTGTATAGTAAAATTAAACTTCAAATAAAATCACTGAGAGTTTGTTGCATTGTTTGTCATAGGATGCAATTCTGATCACACTAGTAGAAGAAAACTGGCGGAATTAAACTTCTCATAAAAAATTGTTGATCAATAAAACGTTGCATAAGCACATTTGTGGGTGAAATGAAAATTTGGTAAACTACAGGGTGAAATAGACGTCTGTCTAAGGCCGCGCATAGGGCGAAAATCTAGTGGACAGGACGAAGCAGTAGATTACACGCTGTTGCGAATGCTCCCCCTTCCTTACGCAATCCCGTTCCCTCTCACGTGTTCATTCGTGGATATGTCTCGCGTCACTACTTGAGCAATTGGAGAAGTTTCGGTTTAATCCGTGTCCCGCGGTATGGCACCACGTGTCAAATATGTCGTCGTGCAAACTTCCGACATCTGGTGGCGAGTACTTGGACTACGTGTGCATAGCCGTAGACAGGATGCAAGGTTGAAGCGTAAACAAACAGCAATTTGACTTCTCTTTCGAGATATTTAGGTTATTCGAGCTTGACATTTGTCATGTCCGCTTTCCTGGATAAGAGAGACGTAACAGATAAATGGCTAATGGCGTTTTGTTGTCGAAGTTAGAGAGGAAGTAAATGATGGTTAAGATGCAATATATAAATGTCACAAAGAACAGCTAGGACAGGAATTTTTGGAAAGGATTCTTCAAACAAAATGTTCTGTTTATTAGTGCACTGCAATTAGCTCAAAAATAGGTCAAAAATATAAGGGGAGGTATAAAATTTGGGCCCCTGAACCATCCTTTGTTTTCGACCCTGCTGACATTATTATTATTATTATTATTATTAATAATAATAATAATAATAATAATAATAATAATAATAATAACAGTTTTGTTATCATGGTACTTCACTTCCACTATAAATACACATCTGACTGATTAGAAATTATTCATTAGATTATTAGTTTTCTTTTATAAGCACTCCTTGCACTATGCATTTCACCACACATGCAGCAAAGAAAAAGAAACCGACACTACATTAAGGTAGCCACACTGGCCGCGAACTGAGAAACAAGGATGTTGATTTCAATCATCAATATCCCTCAACTCAACTTTCAAATGTTGACATTCAAAATGTTTACATTAGTTTCTTCTTGTTTATATTCGCACACTGTTACGTGACCTATGACAATAAGGCTATGATGTACAGGAAGTTTTTTAAACGCTACCTACTTTCTTGAAATAAACAAGTAAAAGGACTTGATATGTTGTTTTATTTTGCTGTTATCAAAATATTCAGGAATTTAAATAGTCGATTGTCTTCGTCACTTCTGTTCCTTCAGCGTCTCAGTGCACATGCGGCCCCCTCCTAGGATAAGCTAGTGGCAAATTCTCTCCTGGTTGAGATTTGTTTAGTAATTAGGTCTGTGTTTCCACCAGAATTAACGCGGTGAGAGAGCTGTTTAGGCGAATGCCCTTATTAAGAATGCGGCATTTTTCATGGGCACTGTTGTTAAAACCCATGCGCCCAGGGGATCTCTGGGCATTGCGATGGACTCTAAAGGTTCTCTTTGAACGAGAAAGGTTGCCGAGGAAGTTATTCAAATTCTCATAAGATTGAGGTTTTCTTTATATATACCATATGATGTAACGCTGGCAGCACGACTCTTTCCGAAAAATAGACAAATTTATAGTTCAAAGTGGCCGGTTTCAAGGAAAACAAAGAAACCATCATTTTTGGACAAATAGTTCGCACAGATGTAAATGGAATACATGTTCTTTTTCAAAATGGCGGCAAATTCCCAAATTCATAATGGTTTTAATGTTTATGGAGGATGTGCCATTAGATGTTCGAAGATACAGTATATGCATTAAACCGTGAAACTTGTTGCTTGTTAATAATAAACAGACATATATATGTAGTTATGTAATAAATCCAATGGGTAAAGTTAGTTGAGCACAGTAAGGAATTGTTTTAAGGCAATTTTAGCCAATAGGGCAGTGATTCAATATTTTCACTGATACGATGAATGTTCCAAATAATGTGCTTATTTAGTACTTTTTACATATAAAATATTTTTGAGTTTGAAATGTATGTTTATCCTAACCACAACAACTGAGGGTTCCAAGTGGTAAATAGGCCTACATTCTGACTTGGGCACCGCGGAAAAATCTTGATACACGCAAGGGTGCCGTGAAACGAAAAAGTTTGGGGACCCCTGCTATAGGGTATAAGATGGACTATTGCGGGGGTGGGGACGTTTTTGGCGCCCATGATAGTGTGTATTAGGCCTCTTCCTGCCCTCGCCTTAGCGTTGGCAGTTTCTTTGCTTATAAAAACAGTACTGCCACCTTCTAAGAGCACAATTCCCTTTGTCTATTTTCCCCTTCATCTCAGAAAAAGTTGTTCGCTAAACAAATTTCTTCTCATTGGCCACTGGCTATTATTATTATTACTAATTAACCCATAGAGAAGCATTAATTCACAGAAATGCTTGTAGTTGTTGAAGGAATAACAGAAAATGAAGCTTATTGATATCAAATTTACACTTTAGGAAAATATACAAAATACGATGATAATTTCGTAACATTAGGCTTAGGCTATGGTAGTTGTACAGAGTGGTGCAAGAAAAAAGGTATCCGAAATTTTACTTTGTTTATTTTGTGTTATATTAATTTATACACTCTACTATTTAAGTTAGAACTCTCTGCCGTACAATTACATGTTCTACATGTCCTCCTTCCTTTTGAATAACATATTCCATGCGCTCGATTATTCTGGAAAGCATTCCAGAGCACTGTTCTTTCTATAGATAATTCTTTCGACATACGCCGTATGCTTTTCTTTGGAAATTGGAGAACCTTGTTCGTCACTCGACCAGTGTTGTCGTTTGTTCTTGTGCTTCGTGGTCGTCCGGATCGTCCTGCATTATGATTATTCACTGAACGAGTTGTTCTGAACATTTCCACTGCAATATGGTTTTCTTTGGTGGTGCTCGTAAATGAAAATGTTCCTCAAAACCATTGCATACATCAGCCAAAGATGGACCATTGTTCCACGTCGTAGCGCGATCTGCTAACCACTCCGCCACGGGGACCGTGAACAAAGAAGCAGCAGACAAATGAATTAGTACATGTTTCAGAATTTCGGTTACCATAAAATATCTCCCCCCCCCCCCCTTTGGACCTAAAATTTACCCGAATTCTCTCTTTCCTACGGAGTATTTCCCTTCATATGGCAACATTGGACAGGGCCGGGCCTGTTGCTACATGGATTTCGAGCTCCGGCCTGGACCAGCGGAGGAGGCGTGTGACGTGGGACATGGCCTTTGCGTAATCACTTTTGTTAGCGGGATTTTTTTCTCTCTCTTTTTGACACCAAGGAGCAGAAACCTACAGAGGGAAGAAGGGAAGAAAGGAACTTGACCTTGCAGAGGCGATATTTCCGGAAGAGAAGCGACGAAAATAAACTCCCAGAATCCTGTACTGGGTCACGGGGACTTCACTCGCTTTCCTCTCATCCCCAGATGATCGTAAGAAAGTCCACCTTGAGTTTGAAACCGAGACTTGTGGGCGAGGCTTTCAGATGTGTAGCACTTGAAGCCTTGAGAGGATTAAAGGCAAAGACGTGGTATTAATTTAAATGTGTGGAACCAGGAAAGTACAGTGAACTCGGCACTTGGGGTAGCAATTGATAATGGGTAGACAATTAGTAGTTTTGATTGGTTTATTTTACTTCACGTTTCTGCCACTTTAGACTCGTGGCGAAGATATTTCAAAAGGGTCATGCACTATGCATTCATATATAATTTATTTATTCATTGGAAAATTCCAGATTCCGTACAGCACAAATGGCCATTTTACGCTGATATTGTCAACAATGAAAATTTTAAAAATAAAAATGACAAAATAACACAAATATATTAACAGAAATAAGTCAAGATGACACTATTACGTGTATATTATTTACAAGCACTTTTTTCTGATGGAAGACCGAAAGACATACTCTGTATTGAAAATGTCAACACTTGATTGGGGGGGGGGTCATTATGTTGTGTGGGCAGACTATAAAAGAGGAGTGTTTTTTTTAAAATTTCCAATCTAGGATATTCTGTAAAATAGGTCTTTGTTAAACGTGTTGTGCGCATAGGCACTCAAAATTGGAATTCCTGAAGGAGTCTGTTGCAACGGATATTGCCATTGACAACCTTTCATATATGAAGAAATTGACACAGCATTCCCCTTTCGAAATATCTTCTCAATTAGCCAAAAGTTGAAGAAAAGTGACGCTAGACAACAAAAATCAAACTAAATTAGTTGTTATACCTTCCGTAGCAAGATGTATTTAAATCATACATTTCGTAGAACTTCTATCTTGCATCGTGCTGTCTTGTGCATAAATGTGATGTGTAACGTTTGCGGTGCCAGCATTACAGTAACTGCGCGAAATCTCTTCCAAAAGTTCCTTAGACGAAATGAAAGAGCTTAGAGAGGAAAACAATTCCCTATAAGTCCATGTGGTGATAGACCGCCGAAACCACTGCCTTTGAACCTTTTAATAGGTCGATGGACTGGTGGCGAGGGCGTGGGAACTATAAACAGAAGGAAAAAATCTGCCTGCCTTCCACAGTCTGTTCTTCGGTAATATGTCGAGTGGTGGAAAACGAAGCTGGGGTAGCTCTTTCCCTACTGTGAAGTCGCAAGGAGGGATGAGAAAGAAAGTAAAAAGAGTGTCACCTTTAAACCACAACTTCGATAAGATAGTAAATATTACGATTTAAAACTTATGAAAAGCACGGTTGAGTGATACTACTAGAATATGTACTCGTCAGTGCATGCCACTGATTAGAACTATCGATTCATTTGGTAAAATGATTGTTGTATAACTGCTGTCAAATTTTTTTGTAGATATTTTACAACACCGTGTTACGTACAGTATATATACACACACCAAATTTATATTGCGAGTTAACTGTGCTAATGATGCTCCTAGTGGCATCAATGTGCACCAGACACTGATGATCTTTGAAACACAATTAGAAAAAATAATGGAGATTAAACGAATAGGTAACAAGCACACGTTACATATTAATCAATAATAGTTATTTTTCAAATTATATAAATAATAATGGTTCTTTTGAAATAGCATATTGTAACTGATCTTTGTTTTGTCTTCCAGTTATGTGCTAGAACCAACGTCAGAGAAATGTTAGAAATGCACTTCGTTTAAATATTTTAATTAACGTAGATTCTTGCAGTTTTCATTTTTATAACTGATAGGTGGGTAACGTATATATTTTTTAAAAAAATCAAGAACACATATCGGACGGAAGTTACTTCTTGAGAAAAAAACCCTGAGAAATTGTACATTTTGATTTGTGCAAGAAGTAATGTCTTTTCCAGTCTCTCTCTCTTGATTTGAGTTTCAGGACCTAACGAATGGATTGTGATACGGTGCGATATTATTTCCTTGAGACTAATGCAGAGTTCAAAGGCGAGGAAAGCAAGGAACTAGTGCTTTAGACTGCTCTACAATTAATTGGAAGTGAAGATGGAAAAACATGCGGTTGTTTTCTTTAATATCACGGATCCTGCACGGTCCAACGTTTTTTCCTGTATAATGGTTAGATATAGGAAAAGCGAGTCCTCATGATGCTCGGTTAGAAATCCTTCAAATTGACTGAAATTTTTTGTGGTGGTGGTTTGATGTTATTATGTAACTTTTGCACCCTTTATGTTTTTGAATGATAAAAGAAAATACGGTCTTTCCTAATAGCAGCTAGAGTCGGTGTCAGTAGACAAGAGAAAAAAGTGTCCGAGGCTAGAATGATTCAACATGTCATGAAGGAACCAATTGAAACTATTTTCTGTTATTGTATATTATGTAACTGTGATAAAGTTACATAATGCATGGTTCTGATATATCGTGTACTTTCTGTTCCGCTAGACGCGGTTAAGTAATCATAATGAACTTGTTTACCGAAGTATCAAGGTGGGCTTGTTCCTCACAAGAAAAACTGACATGCGCCTTTAAACTTAAATTATATTTAAAGTTTCAATTCATAAATAGATATCTCGCAGTTAATATTTTCGATTTGACTCGATTGGAAATATTTGGCCATCCTTTCTGAGGAACTGCCAATCACACGCCAAACTGTCCTAATATCAAAAGTCAGTTCGTAATATACCTGTAACCGGCCCACCTTGCGGAGTGGTTAGCACATCGCGCTACGACGCCAGAGGTTCCGGGTTCGAATCCTGGTCTGGGCATGGATGTTTGTGAGTGTCCATTCATCAATTTCATCATATCATCACTCATCCCCATCTTCGCAAATTAGCCAAAAGTGGCACAAGAAGCTAAGTAAAATAAGGCAACTCAATCAATCAATGAGTTTTAAGACAATTTGAACAATCAATCAATCAATATACTTATATTTGTCGGTGAACTGCTTTCTGCACCTGACCAACTGACAAGAAGTTGGAACACTCATCCTGACGTTCGTCAGTTTGGTCGTTGTTTTCCTTTGAAAGTTTTCGACCTTAAGAAACAAACACAGACTTTTCGGAAGACTCTTCGAACTTTGTCCCGCCAGACTATCTCGTGCTACGAAATGTTCATGCACAGACAAAAACAGTGGATATTTATGCTGTTGACTTTCTATATTTAACAGTTTCTTCGAACCGATGCTTGTATAAATATCTAAAGGTTGAATGCTTTGGTTCAGTGCTTGGCTGGTGAGTTGTTTGCAAGTGATTTAATATCTCTGATGACTTGCCGAATATTTTTTGAACGGATACCAATAATTTTCATATTTACGGGAATGCTTAGATATTACAGCCGTCTATACTTGTAGAAGTAATAATATGAAATCGGTCACAGGATCTAATTTTGTACGGCAACATAGGATAAATTACAGCACATGTTTACTGGTGTTGAAGCAGATTTGTCAATAATTATACTTGTGTAATTATATAATTGTCTGCCCAGTTACCGTTTGCAAGTACAGAGTATTACCATGTTTATGTCCGAGAGTTCACATATTTCACATTTCTTGTTACGGTAACATCGCCAGAAAAATAAGTTGGAGCCTGATAGGATGAGAATATCATGATTGGGAAATGATGTAATTTTTATAAGAACTTCTAAGATTAGTATGGTGCACTTATATGAAGATGTCAGGAAGAAATGAAGCGTTGCCAATGCCAATTGCAATAAAAATCGTCCGAATTCGAAAACCTGTACCGTTTAACGAAATGCTAATGGAAGATATCAGTGTCTCTCGCCACCAAAGGTTCAGGGTTCGAACCCTGGCCTGGCACGGATGTTCTCCGTGAGGTGTCCCTTCATCAATTTCATCCAATCACTTATTCTCTTGCTCGTGATTGGACAAAAGTAGAAGAAAAATGACGTAAATAAAAAATTACGTAAGTTTTTAAAATGTATAAGTAATTGGTACCAGTTTCATAGATCGGAGACACATTAAAATCGTATATTTTGTGTTTCGCATGGTTCGTACCAATTGTGTATTGCGGAACATAGTTCAAGGTGCCATTATGCTTTTCACACGAAGACAAACACAATTTTTCACATTCTGCCCGACCCTGTGGCCGAGTGGTTAGCACATCGCGCTGCGACGCCAAGGGTCCCGGGTTCGAATCCCGGTCGGGCTTGGTTGTTTGTGAATGTCCATTCATCAATTTCATCATTTCAACACTCATCCCCATCTTCGCAAATTAGCCAAGAGGCACAAAACGCGAAGTAAAGTAAACTAAATCAATCAATCAATCAATTTTCACATTCTGAGTGTTTTTTTTCCCATTCCTTTCTTCGCTTCCAGAACACACAATATGGCGGGCACATCTTGACTCAGGTTGTGGGTATGCAGTGTTTCAACCTTCTGCATTGAAAAATACCTACTATCGTGTTCGTCACCGGTGGAAATTATACATTATGCACGGGTAGCTGACGGATTGCCCCACAAACCATTCACGGATAGCCCCACGAACCATTTCCGATAAGGTTCGGTTACGTTAGGCAAGCATTGTAAAAAAGGGGGGGTTGAAACACTGATAGGGTCTTACGTCATCAAACGTACGCAGCATCCGGTTGTCGTAGGGCAAGCAAATGAAAGCAATGCCAATTTTGCGTCGGTGAAATTTTTCTCTTGAAAAATACATGATTTCCCGGTCAAATATATTCCACAATGAAAGAAAATACCTCGACGAACGTTGTAAACCTTGGAGAAACTCATTTCCGTAAGTAGTTTCTTGTGTAAAATTGAAGAAATGTGTCTCCGATGTATGAAACTGTTACCTAAGTAATTGATATTATTCATTAACATTTTGTAATAAATTGCCCTACCCAGAGTGAATTATTATAAATTATGTGTTAAATGCTTAACATGTGAATTTTTAAAGAAATCACACATCGCCAAAAATACATTTAATTCGCACACAAGTCATAATTACATAGTTTTTTAATAAGCATCAATGCGAATGGGAGTCCACTTTGTGTGTATTTAGACAGTCGTCCTCCTCTTAGGCTACTCCAGCTCAGATTATAACCCAATGCATTAATTCGCTAGGAATCTACTAACTGTAAATGTGGGCTCTTGAAAAGACTTCATATGTCTTCAAAATTAATTTATAGCCTGTTTGAATTGGTCAAGTATCAATTAAAGCCCCTATCACACGGAACTGGATTTCTAGTTGGAATGCCCTAGTTGGCGATGAACTGACTTTCTGGGTAGTAAGCCTCTATCACACGGAACTAGATTTCTAGTTGGAATGCTATAGTTGACGCTGGACTGGCTACCCAATTGCTAGTTTTCGCCTCACACGGTACTTGTTACACCGTACTTGTCGATAGTCTTTCGTTCCCATAATGGCGGCCGCGCGAGATGTAAACAACGTATCACTTCACACTTTTAAAATACGATAACTATCCAACCGAGAAAAATATCGCATCGCATTAAATGGTTTTAGGTAGAGAAGAACGGCGCTGATAAAATACATACTTTACAACGTTTACTATACACGTATGGAAGAATATTTTAGCTTTTTCAATTGTAAACATGCCTTTCGCGTTGTATGCACTCGGAAACCACAGACAAAAAAAGGCTACTTTACAAACTCACAGAATATCTTCACATGGCCAAACTTTGCTCTGATTGGCTGTTCCACAGAATCTAGTCGAAAAAGTTAGTAGCAATTAGAACATGTCCTATTCCTTAAAGCCAGTCAAGCAGTCAGCCAGGCGGCCATGATTACTACCCAGAAAGTCAGTTCATCACCAACTAGGGCATTCCAACTAGAAATCCAGTTCCGTGTGATAGGGGCTTTAATCATGGCCGCCTGGCTGACTGCTTGACTGGTTTTGAGGAATAGGACATGTTCTAATTGCTACTAACTTCTTCGACTATATTCTGTGGAACAGCCAATCAGAGCAAAGTTTGGTCATGTGAAGATATTCTGTGAGTTTGAGAAGTAGCCTTTTTTTGTCTGTGGCTTCCGAGGGCATACAACACGAAAGGCATGTTTACAATTGAAAAAGCTAAAATATTCTTCCATACGTGTATAGTGAACGTTGTAAAGTACGTATTTTATCAGCGCCGTTCTTCTCTACCTAAAACCATTTAATGCGATGCGATATTCCTCTCGGTTGGATAGTTATCGTATTTTAAAAGTGTGAAGTGATACGTTGTTTACATCTCGCGCGGCCGCCATTATGGGAACGAAAGACTATCGACAAGTACGGTATAACAAGTACCGTGTGAGGCGAAAACTAGCAAATGGGTAGCCAGTCCAGCGTCAACTAGAGCATTCCAAATAGAAATCCAGTTCCGTGTGATAGGGGCTTAACATTTTCCTTTTAGACTAGAAAAATCCCATTGTTCAGCCTAGACACTAACCAAGCTGTAGTAGTTTCGGTCAATGGAAGTATTCTCTGCGTACGCAGAACTATCTACAATTCTCGTCTTTTAGCGTCGCTGCCTTGTAATCAAGGGGTCCCGGGTTACCCGGTGGAGGCACAAGTGATTCGGATCCCACTTTAAACTGTAGGTCCAATCCCGATTAGCCTTACTGTGCATAAAGTGGACTTAAAACACCAACTCAACCAACAACCAATTCTCGTCTTTAAATTCTGTTGAAACTCTTTTTTGGCGTATTTAAATAGACCCTGCACTGACATACTTTTCCCCCGAGTACATATTAGCCCCTGTTCCAGAGAATGAATCTTGATTTATCGGGTTAATTAGTCCGGTTTATACTCTAGTTGGATTAATTAAACCAAGATTAGAATGCGGTTACCTAGATAGGTCCATATAAATACACAATTTATAAATTTTGATCTCTGAAATCAGAGGTTTGTCCAGAATGTTCCATCTGGGTATGTAAGTTCATATTTATATTTAGTGTCAATTTAAAGCCAAAATAACCCAAATTTTAAAGGGGTGTTGACGAAGTTTGCTGGGTATTAGTGGTGGTTGTGGATAAATCACTAGTTCTCATCAACATAATTCCATTGCTCAAACTGGCTAACCTTCGCTGTCCTAGTCTACCCAAGACGAAGATATGCACTGGTGAAATTACTCTCTCTCTCTCCTATTTATATGTGTGGGTAGTGTACTGCAGTGTAAGTCCTGTATAAAATCATTTTCGACACTTTGCATTCATTTATGAAATTATTTCACATTCGCTACTTTTCGTTTAACAGCAAAAATGAACTCTTATTTTGAAAATACTCTCGCTTAGATGGGTTAATAGTTGGTTTCTATACTCTGTCCCAGGAGCCTGCAGAGCAAGCAAACTAAAACAAACCCTCTGTGCAAGTAGTGACTTGAGAGGTCTCGACCAATGAACGCGTGAATAATAATAATAATAAAAGGTGTCTGCAAAATTGAGTCGCAAGCCCCGGAACCGTAAATTCATCAATGGATAAATGTCACAAGAACGTGTTCCCTATATCTCCTTACACATTTCCCTAGTGCATTCAGGAAGACAGCAGTACACCGTTGTGTACTCGATAACCTCACCGCAACATGTGGTGGAGGAACGTTGTTGTGTGTTCAACTAATCTGTTACAGTTGCCGTGAGCCGAGACAGTCATCTTCCTCTAGAATTGTGGTCTTGCCTGCATGGTTGCCAACTCAACAAGTTCATCGCTGATTTTCAGCAACAGTGCCAACAGTTTCTTATTTTAATTTTGTGATAGTATTGAGTAAATCAAGTGACAGTGATATCTCCTCGCAATTAACAGTAATTGTAAGTGACAATGATTAGCTTACCGAGTTTTCTGCAAGAAGCTTAATCACTGCTTGTACCAATTTTTTACATCGTCAAGGACCATATTCATTCAATGAGTTGGTAACTTGAGACTGGGTAAGATATTTTTCACTTCCTATGGGTGTCACGGCACACTGGTTGAGATTCCCTGTCTTAAAACAACTAGGACGTAGAATAAAAAAGTACCAAAAAACCCAATGGGCAATTTGGTTACAATTGCCTGAACTACAAAATCTGTATTCACACAAAAAATATCCTTTTAAAAGATCGCACAGCATTTCATAATACCCTTTACTCAGCAGAATTCGTGATGTCTGAAGCAAACACACATGAATAGTGAATACAATATATCGTCTTGCAGACAGCAACAAAGAAGCTTCGTGAATATTATTACAGTAGTGACACGAACTCGAATAACTAGTTCAGATTCTTCTTTATCCTGTCTGGAAAACTTGACCGCCGAGAAATAACATGTCTGAATTTGATTAGGCAACGCAACTGAAACGTTCAAAGCGAAAATGTCTTGCCCCCCGCCCCTCCACCCCACAAACGTTTGTATAGTGTCGTGATGGCACGAAGTTACTTTCCCCCCATAGTCATAACACAACCGGTTCCTCGTATTGCAAGACGAATTCAAGGCCGAAACCTACAAAACGTCAGACAATGTAAAGTGAAAGTCCGAACTGACGTAATGAGAAATTTGGGTTTACAGAGTCCGTCCGTTTTCAACTGTCTTTTTTTTCATTATAGTGTATAGATTTTGTGAATTCACCCGGGTTACCTATGAACACGGGGGAAAAATGCTAATTTAATTCAGCTTTATGAACGTTCAACAATAATTATTTTTATGATTGTCCATGTCTCCATGCATGGCTTTCTATCTGACATTACGAACCTTTGTCTTTCTCTCACATTCTGTGAAATGTACTTATTTCCAAGAATTTGAATTAGACATACGAGCCGGAAAAATATTTCTATATTGTTACTCATTCATCTCCTGTTTCATAAATTATCCAATAAGTTCAATATTCACGACAAATTTCTAACATTGCTTGAAGATTACCTTAGCTGTCACCAACAACGTAGCTACTGTTACTTCGGATTCGGAAACTGAATCAAGCTTTCTTCATGTTCTTTCTGCTGGAGTGCCCCGAGGCAGTGTTCTAGGACCACTCTCATTTCTCCTATTCGAAGATGACATGGCAGACAATCTTACAGCTCCTTCTATCAACTGCATTCATTGTTGCAGTTGACTGAAAAATCTTCATGGAATCTCAAATTCAATTGATGTTCATCGGCTATTCTCTGCCTTAATTTCTTCCTTTTCCTCCTTTTGTAATTTCCCTACATTTTCTTCATATTTTTTGTTTCCTTTTAACTTTCTGTCGGTTTCTTCTTCCTTTCTCGTTTTGTTTATTCTTTCTTCTCTCTCTTTCGTAGTTTTCTCCCCGCGTTATCCCCAGCTTCTTTATTTCTGTCTTTTTCTCTTTTCTAGATTGCTTCACTCTACCCGTGCGCGTATTTACAAACCCTATAGTACTGCAGAACCTCCAGCGATATTTGGCTACTGATTGGCTGCCATTCCGGAAGTTGATGCAGCGTTCCTTCAAGTTAACGCTAGATGGCAGGGTTCAAATTAACAGTGTAGATTTCAGATATCCATCCCAACTAGATAAGAAACCCATTTACACTAAGGTTCATTTCTTAGCAAAATTATTTAAATTAATTTTTTAGAAGACAGAAATCAGAACTCTTCTTGAAGTGAATGAATTTTCTATTTAAAGCCACATCAGTGCAAACATTGTAACTACCAATGACTATTGAAAAAAATATGTATATCCAACGTATAACGGTATAACATTTAAAACATTATATTTTATTATATAAACGTATATTTCTTAACATAATTTCGACAATATGATTACAAACTTTATTACTATATAATCACAAGGCTTATTTTTCCATACGTTTGCTGTAAATGAAGAAGCAAGGAACATTGGACACGGAACATAAACACTTCCGGTGCACACAGCCAATAAGAAAGCGTTATATACATCTGGTTCTGCAGCACTATAGGGTTTGTAAATACGCTACCCGTGCTTCTCATTTTAGTGTCCTAAACAAGTCACGACCAAGAACCTTGTACAAACTTAATGTAGAACATCGTTAGCCCAGTAAATAAAGGGCTATAAATAAGGTCAAGCTCAAATAATTTATATAAAGCTAAAAATTTCAGGATTGTTTTTCAAGTTATTTGGAATAACTTCCTGAAAGTCGCGGAGAATCGCATGTGTGCGTCATCCTCAAAATGGCGGACAAAGATGGCGGCCAGTCGATATGAGTACAGTTCGGAATTTTGGTCATAGTTCGGAAATGATAAGGCCTAGTTCACTTGTGTAAAATTATTTGAACTCTAAAAACACCTAATTTTAACTCTAAGTGTAACAGTTTTGGATCCAATCACTTTTAAAGAATTTACATCCATTTAAACCTGAAAAATGTAGGAATTTTGGCCCTTACTCTGGCAGTTTATGCAAAAATCTCCTTGTCTATTAAGAAATAGACAGTATTTTATTATTTAATTCTCATTAATATAGTTATTTCGACAAGTGGCATGTAAACGAATTTTATCAACACTACGAGAATAAGTTTCTAGTCCATCATTGCGGGTCACATTAGCTTTAATAACATTTGGGAGACCTCTAGCAACGGTCACAACCTCTCCTTCGTTGAGTGATGTATTGCAGATTACACATTCTCCGGACTCCATAGCGTTTCCGTCCAATGACAGCGTTCTCCGACCTGCTACTTCTAAAGTTGAAGAAACGATGACTGACTGTGAGACCTGCAACAATAGTAAATATTGCACATTCACAGTTTTACAGCAAAATTTGAAATGAAAGGTAGCAATTGTAACTACAATTTTTCACATTTATATTTCTAAAAATCTTTCTCCGCGATTCGGAAAGGGTATACAAGTAAAATTTGTTGCAGAGACTTTCATTGCACAAAAAACTTTGAAACACAATATGTTTCAAAATTAATTATCTGAGATAATTTTTATCCGATCTGAACAAGCTTTTTCTTTAAGTGTAAGTAATGATTAGCTCATTAAAAATATTACAATATTTACCGTCTAATTCTTAATCGATAAGGAGATTTTTGCATAAACTGCCAGAGTAAGGGCCAAAATTCCTACATTTTTCAGATTTAAATGGATGTAAATTCTTTAAAAGTGATTGGATCCAAAACTGTTACACTTAGAGTTAAAATTAGGTGTTTTTAGAGTTCAAATAATTTTACACAAGTGAACTAGGACTTACCATTTCCGAACTATGACCAAAATTCCGAACTGTACTCATATCGACTGGCCGCCATCTTTGTCCACCATTTTGAGGATGACGCACACATGCGATTCTCCGCGACTTTCAGGAAGTTATTCCAAATAACTTGAAAAACAAATCCTGAAATTTTTAGCTTTATGTAACTTATTTGAGCTCACAACCCTTTATTTACGTGGCTACATACACTGTAATTCTGCACGAGAGGAACGTATAATTCACGACAGGCGAACTCTTTTATTTTCGCAGCAAGAGCTGTGGGCAAGGTTAAAGCTGGATGAACGTTGCGGAAGATAAAATCATAATAAAAAAGACAGTAGCTTGTCTGCTCCTGCTCGACCAGCTGTTGATAAGATCACATTGACTTCTCTCTGCAATCTGAGAATGTGGGAGTAAGAGAGAGAGTGTGTAACTGTGAGCCATCATAAATAAACATATGGTAAGCAATAATCCTTATTCACAGATATCTAGTACTAGATTGGAAGTTTATGATTTATAGTACCGTGCATATTCCTCGCGCATGGCTAAAATTGCCTGTGAGATGGCACTGGAATGAATTGGCGAAAACAACAGCCAATTAGAAGATTTTGTTTGATGGATTGAGTGATGATACACAGTGCGGCAATTTGAAATCGGGACGGATTTTTTCTTTCGGGTGGCACCACTGTGCACTGTGGTGCGAACAAGTGAGGGGTATCTCACGAACAATCGATGCAGAGCTCGTTGACTTTGAGCGACATTGCCGATTGTGGCTTTGTTGAATGTGGGTACGTGTCGTGAAAGTGCGTCGTGATTTCAACATGGAACAAAGAGCAAACATTCAAGTTTTGTGCGCTCTTGGGTAAAACTGCTACGGAAACATTTCACACGTTGCAGCCAAGTCTATATGGATAATTGTTTATCCTGTACGCGTGTATTTGAATGGCACAGGCGTTTCAGTGAAGCACGGGAGTCAATTAAAGACGACGAACCTCCAGGCGCAGTAAGGACGGTAAGAAAACCGGAATTGGTTGGGAAAGTGAGAACAATCATTACCGAAGACTGAAATTTCAGACAGACTGTTACTGCAGCATTTTATCTTGGGGTACTGAAACGTTTGATGCAAAGAAAAACACATGTGAGGCCCGAGTATCGGGATGATGGCTGCTGGCGTCTGCTTCGTGACAATGCCACAAGTCACATGACTGTGATTGTGAAGGACTTTCTGGCCCTAAAGGGACTCTTTGTAGTGTAATACTCTGCCTACTCACCGGATCTGGCTCCGTGTGATAATTTTCTATTTCCTAAACCGAACTCTGCACTGAAAGGTTCCTACTTTGATGATGTACCAACAAACAAGAAGGCTACGACATGGATTTTAAACATCATTACACAAAACAAATTCCAGCAATCATTCCATGCACTGGTAGCCATTGCGCTACGATGTGTGGATGCAGGAGTGTCCTACTTTGAATGATCTAAGGTAAATAACATTCAATGAAGACTTGTTCATTTTTACAGCACCAGTCCCGATTTCAAATTGACGCACTGTGTATATTGAAAGTGATGAAAGGACAGAACAAAGTGCACCATTTCTCCAACCCCCACCCCGTTATATCCATGCCCAGGCCGGGATTCGAACCCAATACCCCTTGAACTGTAGCACTCTGTGCTAATCACTCCGCTCAAGATTTTGAGAAGTGAAAATACGGATAATATAGCGTTTAACATAAAGTGTACGTTAATGTCAAAATGAATAATACAATGAGTACAAAATATGAGTACATAGCAACCAGTGTCATATTTACGGAGGGTGTCTATCGGGCTTGAGTACCTCGAAATGTACTTGTACTCAAAGGAAATCGTTCATCACTTGCCGAGTTAAAAATTGTCATTTTGTAAAGTACAACTTACATATTGCAAATGTTCTAAACTACAACTAACTAACTAACTAACTCTCTAGCCTTCTTAAACCCGAAGGTTCATGGCTGCAGCAACACAGGCCTTCCATCTGTCCCTATCTTGAGCAAGATCTATATACTCTTTTCCATCCCTACCGATTTCCCTTAGGTCCATCTCAACGTTGTCCCTCCATCTTCGTCTTGGCCTTCCTACTGGTCTCTTACCATCAGGTTTCCCAACAAGAATCCTGAAAACTCCTCTTTCCTCTCCCATTCGTGCCACATGGCCTGCCCACCTAAGTCTTCTTGATTTAATTATTCTAATAATGTCTGGACATGAATACAAATTATGTAGTTCTAAATTATGTAACCTTCTCCACTCACCTGTCTCCTCATCCCTTTTAGGTCCAAATATTTTCCTAAGGATCCTATTTTCAAATACTCTCAATTTATGTTCCTCTTTCAATGTAAGGGACCAAGTTTCACACCCATATAATACTACAGGCAAAATTACTGTTTTGTATATTTTAACTTTTAGATTCTTAGATATTAAACGAGAAGACAAAAGTTTATGAAGAGAGAAGTAACATGCATTTCCTGAATTAAGCCTACTTTTTATTTCCTCTTTAATGTAATTTTCATTTGTTAATATTACTCCTAAGTATTTGAATTTGGAAACTGTTTCAAACGAGTTGTTATCAATAATTAGATTTTGATTATTACCTAACACTTGGTTTCGGCCTGTAAGCATATATTTAGTTTTCTCTTTGTTAACTTCCAAACCTATCTCTTTAGCAGTTTTGAAAAATATTTTAGCATTATTCTTAATTGTATTCACATCATCCCCCAGTAAGTCTACATCATCTGCATATGCTAACAACTGAGTCACACCATTTAATTTTAGTCCTTCTTTAGTTTCTTTTACCTTCCTTACAGCATATTCTAAGGCAAAATTAAAGAGCAATGGAGATAATGCGTCTCCTTGTTTTAACCCATCATGAATTGTAAATTTGTCAGACATATTAATACCCACACGAATTTTACTTTCTGTTTCACTGGTGCATATTTTTATCATACTAACAAGCTTCTTAGGTATTCCAAACTCTACTAATATATTATATAATTTATCTCTTTTGACCGAATCATATGCTTTTTTGAAATCAATGAATAGCTGATGGACATTTTGATTATATTCCCACTTTTTTTCAAGTGTCTGTCTGATGTGAAAAATTTGATCTGTAGTTGATCTGTTGCGTTTAAATCCACATTGATAATCACCTATAATTTCATTAGCATATGGGGTTAGTCTTGTTAAAAGAATGTTAGATAATATTTTATATGTTGTTGAGAGTAGAGAAATTCCACGGTAATTATTGCAGTTCATTTTATCACCTTTTTTAAACACAGGAACAATTATGGATTCTTTCCACTGTTGAGGGATTTCTTCTTTATTCCATATTAAACAAATTAATTTATGAATTTGACAAATTAATGAATTTCCACCATATTTAATTAACTCAGCTGGTATTAAATCAATGCCAGGTGCTTTGTTATTCTTTAGCCTTTTAATAGCATCTTTAACTTCAGTCAAGTTAGGTTCTGGGACTAAAGGTTCTGCTGTGTGTACTCCATTCACTTCTGATTTATCTCCTACATGGACATTTAAAAGGTCATTAAAGTAGTTCTTCCATCTATTTAGAATATCGCTTGGGTCAGCTAGAAAATCACCGTCTTTATCTTTTATCAAGTTTACTTTAGGTTGCCACCCCTTTCTAAACTCATTTACACCTTTATATAAATCTCTGATATTTTTATTTTTGCTGTTTGTTTCAATTTCGTTAATTTTGCTTTTCAAGTAATCTCTTTTTTTACTTCTAAACGTGCGGTTAACTTCTCGCTTTATTCTATTATAATTGTTTAGATTTGTATCATCAGAGTTATTTAACCACCTAAGTCTAGCCTGATTTCTTATTTCTATTAGATTATGACATTCATTATCAAACCATGGCTTACTTTTTCTCGGTTTATGGTATCCTATACTTTCTTTAGCTGCTGATTCTATTGCATTACGTATGTGCTCCCAATGTGTTCTAAACTACAACTCAAATCATTTATTTTGCGTGCTGAAAACAAATTTGCAATTTACGCAACTTAAGGACAATAAAAATAAGCTAGCCCGCGCGAATGAAATCTTAAATACGGCACTGAATAAAACTAGGAATTGTAGCTTTCTCGGTGACGTGATTCGAACAAGTGTTCTCGGATTACTAGCCAGGTTAAATCGACGTTAGCTTCCAACGTTTCGAGCGCATATAAGCTAACGCCGATTTAATCGATTGATTGATTGCTTTGGTTTATTTTACTTCACATTTCTGCCACTTTTGGCTAATCCCGAAGATGAGGAAGAGTGATGGTATTATGAAATTCATGAAGGGACACTCACAAGAACACCCATGTCCAGGCAGGAATTCGAACCCGGGACCTCTGGCGTCGTAGCGCTATTTTTTTTCAAGAAATTTCCTCATTTTTCATCCACTGATTTTTTTCAAGCGAGGCGACCGATTCCTTGACGCCAGCAACTTCCTTTGCGGGAAGATGGAAGTTGGAAGTGTTCGCTCAAACACATGAGTTTTACTGTACCTTTGAGTTTAACAAAACGTTCGCCTCAATGTTGTAGCGCTCGACGACCTTCCATGGTAAGTTTTATGATCCAAGTATACCGTAAGGGGTGTGGTGTTTGTGTTTGCACTTGAAAACATTGATGAGCAACGATATTACAGATATCTCCTAACAGGTTTTCCCTTCAAAGCAACAACCAGCAATAGTTTTACAGCTCCTTCGCCAAACCGTCAACGAAAAGTCTACGTCAATACACCTCAAGAGGATTTTGTCTCAAATACAGCTGACTTCGCTTCCTGTTCCTGGTTGAGACGAATGTCCTCATGATAACACACAGATTGCGAGTAAACAAACAAGACTGTGGTCATAGCAAACACGTTCTGATCAAATGAATGTCTAATGGAAAGACAACAAAACACCGCTTGCTAGACTTTATTTGTATATGTCGTGAGATTAGCTAATGAGAGAATGAATTGGCCACTACAAGGAAGCAGACACGACCTGCGTATCAAGTAAATAACAATTGCTTCTTATCTTATCAGATATGTTTGTAGACCGCTAAAAAAATGAATGGGGTGTGAATTAAACGAAGGGATGTGCCATGGACTTTCAAAATGTCCACCCTTGTCAACGGTGATTTTACCATATTTGTGTCACGAATAGTTTCCATTACGTTTTAAAAATTGAAATTATTTATCAAACACGTATCATTTCACGCTTGTAAACGTCATCAATGCTATAGACGGTACATTATTAAGAAATACCCAATAGAAGTTCAAGTATTTTTTATTACTGGCAAAAAATATAAATATATCAACATTTTAATATTGGATTTAACCCCAAAATTCCAAATCTGTCTTTAAGTGAGGATTTGACTGATGCAGTTTGAATTTTTGTTATTTAACGTTCATATTTCATCCACTTCTGGCTCATCGCGACAATGAAAGTGACGAAGAGCACTCATAATTGCACAAATGTACATTTTGCGTCCACCCGAGAGAACATGGCCCGCAAAGTAAGAAAGTTTAATTCACACATTTTGTTTCCAAATCGCGTGTAACCCTAAAACTTCAGTTTCATCTGACAGGTGGAAACAAACGGATGAATCAAATTACAAGCTTTGAGTTGAGAAAAAAACTTGAAAAGAACCCCTCACTTTCAACATGAACAGCTGTTGTTTTCTTGCATTCAAAATATAAAAATAACTTAGCTTCGATCTTTTTCTAGCGCTCCCCTGACCTTCTCCGCTCCCAGCTATTTGTTTTTGATCCCATCAGTGTCATTGAACTTGCAAAATCCGCGCTTTGCTGCTTCCACCCAGCAAATGAGGTCACGTGATATTGGGGAAACTTGCACAGCGTGGGACGGTCGCATAAAAACTCTGCCTATACGCTGGTCAAGTCGTCTGCTGGTCCCGCGCATGGGTGCGGCCATATTGGCAATAAACAACCGGTTGCTAAGGTCGGTAACATGGCGTTGGCTATAGAGCGTTGCTGAGGTTTTGGAAAGATGAGCCGAAAACAATGAAGGAGGGAGGGTTAGCATGTAAGGAGAACCACTTTCGTAGTTTCAGATGCACAAGATAAGAAGGCGTCGTCAAAGTAAGGGTGAAAGCAAGCATGAAGGAAAGAATATGATGTTAAGAAAAGCGATACTTAGATGTCGCACGTGTTGTGACTAGCACTTCTTCCAAAATTTTGCAATAGCTTTGTGTATGTGCGAAGAGATAGATGTCTTATTATCTTTCTTTCAGTGGCGGCAATTAGGGGGGGCGAGGGGGCAATTCCCCCCACTTTTTCGCCCACTTTTGCTCCCGCACTATGTTAAATCTTATCTACAAAGGAAAATTACTGTCTTTACCTCCCAGTTTTGACACCTTGCCCCCCCGGTTTTGGAACGCAATCGCCGCCACTGCTTTCTTTATATTTACGTAAACCAGATTAAATATTTTACATAACCAATGTAGCCTCTATTCCTTTGTTACGAGCCTATTACGAGGGCAAAAGGGTTGAACACAACATGTGCCGTTTCCTCTGTCCATCATTATCTTGTTATTATTTCAACTTATCACTTTATCATGTTCTTTTATGCAAAAATATTAGAATGAAAACAATTTGTTGTAATTAATAATGGGCTGCCAAGCTGAAAACACCTTCAGGTCGATCAGTAGGCTCCATGCGCCAGGAATGTATCCAGTAGCGTAACACATGCTCTGCGCACCCCAGCCCCCCGCGCAACTTTCAGTTGTGTGCCCATACTCGTCTAAAAATATACAAATATATTTCTTGTCTAAAATATTAATTCACGCCCACATTTACATTAGGTATATAAAAACATGAAATGCATACATGTAATTTGAATCAATGTAAAAACTGATACGAAAGGTTAAGACAACAGAGAAGCTGTAAAAAATTATATATGATAATTATATATGAAAACAGACTGTTATTACAAAAATTACGATATTGTCAAATGATCATTAGCAGTCCTCTGCATTTTTTCATGGAAGCAAATTCTTGTTTGATAGTTTTCGAACTCGATCACTCTCACTCCTGACATTGTGCTTCTCAAGTAATTTTTGATGAATTTTTTTAGCTTGGAAAATCATTTCGTCGAGGAAGAATTTTTTTAACTTCTCTTTTCCGTTTGTTAAAAATTGTAAGTAGGGTGAAAATTAGCGTTGCCAGTGTGTTCTCTTGCCTGTCGTCTACCCTTCGGCTACGTAAATCATTCAGCTAATGAAGTTTTGTTTTCTAATCTGGTAATCCACTTTCTACTTGTGATTAACATTTTCTGTTTGCAGTTGGGGGCATAAAATATAATATGTTCGGTTGAAAATATATTTTAACGCCGAAAGTGAACTATCGGTCTTTCTTAGTTTATCATTCTTACTGCGCCCTGAAGCTCGTGCGCCCCCACCCGCGCACCGCGAGGGTGTTATTTACGCCACTGCATTTATCACATGTTCAATCTTTCGTTCAATAGTCCTTAATGCACACAGCGATATGCATAACTCGGAAAAGGGGTGAATTTCCAAGAAGCGGGAAGATAAGCTTCTAGGGGAGAGATTTCTTTCGTATTATCTCAATTCCTCATAATCTATAATTGGCAGTAAAATATTTTCGATTAGAAATAGCTTATTTACGAGTTACGATTATTCAGAATTTCTGGAAATTCAAGAACATAATATATTTTGGAAAGTGCCATTCGTTTAAGATGTAAATGCGAACTTAATTTCCTGAAATAACAGACGTGATACACCTTGAGTTTACACATTTACTTTGGATGCAATAATAATAATAATAATACGGTGGAGGCACATAGTGGTTCGAATTACAATTTAAACTGTAGGTCCAGTCCCGATTAGCCTTATTGTGCATAAACTTGACTTAAAACATCAAATCAACCAATCAATAATAATAATAAATCATTGTTATCTTCATATGCATTTATTATTGTTGTTGATATTAGTAGTAGTCCCTATTCATTTGTGGTTGCTGTTCCGGCTATTGACTGAAATCACTTTAGACACTCCCAATATTACTACTACTACTATTAAAATATGTCAATGGCCTGACTACCCCTACAAGAATTTCTTTCGACGTCTATGACTATGTACTACACATATGTATTCTTCCGATCGAGAAAATGCATTGTAGTTTTTGAATACCCATTAGTGCAAAGGCACGAAATAAGCCTAATGTGCACAATGATTGTAATCATACGCATAGCAATAAGACATATCTGACCACAGACAAAGAACCATGCGACTTCCGTTCATTTACCCGTCAGCAAGCCTGTGTAGCGGAAACCGAAGAAATCGTAAGTTGCCGGTCACTTTCATGGAAAGTGCCTGCTTTTGTTCTTCCATTTCTTCTTTAACTTGTCACCTGTAAGCAACCTGTATCTTATGTACGTATTCTTCTGAATCTAATCTTTACAATGGTGTAAGATACATATTACCATTTTCGTTGAAAAACCCTGTCACTAAGAACAAAAGGTATCCCTTGCGGTCCGCTTCCAATACTCACTGCATGGGGAAAGTACGGACAGCGCGTTGTATATTGCCAGGTATACTGTTGCTATGGCAACAGCGCCGGAAGTGACGTTCACTAGACCAGCGTATAGACAAGTGGAAGGAAAGAAGGGGGGGATACTGCGAGTTTCAGTAATTGCGTTCTACTGACTCGATTGAAGAATCACGTAGTAGTTACGCAATGAACCAAACGCTTGGTGATGCGTTTAAAGTATAAAAGGTAGTTGGTTTACGTGTTTGTTTATTTCCGTTAGTCAAGCAGAGAAAAATACATATCCTGTAAGGTGTGTGCAATTGCGTCCGCTGAACCTAAAATGTATTTCAGTCAGAAACAAAAGGAAGTTCTATATCTACATGCTTCCAAAGTGAAATTAGTACTTCCAAAGCTATTTGCGCCCTTTCTGCTAATACAATTCAAGGACAATAAAATATATTAGTGTTGGAGTTTTTGCCTGCTATTATAATGAGTTATTGACTCAAAATACGAGATCAAAGAAAAATATAGTTTTCTTGCATACAGAAATTCTACAAACAATGCAGATTTACAGGTTTATAATCATAATTATACAGTATATTATGGCTTCAAAGTTATATTTGGGTGGTATTTAGGAGTATAATCCCCCGGAAAATACCCCCCCCCCACAAACCTCTTCTGCCTCCCCACTCAATTTTTTCGGTGCCGTCACTGGAATTCCGTTCGCTGCACAGCGACAACCCCTACCATTGCACTGGTGGCGAAGCGTGGTTCCTTCAACGAGGAAAACAATGACATAAGCAATGTATATATGAGGCTTCTTTAAGACAAATATTCATTGGAGGCCGTCCGTGTATATTCCTTGCATGTTGAATAGAAATTTGGAGAAAAGAAAATAGAAGGAAATGGCGCAACACATTTCCCAATACAGAATTAATATTAAATAAGTCCACACAGCGAAAAAATAATGGGGTGAGAACAAATAGAATAACATGAATAGAAAGAAATAAGAAAGAATTATCACGAAAGGAAGAAGTCAACACGAAACTGAACTGCGAAAGAACGAACAGAATTATCGCAAAATAAATTATGCAGAAAATAAGGTCCAGTGTACGAAATGAACATCGACAAAAAGGGAATACTCTAGAAACAATAGGAGAGAAAAAAGAATAAAAAGAAGAAAAGTAAGTAAGGGAAAAGAGAGAGAGAGAGGAGAGAAAAGAAAAGTAAAAAGGTATCCTTACAAATCGCCGTAAAATTTACAACCTTCTACCTTTAAAATGTACAAATTTGACAAATTAATTAAAAAGCAAAAACAGATTGCAACAGTATTTTTTTGTGAGCGTAGGCGCATTCATGTTGTCTTTGTGCTGTGGCTAGAATGGGACTTAAACATACTTTGGAATTTTAAACACAAGCATATGGGCCTGTAGTATAGAATTGAGGCATGTCTTCTTTCAAATTTAAATATTTTCTCTTCAATAAAGATAGATAATCGTTATAAATTACAATTGAATGCACCGCACCCTATTTAATAAAGAACTGAATCAATAAAATTACATTAATTACGTTAAGTATGTAATAGCTATTAATACTTTAAAACAGCCGTGGTCATTTTTACGGTATAGTTGGATGGTTAGCGGAAATTGACGGTCTCTGGCCGTTATTTCTTCAGGCAAATGTCAAGTGTACAGAACAGTTTCATACATTCAGGTTAATAGTACTTATCTAATATAAGTGCCTCGCCGATGGCCTGGTGGTAACGCTGTAGCCTTGTGGCCAAGGTGTCCTGGGCTCGATTTCCGGTGGAGGAACATTGCACAGTATAGTTAGTCTTCGATAAAAATAATTTAAAGAAAAATAAATGGATTAAGGAAGTATATGTCACTCGAAGGTTACCAAACACGGTCTAACTTTGTCTATCTAATATACTATACTAATAATGAATATGCAACATGCAGATAATGAAAAGAAAATAACGGATTCAGAAGAAAGCATACTTTAATTTTGTAACTACGTATTTTATAAGGCGAAAATTGTTTGTAATTCCTTTCAAATTGATTATTATTTTGTTTTTTTAAACGATAGTTATATTTTACAAAGATGTTAATCGAGACTGAACTTACAGTTTATGCAAATCGGTTGGCAGTGGAGAATCAGATAATTTATTCGCTGTCGTCTTGTAATCAAGGGGCCAGGGTTCGATACCCGGTGTAGGCACATAGAGGTTGGGATCCCACTTTAAACTGTAGGTCCAGTCCCAATTAGGCTTACTGTGCATAAAGTGGACTTAAAACACCAACTCAAACAATCAATAAATCAGATAATTTATTGAGAATAAATCGGCTTTTGTACATATTCATTCATTATTTTTGTTAATATTATTAATATTGAGGTGAAATTTGTAACTGCGGAAGAAAGTTTAGAACTGAATACTTTGATAAAACTTGAAGAGTCGAAATAGCTAATAACAATAATAATTATTGTAAAATAATAACTATTAGGAAATAACAAGAAACATTTTATTCAAAATTTATTACAATTCCTACTATTAGGCCTATATGGGGAGGCTTTCTATCACTCCACTAGATGAGTGATTATTCAACACAAATTTGCTTCATTATTCTTCTGTACATTTCATACAGTTAGTGTAATAAAATTCAAATTCTTGCTAACAACTTTTATCAACCTCGTTCAATGATTGATTGATTGATTTGGTGTTCTAAGTCCACTTTATGCACAGTAAGGCTAATCGGGACTGGACCTACAGTTTAAAGTGGGATCCGAACTACTTGTGCCTCCACCGGGTATCGAACCCGGGACCCCTTGATTACAAGACGGCGACGCTATCACTGCGCCATCGGCGGGGCCCTACACTTCGTTCAAGAAAAAGATTTAAAAAGTTAGGGAGAAATTATAGTCATAAAGTTTACGTTTTGTGACCTCTCCATAAAAATCTATTTTTTTTTATTTTTTTTTTTTGAATTTTTGAAAACTGTGAAATCATTTATTCTTTGGATTAAATGGCAGAGTGTGAAGTCAAACTGGCTCCTACATTTTACGCTCAATTTCTATATTTTATGTAACGCATTTTTAGCTTAGTTTATTCTGTTCAAATACGAACTAACTACACTTTATGTCTGTTGTTAGTTATTAAAATAACAAACTGAGAGGAAGAAAAATGAAAAGAGAAAGAGATTAGTTTTCGCCTCTGTGATCTTTCATGTTTCTTTTCCAAGATTTTTCAATTTCTTTTACGAACAATTCATATTATACACTTGATAAAGTAAACTCAGAATTTTGCCAAAAGTTCAGGTTTCGTCTATTATATCCCAAAATATACAGCAAACTGTATTCATTCCCCGTTCTATGTCAACGCTGAGCATACCGCCGTTTCCTGTGTTTGTAACTAAGCAAACGCAGGAAACAATAGTCGGGAGGGTTTGAGCCCTCGGTAACTTGCGTGCATATTTTACACGGTACCTGCATTCCTGATAATCGCTGTAAGTTCAACGGGGAGAGGGTGAAGCGACAAAAAACAGGAGGCTTATGCGAGGAAACGCGCTTGTTACTACCTTCGTTTGATTGCTTTGTTTTGCATGGCGGAAAACAGGTTCGCAGGTCAGAGTGAAGCATGATTTCAAAATTACTTACATTGTATACACATCAGGAGAAGTAACTTGAAAGTAATGCCGATGGGAAATATAGCCAGTCTAGATTTACGTAAGGTAAATCAAGCTATTTACAACTAAGTCGGGGGTCTTCTTGGTTCCGCAACTTGATCGCAAATCAGTTAAATTAGCACTTATGTAGAAGCAAAGTTTCAACTTATGAAAATGAATCTGTCGTGTGAACCTTTATACACAAACGTTTCACAATATTTGCGCTCGAATTTATCCAGATGGAAAACAGAACGATAGTAGAGATACAAAAATTGTTGTACGGTAAACCCTCGTTAACACAAACTCGCTTAAGACGAACACTCGGTTAACATGAACAAAATGTTGTTCCCGGAAGGGATGTATTATATCTTCAGGAAAGTTTTATCGGTTAACGCGAATTTCGGTTACCACGAATTACGAACTGTTATTTAGTCCATTGCGTCATTAGATCTCATTTAACACGAACTTTCAAATTTTTATTCTTTATAACATTGCCAGTACGTGTAACATCAAGATTAAAACTTGGGTGCAATTGCTCGACAATTGCGTCAACAATGAGCTTATACGTATTTAACCAACAAATTCATTTTTGTGTTCAGATGTGTTTTTCTATTCTTTAAAACGTAGCCAGTACGAGTTTGATCCGAATTGACCGCTAGTTTTACGGAAGCTATGAGTACAGTTGGCCGTGACGTTACCAGGCATTTGCGTTCCCGTCTAGGACAGCGCAATATACAGGAATTTTTCACCAGATCTATGAGTACTTTCTTTAAAAGTTAATTACTGTAGTAGCGTTTTCTATGATGACATACACAATACGTATTGTAAATGGTTAATCTGTAGAAAGAACTGTATTGCAACAATAAAATTTGTGTCCCCGGTTAGCACGAATTTTTTTAACACGAACTCTTGATTTTTCGGTCCCTTGGGATTCGTGTTAACGAGGGTTTACTGTATTACACTTATCAGCCTTCAGCGCAAGAAACCCAGATAAGATTGCCGAGCGGGGGGGAGGGGAGAGAATCCGCTCTGCAAATAGAAAAGCTCCCCTCCGAAAATTTCAATAACCTGATAGAGCATGTTCGCTTTGGCTTTCTTTCATTTACTTTAATGTAAAGTAAAACGTACTTTTTCTGGCTTTTTTTTTTTTGTAATAGTAAGCACTGATTCAGTCCTCTCCATTATCAAGTCAAAATAATGAACAAATGTAAAGTATCGTCCGTCATTGAAACTCAACAATGGATACAAAGAGGTAGGGCTGATACAGTGTAAGCTTCTAAAGTGCGCGTCAAATCTCCTGCATATGGCGATAGCCAATAGCAGCGCACTGCAGCGGTGCCATGTCGAAATCTCACACGGAAAAGAGACAGCGTGGTTGAGCCAGACGCCTCGTCAAGGAGAGCACGGCAACGCCGCACGTCTGTGATTCGCTGGTGCTGTACACCCGTTCAAGGCCATATGCAGGAGATTTGACGCGCACTCTAGTCAACAGTTTGCTATAAATGGTGGTGACGTGCTTGTGCAATCTTATCGAAATTTACTCCTAATTTAATGTAATTTAATGACATATCAGAGGTTAGGGGCAATTTAATAATATTAGTATTGCTTGTATTAGTATAATAATTTGGTGCCTATGACACCCCCCCCCCCTCCCGGGAAGTTTGATATCTCCCTCTTACGAAAGTGCCTGGATTTAACACTGTGTGTACGTATTGGATGTTTTCCCCCAGTCAGATGTTGTATTTCTCAGTATACTTTGTCCCAGGGATCTCTGGAGCATGCAAACTAAAACTGCACAATTGGTGACTCGAAAGGGCTCCATCAATGAACGCGTGAGAGGGAAAGGTGGGACATGCGGGAGGCAACACGACTGCAGCTACCTTGGACTGCATTGCTCCGCCCACTCGCTTTCTCCCATTCTCTACCGTTATGCGCGGCCTTGCTTCACATATTCCTGGGACAAAGTATAGACATTCTACTTTCTGTCCACGGAAGAACCCGAATAGATTCACATCACAAAGCCGCGCTGCAAGATGATGTAATAGGTTTCCGGCCGCTGTCATCTTTCCGTGCAGCAATCTGAACTCGCCTTTCTACGCTGCAAGCGGATGCGTGTAATGTGACCACAAGAGAGGAAAGCGTAAGAGACTTAGGCCGTGTCCGAAAGGTGGAAGACCGTACTTGAAGCGAGCATCCTCCGAGTATGGTCTTGGAGTGCGGTCTTCAAGTCGTGGACTGGAAGTACACGTCTTTCGAAGTGCACTTTAACTACAGCGCCAAATACGATCAGTAGATAAAACTGAGTACTCGTTGTTTTCCTCGCGTTTTAAACACTTATTATTCACCATAGAAATCACATAGCATTTTCAAATGTTCGTACACATACATTTCCACACATTAGAAGAACTATAACCAACAACTTGCTGGCCCATAACGTATATCTATCTACCTGTGTCGCTGGCTTTCTACCTCCGTGATTTTAAACAAATGAACAAAGAGTGCGGAAACCACGTGACCTAGTCACCAACCATCTGCACTGCGAACTGTGCACTTGCGTACTTCTGCTCTTGGCGCTTTCGAACTGTACTAGGTGACGTCACTTCCGCCAAGACCATACTTCAAGTCTGTACTTTGTACCTTTCGGACAGAGCCTTAGAAACAGAAACTTTAAGAGACAAACGGGAAATGAGAGAAACAAATAAATAGAGAGAGAACGAGAGTGGAAGCAAACACAGATATATATATATATATATATATATATATATATATATATATATATATATATATATATATATATATATATAATATATAGATAGATAGATAGTTGTTAAAAGCTAGCAGGAAGTAGAGAAATAGCAAGTCAGGAAAATGGAGAAAAGCCTATGTAGAGAGAATATATATAATATTCATCATAACAGTGTGTACATAAGATATTTTATTATATTAATGATATATTTATTCGATTTCTCTGCATGTTAACAGTGCCTTTCTGATCATTAAAATCTCTGTAGATTTTTAAGTGCAAAATGAAGCAGGACAGTAAGTACGGGTTGAGAAGAAAGATAAGACTCGATTTTCATAGGCCCCTTCGCCCCTTCGCCCCTTCGCAAACTCAATATTGTTGCTCCTGGCTACTATTACACACCCATCATCGTCTTTCCACCATGCTACACACCATTATCTTGGTTTCTTGAAGTTTCATCGAAGCTGTGCTGAGGGACAAGTTTCATTTTGACACTGTCAAATTCCACACCAGCTGCAATGTACCGCTTGCTTTTACGAACATCGCACAAACCTTTATGGCATAAACAAGCAATACACTGAACCCAGTCGCGCGCTCTTTTGTAATATAGTTATTCCAATCACGTGACGCCTTAATGCACTGGTGTGTGATACATGTACGTACGTAACAGAACACGTGCGTCTTGACGTTTGAACTTTTGTTTACAGCAGCAGGCTTTTGCAATGCATAACTGCGAACCGCTAAGAAAATAGCATGTCTAGAAACTCATTCTCGTTTTTGTGTAAAAATGAATGGAGAAGAGTTTCTGATTTCAGTATTATTACCCTTTCAAGGACATTATCTCACCAAAGAAGGTTTTAGAATTGGACATAAGTGTTTTTGCTTGTTTCTTCACTAATTTCATCTAATTATCAATCTTTCTCATCGCCGAGATAGCTTAATTAGCTAGAAAAGCAAGGTAATGTCAGGAAAAACACGAAAGATTTAAGCCGGTGTCCGTGGCGGATTGGCTAGCACATCTCGCAACAACGTCAAGGGTCCCGGGTTCGAATCCCGGCCTGGGCATAGATATTTGTGAGTATCCATTCATCAATTTCATCATATCATCACTCATCCCCACCTTCGCGAAGTTAAATAAAGCAAATCAAATCAAACGCAAGATTTAATAAACCAGAATCTACAAAATACACCGAATTACCACATAGTGCAATAATTGAAGTGCGTGGACAGACATTCCACAACGTCGAAGGTAATGAATCTCTTGTTGGTAATGCTATAGTATGTATGAGTGAGGACAAATTTCATACTCACGCAAAAGAAGAATATTTCTTAAGTGGAATCGTAGTGTTTAAAAGCCGAAATGTACATCAGATCAGCGGGGCCTGGGGCATACGATATATGCGGGGCATTTTTCAGAGGCCCGAAAAATCAGAGATTTTTGTACCTTGCTCTGAAATACATGTGCTACAAAATCTCAATATAAGAATTATTACAATTAATAAACGAGTAATTTATGTTTTCCATATTATTGCCTAAGACCAATAAGCCGAACAATTGAAGGTTAAAACCAAGAATTCTGGGAGGCTAATAAAAATTTCAAAATAGGCGTTTCTTTTCATATCCGATGTGCCACTGCTGACATGTTCATTATATTTAATTACAAGACAGAGTATGTTTAATATCAAACAATTATCTTACGTATTGAAGTGGCAACTTTTAATCATATTCAATAACATTCTCTATCATAATATTCCTCTATTTACGTTTCATTGAATTTTGACGCTGTAGAGAATTTACATTTTAAACATCATATGAATTAATGTTTTCACTTCAAAATATCATTCTGTAATCAACTATTTTTGATTGAAACGTTTGAACATGATCATTAATTTGTTTAGAATATGATTTCAGTCAGGCACGTATCCAGGAATTCCTTTCGGGGGGGGCTCAACACAATTTTTTAAAGGGTATAGTAAGAACCTCACAATTGTATATTTTAGACCAATGGTGGCAATTGGGTTCCAAAACGGGTGGGGAGGGGGGGGGGGGTGCGGAGGGCGTTGAAGGAAAGTTTACTTTCTCTTGGTAGACAAGGCTTAACATTAAGAGGCCATAATGTTGAGGCAAAAAAATGGGGAGCAACTATCCCTTAAATCGTCGCCACTGTAAGGCTGTCATTTTAATCACAACGTGAAATCGGAACATTTTTTACCACTCGACTCCTCTGTTTCCATGCATTAACATTGTGCGCCGGAACCATCTCAGTATGTGTGTTTGTCCATTTCTTCTCATCAGGCATAAAAACATCTATGGTGTCTTTGAGTGTTTTTACGAAGCTGTTACACATGCACGGGATGGACAATCCACTCGACAACGCGAGATTCAAATTGTGGGCTGCGAACTGGACGCAGACAGCTCTCGAATATGTCTCTCTGATTCGAGCCTGAATACCACTAACGTGTCTTGTCCTTCTATGTTTGCAGCTCTTATAAAAGCCGAAACCCACCAAATTGTTCAGATTCAGGCCTTAGCACTCACAAGTGTTCAAAAATGCCTGTCACAGCTTCCGCTGTCTTGTCATACATCGGCACGAAACAAAGGAAATCTTCTCGAATACGACTGGATCACGAAACAATTAATGCACAGTGAAAACCCTTCCGTTCCCAACACATCTAATATTTCGTCTCCCAGTATGATCAAATGCTTACTCATTTATCTCCAGTGACGTGCCCAAGGGAGGGTTGGTGAGGTCATAACCCCATTTGGCCCAGTATTCCTTATTTTTTTTAAACATAAAAGAAGAACGTCAAAGACAGGAAAATATGACAAAATCAGGACTGACCACCAAAAATTGTAGGTATGCGTAACCCCTCTCTCTTCCGAAAATCCTGGGCACGCCACTCTTTATCTCGGACACATTTTTAAAAATCAACTCACCAGAAGTTTTTATCATTCCGTATTGGAGATTAAAGTAAGATGCGTTCTTCCTGCAGGTTTGGATATGATCCTTTAGGGTGCTGTCGTCTGCCTGCCTTCACACCTAACCTTAACAAGACCCTAATTTTCCATCCTTGTGACTTGGATTTTCAAGACTTAGGAAGGTTTCAGACCGAAGGACACGCGATACATGTCGATTGGAATGGGCCAATCAACAGCAACGTTTCACACCGTAGCGACACCAAAGGCCGCACAAACCTAATTTCGACTTGTGAAATCCTCAGGCGACACGGTGTGAAATCTCCCTTAGTAGGCCACTGTCATTGTCACCTCGATGTATAGATCGACCACAAGGAAAACACCTTGGGACGAGAAATCCCCGTGCAGCTTTCCCTTCTTCCCTCCACCTCGGGCCATAAGGAAGCATGGTCCACTCTCCCCCTCCCCTCCTCGCGGGGGTACGGTGCACAGCAGTCGCGGGTCTGCGCAAGTTGTTTTGCTCGTGGTTCCACTATAGTTGCTCTTGTTGACCACAGAAGAAAAAAAATCTCCTCAACCGGTGGGAATGCTCCTCAGTTTTCTTCTCTCTCCTATATTTTCTGTGCTTGTTCACTATACAGGCAACACCATACGATTTGATATACACAGGACATGTACTATGTAGACATTTTAACGAAAAATCGGTTGAAGTCAAGGATGGCTAGGTGGCTCAGTTGGTAGAGCCCTGATTCGGGTTCTGGTAGAGCCTGCAATTTCCTCCTAAAATGTCTACATATGCAACATCTTCTTGCTTTATCTTCTCGACATTCATAAAAATGTCGGCAGTCTCTTTGTAGTTAAGTGTTTGAATGTGTTTCGAACCCAGTAAGCTTAAACAAAGTATTTTTATATACTATGAAATTCTCGGACTGCATATACGAAATTTAGTTCTGGCAAAACTAAATCATCACTCAAAACTTTGATTTTCAGTTGATCTATGCAGCTTATTTCTGTTTTAATAAACCACTCCAATATCCGGTACTGCCGAAATATTCACGAGAGAGAAAGAGAGAGAGAGAGAGAGGGGGGGGGGCCTTGCTCTTCGGCCCTCGACCAGAACTAGCACTACACTGAGGCCCCGGAAGTTCTGCTGTTGTCAATGTCTTAATTTTCGAATCACTATATCTTATAAAGCAACCAGAGGACGCTGACTGATCACTAATCGACTGTATGAATTGTCACACTTACCTCTGAAATCTCATTAACCGATTATTTGTACAGATCAACCGATAAATCGAATCCGCGTATTTATTTCCTCGTTATATTCTAGAACGTTCCGCAGATAAAACGATTCGTTAATATTGCCAGTAGTTGACTCCTTCTCTCATTCAAGAACGTGCCCTCTCCCGCCTTCCAGAGATTAGAAATTACAACGAATCGCCCTACGTGTGGCGCTACCTTTGCTGTGCAGCTTCCAAATGGTGATAAGTCTCTACATAGTGCGCTGCGACAACACCGAAAACGCAAGAAAAGCTTACGTGCAATATTATCAACAACACGGTTATAGAACATTCTCAGTATTGTCTCGATAATTGTCTATCTCCTTAAATCATCGTCACATTATTCCAAAAGCCAAAAAACTAATTTTATCTAGTGTAAAATAAAAAAAATCCTGGGGGGCTCGAGCCACCTCAACCCCACCTTGGATACGTGCTATTAACAATAATAGGGTTATAGAACACTCTCCGTCTTGTCTCGATAATTATTTCTCTCAGATTTATAAATTTATTATCTTCACATTATTCAAGACGCCAAAAATCTAATTTTATCTAGTGTAAATTGAAAAATTTCCTGAGAGGGGGTGGGCTCGAGCCACCTCATCCCCACCTTCGATACGTGCTATTAACAATAACAGGGGTATAAAACATTCTCGTCTTGCCTCGATAATTATTTCTCTCCTTAAATTATTTTCACATTATTGAAGAAGCCAAAAACCTAATTTTATCTAACGTAAACTGAAAAATTTCCTGGGGAAAGGGTCGAGCCCCCTGTGCCCCATCTTGGATACGTGCTATTATCAATAACAGGGTTACGGAACATTCTCCGTCTTGCCTCGATAATTATTTCTCTCCTTAAATTATTGTCACATTATTTTATTTCACACCACAATAAACAAAAAAAACTCATTTTATCTAGTGTAAACCTAAAACTTTCGGGGGGGGGGCTCGAGCCCCCTAAGCCCCCCCTCTGGATACGTGCCTGATTTCAGTAATTTTGAATATTTTAAAGTTCGTCCAAACAATCCATGAAATCAGGAAAAATCAGATTAGTCGCTTAATTGGAAGCATCAGCATCCAACAAACTCGCAAACAATTATTTCTTTGATGAAGAGGTCATCTCGTAATGCAAGGGTAGGAGAGAGAGGGCGAAAGCCCATTCGCTTTCTCCCCTTTTCTGTAACGCAAAGCGCGGCTTTGCTGCACAGATCTTCAGGGATTAAAGTGAAGACGAGAGTGACGTTAGCTCTCGAAAGCTCGGAAGCCTATCCGGAAATCACCTGGTTGATATCCAAAGAAAAGCTCTTCATCATTCGCCAGCTTCAAAAATGATTTATTTATCTGACGCGGAGCCCCCCTGAAGCGCGGGGCCTCGAGCGAGGGCCCGAGTTGCCCCTCCCTAAGGCCGGCTCTGGCTGCGATCTCCCAGTACTTAAGTTCTAAGATGCATAAAATATTTACAGTTGTGCAATGCTATTTACAACCATACTATTACTGTAATAATGATGATAATGAACAGTGAATTATGGTCTAATTCTTTCCATTAACATTGAGAAGTTTCGTATCATAAGCAATCTCTAATAAAAGTACTTTCACGATTTTACCTCGGGCAAGCTGTGGAACAGATGGTAATTGACAGTCAAGTTGAATGTCATCCATTGAAACGAACTGAAAGAAGCTATCTTTTCTAACACAACCAGTACATCTACGATGCACTCCGGCTTTCCGATGGCATAGCGGTAACGTTGTCGCCTTGTAATCAAGGGATCCCGGGTTCTTGACTGTACCTTCATAATATTTGTGTGTGTTAGGAGGGGAGGGATATTTTTTAGTCAAGAAGTGATATAATCATATATTTTGTACCTCGAGGACATTTCAGCGGTGGCTCAAGGTATGTATGTATGTAGGTAGGTACGTGTAATCAATCATCTCTCTCTCTCTCTCTCTCTCTCTCTCATAGATGTTCAAAGCAGGGAGGACACTCCTCTCAGTAATGAAGAATGTGTTTTTTTTCTTATCATAGTGGTGCATTGTAATTTAAAGCTATAACCACAGACAGCTTTGTCTGTGCTATAACGATACTTTGTGCGTAAAATGTATGCATAAACGTAGATCGAAACTGGTTGCTGTGCGGATTTACTTAAGTTTCCTAACAACCTGTGAGGTATTTACCAAAATTCACAACCTATATAACAAGTAATTTAACGCAGACTTTTCGAAAGAATTTCTCCACATAATGTTATAACAGTTGATTTCAATTGCTTTCTTTTGTAAATCATTGCAGAATTTGGAAACTCAATCATGTCAAAGAAACAGTAAGTTCGTTGCACGGAAACCTGAGTGCACTGTCAGTGCAACTGCTAGAAGAAAGAACGCGCAACACGCACAATTGATCGAATGTTTTTCACGTCTGCCTTCTTCATTCTCTCCGCTGATGTCCAGTTCGTTGACCTTGGGCAGAAAAGGAAAGAGGAGGAACGTTTCGATTCTAACTTCCAGAACTTTCAATGTGTTTTTTGTTTGTTTGTTTGATTGTTCGTAATTTATATTGTGTCAAGGATATTACCTTGCGAATGGCGTCTAGATTTCACTTCAGAAACAAGTGGTAGAGGTACGTGTAGTGGCTGTGTTGTGCAGTTAAAAAAAAAAAAAACAGAAAATATTTTTCTGCATTTCTATTAAATGTTTCCCAAATATTCCGCCACGATAAAAATATTCATATCAAATATGCACTGTTTAGTTAATAGAAGATATGACGGTAATTTCGTTAAACAAATGCTAAAATTCCTTCCAGCGTGGGATTGCTACCAAAAAATTACTTTATTTTCACTGTATTTGCATTGCTATAAGGTTAATTAATTGTATGGAAATAAGAGTTCGTCTTTGTAATAAGTTACGTTCTTGATGTAGGCTACATAATATTATTAAGTTCTACATACGTTCTCTTCCATTTTAAATAATCATGAGTTTTAAGAGCCGGCCCCCGTGTCGGAGTGGTTAGCACATTGCGCTACGACGCGAGGGATCCCGGGTTCGAATCCTGGCCTGGGCATGGATGTTTGTGAGTGGCACAAAAAGCGAAGTAAAATAAGGCAAATCAATCAATGAATGAGTTTGAAGACAATTTGAACTCACCAACTTCATATGTATGCGTCCTTTCTATATCGGATATATTGAACATCAACGATGGTTTCCATTAACTGTAGGGATTATTACTATTACGGGGCAACGGTGTGTTGGAAGCAGTCCCTTGTTCGATACTTGATAAGTACCCCAGAATTTAAGTGTTGACCCAACATTATGAGGGTAATTGGGGACGAAGTTGAAAATAAATCGTAGCGGGTACATACATATAGCCACTACACTATGGTCGATGGGGCTCGATGCGCTGACTACACGTCACAAAACGAAGAGCAACATGTGAGGATTTGTCTCTCAGAGGGTTTTGTTTTTAGTGCGTGTCAGGAATGTGAACTGAGACTCATTTTAGAATATGAGGGCCGCACTGAAAGTTTCAGGAATCAGGTACTGGCAACTATGCAATCTGTTAGATTTTGTTATATTTATAAACTGTGATATTTGTCGACCGTAATTACAAGGACTGACGTAACACGGATTCGTTTTCGTTTCAGGATAGAAGTTTGAAGTGAGGTGTTTGTAAAAAAAAATGGAATTAACAAGAGAGAACTTACGTGCCATAATTTATTATGATTTTCGGCAAGGTTTATCAGAGCAACAGTGTGTTACTCGAATGATCGAAACTTTTCTCGAAGATGCCCCATCAAAGACCACAATTTATCGCTGGTTTGAAGAATTCAGATGTGGCCGGGTTAGCCTTAGTGATGAAATTCGAGAAGGCCGCCCATCGACAGCCATTGTGCCAGAAAACATTGATGCAGTTCGTGAACTAATCAACGGTGATCGACACGTGACTTATCGCGAAATTCAGGGTTCCTTAGGTATTGGCATGAGTCAAATACAAACAATTTTGCACAATCATTTAGGAGTGAAAAAGCTTTGTGCCCGTTGGATCCCACACAATTTAACAAAACAACAAAAAGACGACCGTGTGTAGGGGTGCAAGGCTATGATCAAACTGTTCAAGTCGGGATCATCAAATCTTGTGTTTAACATCGTCACAGGCGATGAATCATGGATTTACTCTTATGAACCTGAAACAAAGAGACAATCTGCTGTGTGGGTGTTCCAGGATGAGCCTAAACCAACGAAAATTGTTTCTGCACTGTTCGTAGAACAGTCAATGCAGAATAGTATACCACAATTTGCCTGCCACAAGTACTCCACGTGCTCAGAACTTCAAACCCCAATCGTCGAATCATTCTGCATCACGACAATGCCAGCTCGCACACAGCATCTGACACAAGGAACTTTCTGGACCATGAACAAGTTGAACTCATGACTCATCCAGCTTATCCACATGACTTAGCCCCATGTGATTTTTTTTGGTCCCAGCAATGAAGAACAAGTTGCGTGGTAAGCGATTTTTCACTCCCGAAGAGGCTATCGAAGCATACGAAATGCATATCTCGCAGGTACCAACTTCAGACTGGCATAACTGTTTCAACAATTGGTTCCATCGCATGAAACAATGCATTGCTGTAAAGGGTGAATATTTTGAAAAGCAATAAAAAATTGATGTACTTTCATTCTTCTTCTTTATGTCATTTTCCAGAAACTTTCAGTGCGGCCCTCGTAGTCATATTTTCTCCAATGTAAGCAATATCCTAAATGACAGGCAACCTGCTTAACTCTACTGTTGTTTCAGGTTCCGAACACGAAGGGGTAAAGCATGGGTGCCCTCATAAAATTTTCCAACGGGGATCAAAACGAAAGAACTGTGTCAATTTAGATATATTGACATCATGTTTGCATTTCATCGTGGGAAAGAATTATTTTAAGGGAGATTGAAAGAAGCTGTAATGAATGAGAGAAAGGAAGAGAATTAAAGACCAGACACAAAAAGAATGAAATGGAAAGAAAAGTGAAACGTAAGTAAGAAAGATAGAGAGAGAGAGAGAGAGAGAGAAAAGAGAGGGAAAAGGAATAAAGACTCGGCAGAGAGGAAGAGGGAAAGAGAGAGAGAGAAATAGAGAAGCAAGACAGAGAGGCAGAAGAGGAATATTGAAGAAAGACAGAGATAGGAGAGAGAGAGGGGGAGGGAGAGAAGGATGATCGATAGAGAGAAATAATAAAAATGGCAGGGAAGGGAAGTGGGGACAAAGAGAAAATATAAGGACACCATAGTAAGAGAAATGATCGAGAAGATAGGAAGTAAACACGAGTGATAAGGTACTAAAACTGAGAAAAGGAGAACGAAAGCTTGAAAGTAGACAAGAGTTAGTTACACATTCCTCACCACTCGTGGGTTTAGAAAAATAAGTGCAGGTGGCATGCTCTCTACGCTTTCTGCTGACTAATAATTTATATTTTTATTGACATCGTAAGTGAAGTAGAGAACTTGGCGTGTAAATTACTGCACGGCACGCTCCAAGTAGTTGAAATGATAGAATGCCTAGATTTGTAATCCCCCCGGTTTGTGCTCCGCTAGTTCCGCTAAGAAATATGACTCAGTATAACAACAAATGACTGTTGTGTGAAAGTTGAATTTAATCCTTGGGCGTTCCTTGGGACCGCGTCCGCTTCCTATCAACGAAATTTTGAATAATCTCGAATATATTGCTGTGCATTACCAAATTAAAAGAATGACATGACGATAAACAAAATAAAGTTATTAATATAGTTACAGTATATATTACGGGTACAATGTTATATCATGTGAAATCACTGTCTCTATAGGATTGTCGTATTTTCCAGAGCTCTGGTTTCTAGACTCCGAAAATAAGTCTCTTCTCCGTTGATAAATGTCTTAATTTTCAAATTGAGGAGTACTGAGACACCTACACGTTAAAAAGATAAGAGAGTAATGTATAAATTTGAAATGTCCAGAGTATAATTAATTTGTAAGATAAGTGAAGATAGCACATGAATTCAGATTTTAAAGATATTTTATGGAACAAGAATGTCATGTTATCTAAGTTAAATTTGCCCACCTGCTCTCACGTTCCCCGTCCATGTGTCCGTATCTTCATTCTTTTCTCACTCAATAACATTTCGAGATGTTTCATCATGTGGCATGTTTGTTTTCTTGATCTCTGTGCATTAGCGTGCGCAGGACTTTTTCGTAATTACTATTTTAAATCTTCGTTTCAAATTTGTTCAGACAAAAATGGTCATTTTAAGGGAAATTTACCTTTACCACTAGTTTTTCCCCGAGTTCGTTGTTACTTTCATTTGAAAATTTTGATTTTCTTGAAATTTCTGGAGGGTCTGTAGCCTCATCAGCTTCCCTCCGTGTATAAAGCGACGTAAAGCAAGCAAAATACAAATATTAGTCTTATTTTTCAACTCTATGTTGAAACCTTTGGTTTGTTTGTCTCTCAGTCAGTATTCAATTATTCCTTGCCAGGTGCCAGGTAGTCACGTAAAGTGAATGTGGCTAGGAGTAACTAAATCAAAATAAAGCATCCATCACCAGCTATAAACTTTGTTTACCATGGGCGTACATAAGTAATTTGCGGATGAAATGAAAATCAACAGTTGTATGTTTTCACCTTGAACAAGTTAAAAGAGGTCAGGAAAAGAAGAGATTGAACTCGCTGACATCGTTTTTAGAGTTTACGTCTTTTTTGGTGGTAACCTTTTATTCGTATTGTCCACTTCTTTTTATTCAAACTCCTTTATACACTTGTTATTTTGAGGCTAACTGCGGGCAAGATACCGTTGCGATACGGTGTGTGATTTGGTACAACTACAAAGTTGACTTGAAACGCGTAAGCCAGTCAACCAACCAGATGGCAGAGGAGGACTGGCAATCAGCTGACAATCAGCTGGCCTGTGTGTTCCCCTCTTTTCGAGTTGGTCGAGTTCATTGCTCAAGTGCTGGGGGGAGACGGTAGCACAGGAAAAAGAGGGACGCGGTTGTTATGCTTTGTGGTGAGTACTTGCCAAATTGCTGGTAAAAGAAAGGTTTTAGAGGAACAGGTATGTTTTTCCGTATTCTTTATGTATTAAGTGTTGCATGCATTAAAATTTTGTTTAGGTAGCTTAAGAAAAGTGTGATTTTTGAGTGTTCGAAAAATTCACCCAGAAACAAGTTTAAACTTGACATTCCTTAAAAAAACACTATGCACTAATACCCGAAAATAACAATTAACCAGAATAGGATAAGAATTGATGTGATTTTTTAAAAGGTTTTGATTCCAAGTGAATAACATTATCATCATGAATGTTAGTTGCACTTTTGTTTTTACGAAATGTCTTTTGTCTCGTTCAAACATTTAAAAGGCCCAGAAGTCGAATTAAAAGACTGCGAGAATACGAAATGTATATATGTTTTTCAATTTTCTCTACATTTGGAATCGCGATTATTTTTTATTTCCAATTGAAATAGGGAACAATGAACAAAAATGCTACAAAAAGAAAGAAAAATCGATTAGTTGACGAGCTTCTTGTTGGCTTGTGTTTTTCCCCAAGTGTTTTTTTTTGGGGCCCTCTGACCAAATGAGGAGGGATATATACCAATTTTCGGGTGAATATAGAAATTTGTACTGTGCAAACTGTCATAATACGCAAATGTAGGCTTCCTCCGTCATTTTTTAAAAATAGAAATAATTCGCGGAGTGTTGATACGAAAATAGAAGACGCGCCTTGAAATACGTTTTTTAAGCAAAATTAGGCCCGTATTTGTCGCGTAATTATTATCATAGAATTCGTGTTATTGTAATTATTATGTGCTTAATTAAATTGTTGTAGCAGTTCTGCAAATTCGGCCCTTTGTGTGAAATATCAATACCAAGTTATAAATAGCAATGTTTCGTAATTTTCTGCAACCCCTGGAAGATGCAACACTGCGACAGACAGCGATAATGTTGTTTTGAAACTGATGAAAGTGCAACTAGCCTTCCTTATCAGGCCCCTAGCCAAGAATTCTTTGTAGGGGGGGGCGAAGTCAATCCTAGAGGGGGCAAATTTTTAATATGTTGTGTCGCATTGGCAGATTTAGCAGGGTATACAGAGGCACTTGCCCCTTCCCCAAAAGAGGTAAATAACAGAAAAGGGTTGATATATTGAAACTGCAACGAACAACAGAAAAAAACAACTTCAAGCAACATCAAATAGCAATATTTCGATAATGACCTTTCCAGATTGCCAAATAATATAAAGTTTAACATAAAAAGACTAAAAGGGACTGTATCTACCTGATATTTACAGGTCGATAATGTTAATAGACGATAAATATGTAGGCCTACTGTACCAACAGCCAGGGCAGGATTAAGACGAAATTGGGCCTGATGCGCAAAGAATAATAGTAACTGTATAATATGCAGTGGCGTAGCATGGACATTTCGGGTGGGAACGCCAAGTCCGAAGGAAGAGTTGGCCCTTTCTTGCTTAATAATTTACTTATGGTATTAGTCGCCACAGGTATTATTTGCCTGAAGTAAGCTGGGTTTTCAATAAAACATCATCATTGCATGTTTTAGCTAGAAAATTAGATGCCTCACTATGCCACAGATGTTTTGAACTCTGGTGTTCTATACCTTTTTTTATATCTTTCTGCATGACGCAAGTCATTAACAACCTACCTGAATCACAAGCGCCTCTGCACAACAGTAGACGTCATTGTTGTGGGCGATCCAACTACTGATTGATTTGGTTTATTTTACTTCGCTTTTCTACCACTTTTGGTTAATTGCGAATATGAATATGAGTGATGATATTGATGAAGGGACACTGACAAAGAACACCCGTGCTCACGCTGGGATTTGAACCAGGGACCTCTGTCATCTTGGCGCACTGTGAAAAGCAGAGTGGATGATCCAAATATCGTACACTCTACTGACGTAACATTGCCGATTAGTAATTCAGACCACTGTTTATTACATCTTGAGAATGCTGATAAACATTTTAAAATAATTTTGTCCAGAGACCATTCGATGTTAAGACTTTTCAAATGAATGCTAAACATTTCCATTCACACAGTATTAAGTAGTTAGATAATAACGAAAAAATACAATAAAAAAATAATAGTTTTGCAGGTTAAGTGGTAGAGCAGCCACAGGCTGAATTTCTACCACGAGGACTTCACCAACTTATTTGACAAAAACTGTGTTGATATTTTTAGTTTCTAATACACATCGCTGTTCGTGCAATAAAGTATACAATGCAGTGGCCATTAAGAAGTAGTATATTTGAGATTGGTAAAGGTACGTCAGTCAATATTGCATATTGTAGCATCACATAGCACGAGTTGCATGAGCGCGAAGAGCCAAGAACCGGGTAGGAATTTTGCCGCTGTCGTCTGCTTCAGAAGGCAGGAAGGGTCACATGAACCAATCACGGTAGACCTCTCGTACGCTGGCGTAAGAGAGCCCATTTACGCGCGTGCTGTAGAAATGGAAGCTTTCCCTTCATAAAGGCAGCAAGGAATATAGGAGTCCTGTACGCCGAACCTACTCGGCATCCTGCCGGGAAAGGCATTGAAAAGAGATGCTAGACCGAGTGTTGAGAGTGGAGCGTTGCAAGCCGATCGCGAAAAATAGCTATTATAATGCCATGAAGGTCAAACATATATGGAATTAGTCACGTTTTTTATAATCACAGCATTTAAGCATTTTTGAAATTTTAAATCTGGGAACGCCGGGCGTACTATAATGCTACGCCACTGATAATATGTAACACTGTGTCTAGGCGTCCAAAATTGGGGCTCCAAAATTTCATTCTAAGATTTATTTTCAGGTTAATATAGCAAAACTTTGCCTTGTAATCAAGGAGTCCCGGGTTCGATTCCTGGTGGAGGCACATAGTGGTTCAGATCCCACTTTAAACTGTAGGTCCAGCCCCGATTAGTCTTACTGTGCATAAAGTGGACTTAAAACACCAAATCAATCTAATAATATAGTGAAAGAAAACTGTTCAGCTTTCGGAAAATTCTCGTCTGTTTTCATCTGGGCCTATTGTGTTGTTATGCAAGAAAAATCGAATTAATGAAACAATAATGTTTACATATTACACTGGGGAACAGTGAAATTGCGGCACAGTGTTTGAGAGCTAATTTAGGGCAATTTCATGCTGCTGAATAATGATATAATAATATATTTCCTGAATTGGCTCTAATTTATGAAATAAATGCAACTAAACCAAAATGGCGGAAACATAAGACATTCATATAAATGAACTTCCAACAACAATTTAATATTTCTTTTTTTGATTACAATCATTATTATAAAAATACATTTATATAGGCCTATGATCAAAATAATTAAGAAAATATGTACACAATGAAGTAACAAACTATGTGAAACGTTTTCTATATGATTTCCTGCTGTATTGCTTTTGAGGACAATCCCTCTGTAAGCTCCAACAGTAGTCGGCCATCACGTGGCGATCCCACCGTCCCTGGTACCTTTCTTCTATTATCCTTATATCCTGATGGAACCTTTCTCCCTGTTCTTCACTAAAATCACCAACGTTCTCAGGGAATCTGTCAATGTGGCTACGTAGAAAATGTATCTTCACACTCATATGAGCTCCCAATTTCTCAAAATTTTTCAACATATTTCCAACTATATCGGGGTACTTTTCTGCTCTGTGATTCCCCAAAAAGTTTTTGACGACGGACACAAAGCTCAGTCAGGCCTCAGATTCGATGTAAGACATGTAAGTTGTAAAATTGGCATCATTCGTATCAATCCCTAAGATTGTATGTTTATTTTATTAAGTCTCTCTGAACGCTTCATGTTGACCAGGGCATTCACTTGTTTTATTTTTCCCTTGGGGGCCAAACTTTTATCGTCCAATGCTTTTCTCTAGCACGACTATCCCACAAACATAGGAAACAGGGATACTTTGTGTACCCACTTTGCTGTCCTAGTAAAAAGATCACCATCTTCAAATCCACACACACGAGCCACTTATGTTCAGCATATTCAATTTTTTTCTAAAACCATTTTTATGTTTTGGTATTCTTCCTTAAGGTTTGTTGAGTGTCCGATATATTGCCTAGCAATGCTTGATAAGTTGCCTAGCAACAATTTACAAATAAATAAATAAGTTTATTATGGGAATTTCAGCCCATTATCAAACTTTGATATTACCGAGTAAAGCGTAGAGTAATTTTACCTCCTATATTTTCCATGGTGTGTTTATTTTTACAACTGGAGTCAATTCAACTGAACCAATCATACAATTGTCAATAACAGCTGTTTTGTGTGCTGAAACTGTTATTAAACTTTATGCCGCAAAATAAAATATTTTTTTTGTTCCCCAGTGTTATCAACACTTTGATGAATTGTGTAAAAATTTGTAATACTTACAAACAAGCAAATATTAGAGGTTAGAACATTTCATATCAAAGCTGTAGATCTTAGATGAATTCAGTTAGGGGTGTAAGGGTTGACCCTAAATGACAACCTCCCTTCCACGCGGTACACATTGGACTGTTTCTTGCAGACTGGTGAGGCTCTGGCATCTGGACTTCAGTACGTTTAATGCAGGAGCGTATATTCTAGGCTAGCGAGGCTATCTGCGAAGCCTGAAGTCTAGAGAATAAAATAGAGGAGAAAAATTTACCACAAATTGTAAATAATATTATTCATATCAGCGAGACGATGATGCTGATTCTGGAGTTGGCAACCTGATTTCTTATGAGTTGGCAACCTGATTTCTTATGAGTTAGCAACCTGATTTCTTATGAGTTGGCAACCTGATTTCCTATGAGTTGGCAACCTGATTTCCTATGAGTTGGCAACCTGTTTTCCTATGAGTTGGCAACCTGTTTTCCTATGAGTTGGCAACCTGTTTTCCTATGAGTTGGCAACCTGATTTCGTATGAGTTGGCAACCTGATTTCCTATGAGTTGGTAACCTGATTTCTTAGGAGTTGGTAAATTTATTTCTATTCATAGCCAACCACGTGAGATAGCCCAGATATTGGACTCAGTATACACCACTTTTATAATCCTTCATGGGGTTCGTGTTGTGTGCTGTCCTTTTTTTTATTATTGTCCCTTCATCCATATCATTATTCATCCTCATCTTCCCGATTAGCCAAAAGTTGCAGAAAAGGGAAGTAAGAAAAAAAAAAAAATGAAATAAAATTTCGAATTTAGTTAGAAAATGCCAGAACTCTACCATCTTGGTCTTTTCCAATGTTGGAGTCGTTAATGATGTTTATTTATTTATTTCCGTTCATAAATTATAAAATATACAAATGTACTATGATGTCAAATGGGTTAGCCTATATGTGCATTAAATAGACTTAGAAACAAACTTGTCAAATCTCTTATTGCATCATCTTCTCATTTCTGGTCCAGGTAACGGCTGCTTTTGCAACTAGAGAAAACAGTTTTCTTACTTTTAGCAAGTGTAGTGTGTGTTGAGGAAATAAAGATTATATTGTGCACTCAGATGCTTGTTTACCACATTGTACATGCAAATTTACAAATCTTAACAAATGCCACAAATGGGGTAGAGAAAAAGCAATATTTTTCTATTGTAAATTAATTGGATTAATGTTAAGTAAAAGAAAACAGAATAATGTATTGTTTGATGTTTAATTTTTATAGAAGTTTATATAGCCGTAACATTTTTAAATAGTACTTCCTAGGTAATAAAATATTATAATTTTGTAATTATTATTGAATGCTATCTACTTCAATGGATAGTAACAGATTAGTTTTATTTTCCAAACTAATGTGTAATTTTTTTATCACTGAGTTACCAAACCGGTTTTCCCACTCTTCCCTTCAGAATACAATGCTGAGCAATTTGGCAAACTATCTGTACAGGGGGCAGGCTCAAGGACAGGAAGAATCAACTGCCAGCAATAGTGATATTACTCTCAGGGCAATCGATACAGATGATGATTGGGTGCTTGTTGAGAGATCTGGTAAGTAGCAACTTTTTTTTATTATTATTATTTTATTTTATGTATCAACTGTATGTCATTGTTAAGTTGTGTGCCAATTTTTGAAATTAATTATTATCATTTCTTAGTTATTACCTTTTGTAACTAACATTACTGCATGTGAAGCTCATTAAAATCCTGAGATAATAAATAAATTCAGACTGCAAATTATAGCACACATACACTTTATTATTTATAATATGTTTTGTATCATGGGTGTTTGGAAGAGAGTAGGGGATTGGAGGGTTAATTCTGCCTAAAGTATTTCAAATTTGAGGGTTGGTATTACTTGAGGAATTGTTATGATGATTGATTAATTTGGTTTATTTTTTACTTTGATTTTCTGCAACTTTTGGGTAATGGCAAAGATGATGAGTGATGATATGTGATGAAGTTGATGAAGGGACACAAGATGCAGAACCCAAAATGTTATGATGAATACAATTTTCTGTACATGGTAATAAAATGGTGCACACTAAGCACATTTGTGCATATGCACACAAAATAGTTGCAAAACCTTTCGTAATAATTCTACAGTGGTTATGAAGATTTTAAAGAAGAAAGAAATTCAAATATATCTCTTTCTTGAGCTTTGCACAAAAACTACTTTTCCTACTTTCTTATTCATTAAAAAAGAAGCCAAAGAAAAATTCTTTTAAGCGATCAGATTTTATCTCTTTAAATTTTATGTTATCCTCAGTGGTTGGAAATTTTGCTTGTACAGTAAATTCACTATGTATTAGGTCAAATGCACTATCTAAGTATTGTCTTTGTTTCAGAAGAGAGCAATGAAAGGCAAGAAAAAAGTCCAACCGGAGGAGTTTCTTCCTCGGAAAATAACGATAAGACTCAAGCATCACTGCCAAATCCTAGTTCTATCGTGAGGGACTGTGTAGTAGTATCAAGGTCCTCGTCATGCTCTTCTCTGCCCCGTCTCTCTTTTGAAGAATCCTGGTTTGTGACACCACCCCCGTGTTTCACATCAGAAGGTCCTGTCAACATGGAGACATCGCCACTTGAGAACCTTCTGATCGAGCATCCGAGCATGTCTGTCTACCAGCATCGTAGCTGCAGTCAGCGTCGCAGTTCAACAGGTTCAAGTCCAATCTCGGCCTCTAGCGACTCTTCTTCCGACAAGGAGGATGAATCACTGATAGAGGTTTCGCCTGTTGAAGGCAACAGGGAGGATGCTCACGTGCAAGATGAAGTGGCTAATAGATCTCATATTGTACCTCCTCATCGGTCGGCAAGGTCCATGCTTTCTAGGTCTACGCTTTCATATTCAGAAGAGCGTCAGTTCCATATCAAAGCTGCTCAGAAGGTATGTAGAAACTTTAGTTTTTCTGCAGTACTTCTAACTTGTTACAGGTTATAGATGAGCTTCATGACATTTTCAACAGTTCTCTTTAATATTTGAGAACCATAAAAAGTATACATTCAGCATATTCACAGTATTCTAAAATTGTGTCTTCGTCTGCAAGCAATAGTGAAGCACCATGTGATGCCCGGAAGCCGGATCCATCCTAACATATTTGTATCTTATGGATTATTTTATTACCTAATAATTTCATTAAACAACACTTTATACAAGAAAACTTAAATTCTAGATCTTATGATAATTACAGCAAATTTTCATCCCGCCTGGTACTCGATTAACACATGCAGTGAAGCACCTCTGAGAGGGCCTCAGCTGGCCCCATAACATCCTGTATGATTCAAGAGGGGAAGTCTAATTTCAAGGCCAGCTTCATCTCATGGTGCTTCCTAGTAAGGCAAATAAACTTCCTGCAAAGTTCATTTCCAAACAGTGATGGAAGTTCATTGTAAAATATCATAAAGTAGAACACTGTTAAGTTGCTGTTCTTAGCGGTAGATTTTACTTTAATAATAACATTTTATGGCTCAAAAGATGTTACGGAGTCATTGCATATTCTTGTTACTTCAGTATGGCTGATCTTTGTAACCTTTCTCTCCCATAACCAGTAACAGAAGGAGACTGGAGATTCCACTGATGTGCATAGCTCATTTTAGTCTTGCAAGTTATCCTCCACAGCAGTAGCAATAAAGCATGTGGTCTCAGAATATGTTTTGGCAGGTGGTTCTTTTTTTATGGCGTTAAATAAAATTGCAATGCTTCTTTCGCCCACTCGGTAAACTACTTTGATTTCAAATTAGAAGGAAGATATTTAAGTTATTTCATACTCCTGCTCATCTATGTTATGCCGACAGTCGAGGAATAAATTCAGTCTGGGGGTCGTATCACTGTTTGACATCACCTGTTATTTACATGTATGTTAATGTGCCTAATGATTTTGTATAATGTGATTGAGGCAATAATGGTATATTTTATTTTGTAGAGGCCATGTTTTTAATATCTTAACACACAAAACATTGCTGCTTCTAAAAAAAGTACAGCCATAACTATATGAACTCACCCCGTCCCCCATTTACACGTCTGTGTCTACCTTTCCAGAAACACCACGCTTCGCAATTGTCGGCAAGCATCAACATTATTGAAAAGTTATGTTTTTGAAATGTAAGAAAATGTGAATTGACATCAGATAAAAAATATAATAGGACTTTAACCATATTTGATTTCAAATTAGAAGGAAGATATTTAAGTTATTTCGTACTCCTGCTCATCATTGTTAAGCCTACAGTCAAATAAATAGGACTTTAAGTATTTTCAATTTGAAAATTAATTTTAGAGTTAACCATTGTCGTTGTTGGTGGTCACTATTATTGACATTACTTATATGTCGTGTTCAAACAGTATGAAGTCAAATCTAGACTAGGGATGGCCAAACGGATCCGGATCTGAAAAATCCGGATCCGTTTGGATCCGGATCCGGATCTGCTTGGATCCGGATCCGAGAAATCCGGATCTACTTGGATCCGGATCCGTAAATTCCGGATCCGGATCCGAAAATTCCGGATCTGGATCCGGATCCGAAAGTTCCGGATCTGGATCCGGATCCGAGAGTTCCGGATCCGCGGATCCGGATCCGGGTCTGAAAGTTTCGGATCTGGATCCGGATCCGAGAGTTCCGGATCCGCAGATCCGGATCCGGGTCTGAAAGTTTCGGATCTGGATCCGGATCCGAAAATCCGGATCCGGATCCAAGAGTTTCGTATCTCAATCCCATTATAATATTACCACACCTTAGTCCTACAAGAATTTTTTTCAAGTGTTGTTCCTAAAATACTTTGCTACGCATCGGCTAACACACTCGTGCACAAATGTCCGAAGTGATTTTGTAAATGCCATTGAAACGAATATGTATTCATTCGAATGTATTGGAAATGAAAACACACATAAATGTGAGACATTCCATTCCAGGATGAAACCTTTAACACATATAACAAGATAGAAATGTTATAGAAAAATTATACAATTGTTCTACAGTTACAGTTTTACAAATTAAAATAAAACATTATAATATATGTAGTGTTAAATAATTACAAAGTGTAAGACTAACAAGGGAGGTTATCTAAAGGTCCCCCTCCGATTTCCATGAAACTTGGCAGTATAGTGGGGCCCAAAGGAAGAATTACGTGTTTTTTTGTTTCAGCTAAAAAACGGTTTTAGGGGGCAAAACCCCCTCAAATGTCAAGATGAGGACAAATTGAAGTGAGGATCTGACCCCTGTGTCTTTCCGATTTCCATGAAACTTGGCAGGTGTATAGTGGGGCCCAATGGAAGAAATACGTGTTTTTTTGTTTCAGATAAAAAAACGGTTTTAGGGGGCAAAACCCCCTCAAATGTCAAGATGAGGAAAAATTGAAGTGAGGATCTGACCCTGTGTCCCCCTCCGATTTCCATGATACTTGGCAGGTGTGTGTATAAACGGGCCCAAATGAAGAAATACGTGTTTTTTTTTTTTTTGTTTCAGCTAAAAAACGGTTTTAGGGGGCAAAACCCCCTCAAATGTCAAGATGAGGACAAATTGAAGTGAGGATCTGACCCCTGTGTCTTTCCGATTTCCATGAAACTTGGCAGGTGTATACTGTATAGTGGGGCCCAATGGAAGAAATACGTGTTTTTTTGTTTCAGATAAAAAACGGTTTTAGGGGGCAAAACCCCCTCAAATGTCAAGATGAGGACAAATTGAAGTGAGGATCTGACCCCTGTGTCCCTCCCATTTCCATAAAACTTGGCAGGTGTATAGTGGGGCCCAATGGAAGAAATAAGTGCTTTTTTTGTTTCAGCTAAAAAACGGTTTTAGGGGGCACAACCCCCTCAAATGTCAAGATGAGGACAAATTGAAGTGAGGATCGGACCCCTGTGTCCCCCTCCGATTTCCATGATACTTGGTAGGTGTGTGTATAAACGGGCCCAAATGAAGAAATACGTGTTTTTTTTGTTTCGGCTAAAAAACGATTTTAGGGGGCAACCCCCCTCAAATGTCAATATGAGGACAAATTTAAGTGGGCATTTGATTTGTGTGTCCCCCTCCGATTTCCATGAAACTTGGCAGGTGTATAGTGGGGCCCAAAGGAAGAAATACATGTTTTTTTTTTTTGTTTCAGCTAAAAAACGGTTTTACAGGGCGAAACCCACTGAATTGTCAAGATGAGGACAAATTGAAGTGGGGATCTGACCCCTGTGTCCCCCTCAGATTTCCATGAAACTTGGCAGAAGAAATACGTGTTTTTTTGTTTCGGAAAAAAATTTGTTCTAGAGGGCAACCTCCTCTCAAATGTCAAGATGAGGACAAATTGAAGTGGGGATCTGACCCCTGAGTTCCCCTCCGATTTCCATGAAACGTGGCAGGTGTATAGAGGGGCCCGAAGGAAGAATTACGTGTTTTTTTGTTTGAGCTAAAAACTGTTTCAGGGGGCAAAATCCCCTCAAATGTCAAGATGAGGACAAATTGAAGTAAGTATCTGACCCCTGTGTTCCCCTCCGATTTTCATGAAACTTCGCAGGTGTATAGAGGGGCCCAAAGGAAGAAATACGTGTTTTTTTGTTTCGGCTAAAATACTGTTTTAGGGGGCAAAACCCGCCTCAAATGTCAAGATTAGGACAAATTGCCGTGGGAATCATCTGACCCCTGTGTCCCCCTCCGATTCCCATGAAATTTGACAGGTGTATAGAGAGGCCGTATGCCCCCTGTTTCTTCCTATGCCATATTTACGTGGTTTCGGGGACTTCAATTTCTCCTCATCTTGACATTTGAGGGGGGGGCTCTATACACCTGCCAAGTTTCATGGAAATCGGAGGGGGAGACTTAGACCTCCCTAGTAAGTAAGTGTATTAATTAATTACAAACCGCGCACGCGAGCACACACACTATATATATATATATATGTGTGTGTATGTATATTATATATATATGTATATTAGCAGGTAACAATATGTTATAAGCACATTCTTACTTTCCAAAGAAGCGCATGTGGGATGGCAAAACGGATCCGGATCCGAAAATTCCGGATCCGGATCCAAAAGTACCGGATCCGGATCCGAAAGTACCTGATCCGGATCTGAAAGTACCGGATCCGAAAGTTTTGGATCCGGATCCGAAAATTCTGGATCCGGATCCGAAAGTTCTGAATCCGGATCCGAAAGTTCTGGATCCGGATCCGAATCTGAAAATTCCGGATCCGCGGATCCGGATCCGAAAGTTCTGGATCCGGATCCGGATCTGAAAATTCCGGATCCGGATCCGGATCTGAAAATTCCGGATCCGCGGATCCGGATCCGGATCCACAGATCCGGATCCGAAAAATTTTAGGATCCGGAACCAACCGGATCCGGATTTCGGATCCGCCAGGATCCGGATCTGGCCACCCCTAATCTAGACTTTGCTAAGCCTCATCTCTACACCTTTCCAGTATTACATGGGCAGATAATATCTAATACTAAACTGACATTCTTCACAATTATCCTTGCCCCCCCCCCCTTTCCCTTCTTCCTCTCCTTACAGGTACATGGGATGTAAGGCGTGACCTTTTGAAAATGCCTTGAAAAGTCAACCTCACATCCCTGGTAAGTAACTACAGTGTTCCAGGTCAATAAGGCTACAGCCAGTATAATCCTCTGTAGGGGCTTCTGTTATCTTCTGTTTTGTCCTTATATATGCGTGTTCACCTCTTTGCAACCTCAACCATAAAGGTTCGGTTGGCCGACACCAGGGCAGCTGTTTTCGAATTTTCCTCTCCTTCCAAAAAAATGCTATGATATTCCAAAATCGAAAAAATTATACATGCTTAGAATTCCTTGTAGAACATCCATGTGGTTTGCTTTCACTATTGTGTAGATATTCTCAATAGTTCTGTGGGTATATAAGCCTATTAAACTATTGATAATATCCAGACAAAAGCAAATCACATGGAGATCCATGTGGATGCTTTAGAAGGAATTCTAAGCATATGTAATTTTTTTGATTTTGGAAATCATAGCGGTTTTTTGAAGGGGGAGAGGAAAATTCGAAAACAGCTGCGAAAGGTCCAGCCAAGCCCTATCCTAGGTAAGGAGATTTTAGTCTTCAGGGACACGTGTTGATTTTAACAAATAGCCTTAGTGTTGAAGTGCCCAAAAGTTATACTTCATAATCAGCCTTACGTACCCCCCCCCCACACACACATACATGTACAGTGTGTGTGTGTGTGTGTGTGTGTGTTTCAGTCAAAAAGCACTGGAATGGCATTCCAGTGCCTTTATAGGTATAAAGTATCTTATTTGCTTACATAGAGTTAAAAATTTGAAATGGAAGTTTTTAGACAATATTATTTTGATTTTAGTCTATTTGAAAATCATGCTGATAGGCATTGTCTAGAGCCACGATTGTGAGCATGGAGCTACACACATAAAGATGCTAATCATTTGTTCATTCAATGCCCAGAAAATCAACAGCTCTTAAAAATTTGAAGCGTTCTTTCAAACAAGTGGGTGACTTCCTGCTACAAAACTCTCCTGTATGGCAAAGCTTTGAACTTCTAGTATTTCACTTTGAACAAGCAAAAACCTACACATGCCATGCAAAGATCGGCTGATGAAGGTCTACATAGGAAGATTACAGATGCAAACTTCATTTTAGTTTTAGTGTTGATGGTTGATCCCATATGCTAATGAAATTATAGGCAATTATCAATGTGGATTTAAACGTAACAGATCAAATTTTTCACATCAGACAGACACGTGAGAAAAAGTGGGAATATAATCAAAATGTCCATCAGCTATTCATTGATTTAAAAAAAGCATATGATTCAGCCAAAAGAGATAAATTATATAATATATTAGTAGAGTTTGGAATACCTAAAAAGCTTGTTAATATGATAAAAGTATGCACCAGTGAAGCAGAAAGTAAAATTCGTGTGGATATTAATATGTCGGACAAATTTACAATTCATGATGGGTAAAAACATTGCTCTTTAATTTTGCCTTAGAATACGCTGTTAGGAAGGTAAAAGAAACTAACGAAGGGCTAAAATTAAACTGTGTGACTGAGCTGTTAGCATATGCAGATGATGAAGACTTCCTGGGGGATGATGTAAATACAATTAAGAATAATGCTAAAATATTTTTCAAAGCAGCAAAAGATATAGGTTTGGAAGTTAGCAAAGAGAAAACTAAATATATGCTTACAGGTTGAAACCAAGTGTTAGGTAATAATCAACATCTAATTATTATTGATAACCCAGTTTCCAAATTCAAGTACTTAGGGGTAATACTAACAAATGAAAATGATATTAACGCCATGGATCAAGGAAACGACTTTGCCACCCTTACGTCTGAGACATCTGGTGGTGAAACTTCCGAATTACTAGTAACCACCGACGATAGTTTCCAACGCAAGACTGTGGCTTATTCCGCGACTGAATATAGTTCCCTGTTTGATTTGCATTTTTCTCCGTCGCTGGAGTTCTTCGTCTACAATTTACCTGTACTTAGTGCAACACACGAAACGTAGATGTACTTTGGCTGTATGTTATGCATTAGAATAGACAAGATGAGAAAGGTTGTTTTATATTTCGATTTAATTTAGCTAAAAAAATAAAAGGTGTAGTTGAATGTTTGCAAACTACTGCAAGGAAGTGTTATGGTGTTCTCTGTGTACAATGTTACCATTTGATTCCTTTCCTAAAATATAAGTTAATTACTCTGTATTTTACTTACAAACAGCGAAAAATAGTATACGCTAAAATAAAACTTTCACCCACAAAATACGAAACACGTGCCGACCCTCGTTAAAGCTCCCCTCCCCAAACTTCCGGCACTGTAAATTCCTTCCTCGCAGAACATTCAACCAACACCCCCCGACTGCTTTTGTTTTGATTTTGTCTGTCCCCGAGGCAAGGTTGACCACTGAACTGAATGTCTGTAGTGCTAGCCCTTAGCCAGCGACTCAGGTTAGGTTGGAATTTCCTATGTGCGATTGTTTTGGTTTTGGTGACAGCAGGGGTGGAAACTATTCAAGTGGTCAAAATTATTGATTTAATTGAACAAAGTAACAAAAAACTGAACAAATACTGACAAATTACTGACCACTTACTCACTTATTTATTGGAACGAACCAGTCTCGTTACAAATTGTATGGGGTCCACCTTTATATGAATAAGCTTTCTTAGAATCTAAGTATTGAAAATTGAATTTTTGTATTATAGTTAATATTCAGGATTGAATACACTCTTTATAGTTCTTATTTCCTCCACTCGTCTACTCCACTTTTCAGGCCGCCTCGATAGCGTAGGGGATAACGTTGTGGGATTGTGATCAAGGGCTCGGAAACTCCACTACTCCAGTTCCGATTTGCATATCTGAGCAACTAGTGAAACAAAAACTTCGTCACTTTCCACGGCAAGGATAAATGGTGATCCGATGATACAGGGAATAGAACAAATGCCCTAAAATATGTAAGCCATGGCCATAATTTGAACCTAGAGCCTTTAGAACAGAGGTCAGTTAGTTCTGTGCCACCGAGGTAGCAGCTTTGGAATAATAAACTCCATGGTGAAAATTTCGTCTGAGGTTCAATACCTACCGAATGGCTTATCTTTGGAGCACACCTGCTCAGCGCAACGAGTCCAATTGTTTTTATCGTGCCGACCTTCGTCGCCGAATGGTTGGCACAGCGCGCTACGACGACAGGGTTCCCGGGTTCGAATCCAGGCTTGGTTATGGGCTTCCATGTGAGCGTCGTTTCATCAATTTCATAATATCATATCACTTGTTCTCATCTTCGAGATTAGCCGAAAGTGACAGAAAAACGAAGAAATATAAACCAAATAAATAAATCGATCAAACCAATTGATGCTGTTATTTGGCTTTCCAGGTGAAGCTTAATTGGCTTTCCTTTTCAATGAACTCGCCATTATCCTCACGATGCTTGGCCAACATAGACAGTTCACACAGAAAGCAACATTTGGCTACCTGGGACTGCATATGAATTAATAATTCATTTCGTAATATTGGTATGAATATTATAAATTCGCTTACACATAAAAGATCGTTATTAAAAATCGTAATTAAAATTATGTTTCAATCTGAAAAAAATGACATAAAAATATATTAAAGGCCCACATTAATACAACGTCAAGGCAAAAGCAAAATATTTCACCAGGAAATACTGTTCTTTTTGCGAACAACAGAATAAATTACGCACATTTCAAGAACCAAGAACAGTAAAATAATACTAATAATATTAAATAATGCAACCTCAGAAAGTGGAATATATCTGACTTCACTGATTCACTCATTCTGTCGTTTATGTAAAGAGTAGCTACTTTCCTACTTTTTGTTTACAAGACGGTTCACGAATAGGAACTCGAATCTTTCCAATGTTTCTGATAGTTTCGCCTGAGAGTCAACCTCCGTGGCGGAGTGGTTAGAACAGCGCGCTACGGCGACAGGGGTTCAATGACGATGCCAGGGGGGGGGGGAGATGTCCCCTGGCACCTCGCCCCCTAACCCCCAACTGAGGTTAATGAAATATCGAATAATAAGATAGTTCATTTCTAAGAGTATGACAATTTTCACAGTTTTCTAAGTGGTGTATTCTGTATGCTATCACTTTTCCTGCTTATAATACCAACACCACTATAACAAAAAGTAATTTTGTTTTAGTATATATATGTGTGTGTGACTTTCGTTCAAGATTCCAGCGCCGACCTGGGCATAGGTGATATTCATTTATGTCCTGTAATTTTCGCAAATAATCTCAGTTTTAACCAGTTTTAAGAACTGGAAAAAGTGTTGAATTGTTGCAATCTACACTTCCTTCCATTTTATAAGGGGTTGTCACGGACTTTTGACTCACCCTGTATATTGCAATATGTATACTTTACATATGTTTCTTCATTGAAATTCGTCCTACAGGACAACTTCAGTAAGCCAACTTAACGTATAGGGTGTGTCTTACTGAGTTTATGTTTGGGTAGCGCAACTGTAAGTGTTGCAAAACTTACCTCAAGTTCTCCAAAAATTAACTTTTCCCCAAATTTTCTTATTTTCTTCTTCTTCTTCTACAAATTGGGCGTGATGGAATCTAAATGTACCACCCTGACACTGGATACACCTGCACTGCACCGAGTGTTAAAAAGTGCAGCCAAGTAGACTGGGCTAATTAGTAGAGGGGTACAAAGGCCGCCAACATGAAGCTCTGCAATTTCCTTCAAATTTTGGCCGGGGTCTAAAGGTTGATACTTTAACTGGCATTAATTCTAAATCTGAGGGTGCAGGACAAAAACCAAGTTCAGATTCGTCTTCAGCAGCTCGAAAAAATTTTCACTGTCGACCAGTGTTATCATTCATCCTCGTTGTCGCGATTAGTCAAAAGTGGCGTAAAGGCGACGTTAAATAAGAAAAAATAAAGTTTCGTCTGAATAAGAAAATTCTCAAAAGTATTTTTTTTTTAATCACTGTCAATACAAGTAATTGTGGAACAACTCTACTTCATCAAATTCTTCTAACGCTGGCGCCTTTCCTTTCCCGTATAATCAAGGGTCCCGGGTTCGGATTTGGTGAGATGTAAAAGAAAAATAGTTGTTTCATCCTTGCATTTGTCTTGGAATCTTGTGTCTGCCCATAATCTTATCAATATTACATCCTGTCGTATCTTTACGGCATATTTTGTGACCCTCCCAGGAAAATTTTATGCATCCACCTATGCTTGCAGTCAGTCTATTTCGTATCTCCTTTGTCTACAATTATTTTTGTAGGATACCGTACATAAGCAGTACGGATTTCATGAGAAAACGTAAACTATCATTTGTGAAATTATTCAAGGGAAGCATCTAGGTGAAAGAAAATACTTTTACACAATAATAGAATATGCAGCTTATCGTGCAATCAAAACAATAATTATTCGCACATTTTGTAGACCCTTTCCCAATGGAAAGACGTAACAGTTTCCAAAAAGAGGAAATGTTTCTGGTTGTATCGCCTAATGACTGGGATCTGTTGTATCATAAATAAACACACCGTTGTGTCATTCCGAAAAGTTGACCTTGACTCACCTTGACCACTCTCAAGTGAAATGACAAACATTTGGAGTTCGCTCCTACCGAGGGACGGAAGAACCATAGCGGTATCCTCCCTCAGGCAATGTCTAGGCTTCAGACCAGCAAGGTTTTCTACGACCCATGAATTTGCGGACAAAGTTGTTCGCGTGATGACTGCGCAGTTTTAAATTATCTACATTACAGGAAGTAATATAAATGCATATTTACATTTATCTATATTGTTTTTGTTATTCTCGCCAAATTTTCAAGTTAATTGCTCGCCTCGTCTTTCTTTTCCCTGACTTGATAGAGACAATCTTCTAAATTTTTTGGCGATTGTGTTGGTTGACAGCACTCGACGAACGTGAAGCTGCCCAACTCAAATATCCCTCCGCCTCCTGGAAGTTCCAGGAGTAATGGTAGGTGGCAGCACAATATGCTGCGAAAAAAATACGCTGCAGACTTCGAATATTATAGTAATTGCATAATAATACGCAAAGTTCCCAGTGACAAGTATACATCAATCGCAGCATAAATGTTTCCTCTAGTGAACTATTATGTTGGATTTATAATATTCTTCTTGTGAAATAAGAAAATTAAGTGGAAAGGCACGTCAGCTGCATTTTGTCAGTTCTTATTATTTTGCTCTCAATATAATTATAAAATTTATGCTTCGAAGTATTAGAACACAGGGGACGGTTACGAAGAACAAAGCCCTACAAGCAGATGGTCGAGGTTCCATTTCAGAGCAACGCAATTATGGTAACAATTTACCATGTAAATGAATGGGACAAATTTTCAAGATGGCGGCCATAGTCCATCCCGTTAAAGAGGAAATAAAAAGCAGGCTTAATTCAGGAAATGCATGTTAATTTTCTCTTCATAAACTTTTGTCTTCTCGTTTAATATCTAAGAAACTAAAAGTTAAAATATACAAAACAGTAATTTTGCCTGTAATATTATATGGGTGCGAAACTTGGTCCCTTACATTGAAAGAGGAACATAAATTGAGAGTATTTGAAAATAAGATTTTTAGGAAAATATTTGGACCTAAAAGTGGATGAGGGGAGAGGTGAGTGGAGAAGGTTACATAATTTAGAACTACATAATTTGTATTCATGTCCAGATATTATTAGAATGATTAAATCTAGAAGACTTAGGTGGGCAGGCCATGTGGCACGAATGGGAGAGGAAGGAAGAGTTTACAGGATTCTTGTTGGGATACCTAATGGTAAGAGGCCAGTAGGAAGACCAAGACGAAGATGGAGGGATAATGTTGAGATGGACTTAAAGGAAGTTGGTAGGGATGGAAAAGAGTATATAGAACTTGCTCAGGATAGGGACAGATGGAAGGCCTGTGTTGCTGCAGCCATGAACCTTCGCGTTCAAGAAGGCTAGAGAGTTAGTTAGTTAGTTGGTTGATGCACTTTAAGAGTTATCCAAGCTTAATTTACATTTTAAAGAAATACTATTGACTTGTACACAGCTCACCGAGATGTCCAATACCTTCTTGAACTTTTTGAGCAGAGGAAATGCACTCAGGGACAGGCTTTCTGACTGTCAAGAAACTTAATTTTTGTTGTGTTGGTTTGCACAGGAGAAAAAAATTAGTAAATTCACCCATTTCTGTGGTGGAGTATTGTGAAAGTTTAAAAAATTCCATTGCTAAGAGACTTCTCTCTGTTGATGACCTGGACATTGTTAAATGCTTGAAAATTTTAGATCAAAATAAGTGGTCTACGAACCAAGAAGATCGTTCTTTTTATAGAAGAAATTGTTCAACTTGGCTGGTTTCAGATTACGAGAGAAAAATGATTCAAATACGAGAGAAAAATGATTCAAAGAGTATTTAAAGACACCAGAAGAGATGCCTGAAAATCTCCTCAAGCTGAAAACATAGTGTATTCTATTCCAATATGAAGTGAAGGAGGGCCGACCTCCATGGTGGAGTGGTTAACACAGCATGCTATGACGCCAGGGGCCACAGGTATAAAGCTGGTCAAGTGAGGAAAGGGAATGATAAGAAGATCCTTGGTGCTTTGAGCCAAAATGTCATTTTTTTTTCTATTTGGTCAGATTTATCCACACACCTACAACACTCCCAAGATTTTACACAAAGCCCCAATTTATGGTCATTTTGTCTCTAAATTTACCTTTACCCATTTACCTTTACCCTCCCCTAAAATGAACGTACACCCTGCGATGGAAAATTCTAGATAAACTCCTGACATTGGTCACTAATTTGTACTCAGTGACTTTCTTAATCACAGGTTTACTCCCCTAACTTTTCCATATATTCCAGATTTTCCAGTCAGTAAGAAATCCTGGATTGTAAAGCATTAGAAAGCTATATAGTATATGTATATGTGTATATGTATACCTTATTGAGCAATGTTGTTCTTCCAGGTTGAATTACGTAGAGCATATCGAAACCTTAGACGTAATGTCCTGGATCGCAGCAACAAGGCTCGTGAAGTCAATTCTAGGAACAGGCACCCACGCCGTTCAGAACGCATGCATCGTCACTCAGGGGCAAATAACAATAGAAAATGTTAGCTTTAATTCTAGTGTAATGTCTTTCAGATGATAAGAAAATTTTATACTGGGCATTGGAGCAGATGTAGGGAGAAAAACCGAAAGATAACGTATGGCATGTGTTCAAAATAAATTATTTGCACTACTGGAATGCAAAATTAAGTGAATATATACAAAAGCCATGATATTTTATTTTTAATTGTGTCAAACAGTCATGCATTAACTTACAATGCACTGTTTTTTGTTATATCTAACATTACTCTCCTTGAGATATATTTAATATTTAAATGAAAAAAAAATTAGTCATTGTAAATAGCCTGTAGTATTTTTGTTTATATTTTGTGATGTATTACATAATTTTATTTGATGTATTGAAGTTCTAACAGTTTTTTTTAATTATCAGAATATTTTAAATATTAATTACACCTGTATATAGATGTTGATGCACTTTTATAGATTCCTTTTATGTGTGTGTGTGTTGGTGTGTTTCCAGTGTAAAATCACAAATATGCCTTCAAAAGGACACTGCTTGGTGTGATAGAGTATATGTGAGAAGATATAGTATTGTGAAATAGCTGTTTGTATTGCATGCAGATTGGAAGATTGTTTTTTCTAGTAGGTAGGAACAAAGAGCGTTTGATCAGATAGCATGGAGAACATGCAGAGGCAGTTGATACAATCAGAAGTGTTAAGTCTGGATGGATATGTAATTTGTTGTGTGCATGTATATTTTTCGTACTATCACATGAAGGTGGTAGAATGTTTCATGTCATTTATTGTCTGTTTATTTGGATCATGCTAAATGTATTGTTTCCATACCCACATGACAATAATGTAGTGCAATGCTTATTTCGTGGTTCTTGCTGCAGATTGTTTTGTTTTATGATGTTAATTAAGGAACAAAAACTATATTTTTTAACTACATATGATCGTGTAATGTTTATACTTAAACTTGAATCCCTCCTTTAGTTACTAAATATTTGTATCCTGGACAAATAATAGTCTCTAGTTGTTCAGTTCAACATTAATTTGTACTAATTGGAGTAAGCTACAGAAACTTGCATGGATGAGAATATTAGTTTAGAATTGTTGTACACTCCCAAGTAACCAAAAGTGGTTGGTCCAACGTTGGGCCAGCCGTACTGAAAATGGTTGGCCCAACATAAAAACATACTGTTGGCCTACGGTAATTTTTGCTGTGGTTCCAACATTGGGTCAATGTGTGGTTTTTATGTTGGGCCAACATATGGTTTCACTATGTTGGCCCAACGTATGGTTTTACTACGTTCGCCCAATGTACTGAAAACTAAAGAAATGGATAGGTTTGTTTTCTGATATACATAATTTATTATGAGGCCAAATGTAAACAATAGTTCAAGTTATTTACAAAAAAAAAACAAAAAAAAACACTTTCTCAGTCACATGATATCATTGTTTTCAAGGCACCATACCTTCAAGTGGTAGCACAAAAACCTTCTAGAGTTTATTTAGTTTTCCATCTTTGGAATTTAGTCTGCACATAACATTGCTTAACCACCTTCACAATAATACCTGTAAGAATGTTCTTGTTCTACTACAGCAAAAGAGGCAAACAATAAACAATTCCCAACACATCTTTCATCCATGGCGGCTGACAAAGGACTGGTGAGTGACTGCACTGCAAGTTAAAAATAGCTTCTACTTTCATTAAAAATATATTATATTTCCAGTATGGGCTGTGACTGAAATATTCGAAAAGGAACACTTATTTTACACTATAATTTTCAGCATTCTCTTGAAAGTTGTTTATAAAATTGATTTTGACTCACGTTTCCATGGTTGGGCAAATGTTGGCAACCGCCATTGGCCCAACGTAAGACCAACGTCAATTTGCCAACCAACGTAAAGCCAACCTTTCCCACGTAAAAACTGACATTGGCCCAACGGTGGTGGTTACTTGGGACCATCCAGTAGTCAATTTCCTCTTAAGACTGTCATATTTTAGCATATAACATATTACAGCTACTTTTCTAACTGGCAGATAAACATATGTGTGTTATATGGTTAGTTTCATCATTAAAATACGTATTTTTGTACTGAAAATGATCCAATACTTACTTTTGCTTGGCAGGTATATGATTCCACTTCATATGTGTTAACAGTACAAAATGTTCGCGAGAGAATATAGTTTTTCATGCACTGTAACACTCGTGGAAATTTTTCTGTGTGTACCTAATTCACATTTACATGAACACACTGGTCTTGTATTAATTGAAAGAAAACTTCAACCTATTTTATTAATGTAATTTTTATATATAAACATTACATGATGATATGTGGTACATGACATGAAAAGGGCAGCTCTTCTTTATGTAATTTCTTTGCATAGTCTGTAGATAGTGAGATAACTTAAGTGATGTAGTATTTAAGAATAAATTCTTGAAATATGTTTGATAACCTGATATCCCAAGCAAATTTGGTCATTGAAGACAGAGTTTTGTCTTTTTAATGAGCTTAATATATTTTAAATAAGATAAGCATTGTTAGGAAAATGTTTTGTTTTTGTACTCAGATGTATTTATTGCTTAATATTTTTTATGAAAAGAACCCCTTCTGTAATGTGAAGTAGACGTCATGTGTAATATGCCAGGTGCTGAATTGTAATGAAAATTGATTTCTGTATTTCACGTCCAAAGTTTCAAGCTTATGTGATTATGGAGTGAGTTACTGTATATTTCAGTGGCATTAGTCTGTCTGCTTTTACAAGTTTGTTTCCTTAGCCAGTGCAATAGTTTTATAATCTAACAATATATTGGATACCAAGTATCTCAAATATTGCTGCATGCAATTATTCATGTTGCATTATTTTATGTTAAATGAAAATTTTGGATATGGTGAGAAAAATAAATGGTTCTGTGAGATGTGGGTAACAATGAAACTGTCAATACCAGTGATTTTATTTCAAGTTGTGTTCAGCAAACAGTGTTTGTAAAAGATTGTATTTCCTAAAGTGACAAATGTGATGTTAGAACATGTGTAGCCAAAGTAGTGCATATAGCAACAAAAACATGTGAAGTGTCCGAGATTTCATTCATTTTTCCTCTGGCATTCATTATGTTCATTGCTATCTCTTATATGACAGATCTTGTAAGAACAGATTATGTAATTAGTTTCCACATATCATCATATGAGAACCAAGGAACATAACTCCGAAAATACAGTTTTCAGTTTTGTTTAATAAATAAACAATAAAATAAAGCTTCCACTGTAATTAGATAATCCATTAGTATCTGTATTACTATCACATTTGCTTTATGCATACCATAATTTCATATGCATATTGAGAATGCTTTTGAAGTGACAAAAATAGCTGATGCTAGTGTTTATGTGAATAGCTAAAAATAGAGATACATTCTTATGAAATCTTGTGCATTGTTATAATGTAACTGGTGTGAAATCATTTGAGTATACAGAAACTGTTCCAAAATTTATTGTGTGTGGCAGATGATACTTCAGAAGATAGAAAATTTAAAGCAGTAATATAAATTATGATGTGGATAGTATATTACATAGTATCTTACGGTTATTTAAATAACAGGATTCATGATTGTCGAATAGTACGCTTGTAATAGAGGTGATAGGGCAACCTATTTTGAATCTAAAATGCTGAAACCAACTATTAGTTCACTGATTAGACTTTTAATGTTTTACTCTTGCTAAGAGTAATGTTGTCCCTTTGACAAGTGTGCCTCCTTGATTTGGCAGTTAGCATTTCGTGTTGTAATTCCCAATTTCAAATTTAATTTTTCCACACTTCTGTTGAATTGCAACTAAAAGTAGAAGTAAGCAAGATAGAAAATAACTATCACATGCACGTATGCTCACACGTATGTATCTCGTGTATGCTAACAACCCATCTGAATTTTCTTCATCTAATTATCATGCTATTCGTTCTTAAGTATCTTGGTAATTTATGCATTGTTACATTCAATCTCTGTTTTTAGTTACATTCAAATGCTCACTATAGTAGTTAAGAGGTTGTAATTTCAGATGAGAATAATAGTTGTAAGCTTGTGCTAAAGTATGGTGTTCTCTTCAACAATACCATTGAGTAGCTTCTGTTTTTTAATATTTCTTTGTTTCCTATGTTCTTGCATAGGGCGCTGTTTGCAAATGAAAGTCTTATGAAAGGAAGACTACTGTGTTAGAAATTTTCTATCTCTTCAGCATTTCTTATTCAGCTGAGTGTCATTGCTAGATAAATTAAATGGCTCATTAAAGAAAGTCAAACTAATTGTGATGCTGGTTTTATGTAATAAATGTATCACAGTCATAAAAATACATAAAATTTTGCATGTGCATGTGTAAGGTATCTATGTAGGAATAAGGTAATTAGTAAGCTTTTATCTATTTGACTGTAGAGAATCTAAATTACTTGAAATATGTCAAGTTATATTTTCTAATGGGACAGTTTCAAGTTCAATATCATACCATCCTTACCAATTCTGAGCTTGTTGTTTTTTCTGGCAAGCTTCAGGCTTCATTGTGTCTTTTTTTTTTTCTGAAAGCAAAAATGAATCTTATAGTAATTGTTCTAATTATTCATGTAAGTCAAAAAGCCCCACTGTGATATACTCTAATTTTGCATTATTACAGGTTTCGAGAAAGCAATATTATTCAGTGTAGAACATAAATTGTGCTCTTAAACTCGAGTTTAACAAGATCTTGTTAGCTTTTCGGTTGTGTTCAAGTGGTGTAAACTTGTTGTATTGTGGCAGGTATGTAATGTGTACTATGATCATGCAACCCAAATGCTGAAATGCATTGTTGCAATCTTTAGAACATTTCTAAAACTATTGTTGTCTCCATGTTGAGTTAATACTCACATCTAACGGAAGCAAGGGGCCAGGAAAAGTCACAAAAATTATGTACTTACACAAAGAAATTATGTTAGATACTGAATCAGAATCGGTTGACCAATGTTTAATGTTGTGACACAACCATGATAAATTACAGTATAATTGTTACTTTGTGTGTGAGTATGTGTGTTTGTGTGTGCCAGCTGAATAGATATGATGGATCAAGAATTGAAGACAACAAATCCTACAAATTCAGGTGTAGCAGACAGACATGCCCAAAAAACAGATTAATTCACTGTCTTGCAAGTACCCAGCAATATTGTGTTAATAGTTTCTAAAACAAATGATTACCTTTATTGTTCCTACAATAAGGCAATTTATTTTTTCAAACATGTTTCCATAGTGAAGGAAGCAATTACTATAAGATGAGCAATTGCCTCATCCTTATTGTGTGTGCGCATCCCACATAGTGTGTGTACATAGTACCCTTACGAATTATTCTAAACTGACTGTAGTTTTTATGTTTAAAAATGATCTCACATTAGTTTTTTATGTCGAGGTCTAAAAAAAAATACCAAATAATGCGAATGTGAGAAATGAAATATTGTGTGATGTACTGTAGTAAATTTGCCATGGAAACGACATATTTTTAATGTTTCCTAGCTGAAAAAAATTTAAAAAATAAAAATAAATAGCCATTGTTGGGCTGTAACATGTTTTTCTTCAAATTGTGTGCAATTTCCATTGTGAAATATATTATGTCAAATAATTGATGGTATGTACTATTATACAAAATATTCACTTAATATAGAAGCTAACCAAACTAAGAGAAAAATACTCTCAAAACACAAAAAAAGATCGTATAGAATTGATTGGTATTAACTTTATTTTATTGTATTTTCAGTAATTTACCATAGTGAGAAAAAATTGTCAAGCACAAAAATGATGATATAAATTCAATATATTCTAGACACTCATTCTGCTATTTTCTTTCAGTGTATTGTATCCTTGTGAATTTTCTACAAGTCAAAGTGTGCAATAGGAGGCCAGTGTTGGAATCTTTACAGCTACTTCTCATTATTTTTAATGTTTTTTCTCATCAGGGGTTCATCCAGAATTTTCCACCTGTTTCGGGAGGGGAGTATAAGTTTGTATTGTGTAAGGGTAAAATTAGAGCCAAGGTGACCATACCGTACAGCGCACAAATGTCCAGGGAATATCCAATAATGAAATGAATGTGTTTTGGGTATGCGTACCAAAGTTCTGGATACTCCGTAGCTGTCACGTGGATATCCATATGTCCATCCATGGGACATTCATACAGGATATCCAGGAAGGATTTTTCATGAATATTCTCGGGATCAGTTTTGGATATGCTTTGGAGATTCTTCGCATAATTTTTGCATATGTTTTGGACAATCTGGATAATTTTTGAACATTCTATGGATTGTTTTTGAATATGGTTTGGACATCAGTGCTATTTGGTTTTGCATGAATGGGGCATTATCCTGGACATTTTTATTTGATTGCACGTAAGAACAGGCTGCATTCTGTACCAGAATTACACCTAATCTGTAAATTATCCTGATATTTTTCACACATATTTTGGTTATGGAAAGAACATTCCTGGACTAGATTTACGCACATCTAAATTTTTGTGCACACATGTAAAATTTTCTCCTCTGTCTTTCTCTCTCACACAAAGATGCTCACAAACACACACACGTGTCTGCACATCTGATAAAGGTTTTATATTCAGACACACATCAATGACGAGCAGAGTATCCACTAAATTTGAGCTTATTCTTGACTACCTCGTGTAAGCAAATCACATAGATTTCAGTGGAGTAACAAAACAGTGCTACATAAAGAACCAAATTGGAAACAGGAAAATGAAAAAAGTAATAGCACAAAATAAGTATAGATAAAAACACTAGACAATAGATAATATCAAGTTAACATTGCATGCTAATGTTTGTGTCGAACTATTCTGGAATGCAGGGAGAGAGAGGCAAGAATATGTTTTTGAAAGGAGGGTGCATTCTTATATTTTTATTTATTCTTGCTGTACTGCTACTTTTTGCTAATTGTGAAATTTGTGAAGTGACAACATTCGCAAAGAACTTCCATACCCAGGCTGGCACTAGAACCTGGAAACTTCGGTGGCAAGATTGAAAGTCGAACACTTAATATTCTACTATACTATACTATATTAGAATTTGCCTGCCTGTATCACTTGTAATCAGGGAGGACTGTGTTTAATATGCAGTGGAGACACATTGAACAGTGGTTCGGATCCCACTTTAAACTGTGGACCCATTCCTAATTAGCCTATCAGAGTGTAAAGGGGAACTACAAGTGGTGATGAGAAAAATATGACATGACAGGATGCTGCTTGAGTCTGTAATATGTGGGGTGAAAGTGGGTACATGACATTACTGCCCCATAATCACCATTCCTGTTCAAACACTTATCACAGGGTGAGATTGAGTTGTTCATGTTGGTCGAACAAAACTTGGCATCATACATTTGGAACAGTGACGTGCGGTGACGTCGACACTTGGGGTAGCAATCAGTGGCATGCTCAAGGGGGTGGTGGGGTAGTGGTGTGGCTCATACCCCTCCCTCCTTTACGGCCCAGTATTCCTAAAAATAGAACGTCAATAACAGGAAAAGATTGCAACATGACGAATGAGTACTAAAAAAAAGTACACGTAACCCCCACCCCCCATTTGAAAATAAAAAAGATTTGATTTGACTACTAAGCGAGAGATCCTGGGTTCGAATCTCGGCTTGGCCATGGGTATTCTTTGAGTGTGTCCCTTCATCAATTATATTGTATTATCTTCGAGATTAGCCAAAAGTGGCGGAAAAGCGAAGTAAAATAAACCAAATCAAGCAATCAATCAATGATTTGACTTGATTTTTGTTACTTAGCATCGCTTTTTTCTCACATTTGGTTAATTGCGAAGATGATATGATAAATTAATGAAGGGACAAATACAAAGAACACCCATATCCAGGTCGGAGTTCGAACCCGGAACTCCTGGTGTCCTAGTTTGCTGTGATAACCACTTCCCCACGGTTGGTTGATTTGGTGTTTTAAGTCCACTTTATGCACAGAAACAAAACAGGTAACAAAAAACAGTTTTTTGTAGTTTCTTCAATAATATTCATTTGCCTTCTTGAGTTCTGAGGTACATTTTTCATTTCAAATTATTTCATTATTCACTGCAGAGTACGTACAACACAGGAACAAGAATGCACGCTCATCACGGGTTCGAATCCCGGCCTGGATTGTTCGAGGTCCCTTCATTAATTTCATCACATCATCCTCATTTTCACGATAACCAAATGTGGCAGAAAAGTAAAATAAACCAAACCAACAACATTATGAATGTGCGTTCTCTTGCCCAATTAAATACATCCGTTGGAGGCCAAGAGATTAGTATATTTAAAAAAAACAACAAAAAAAACTGCTTAAACGAGAGCGAGAGAGAGCCTGAGCAAATATTTGTAATTTAATCATTATATATTCCATATTTGAAAAATATAAAATAAAATAAAAAATAAAGAAAGCATAACATTATTGACTGCACATAACACGTTCCCATTTCATAAATAATAAAACTACATCCCATATTATACATACATATTGTACAACGTGTAAAATGTTGTGTAAATACAGAGAACATAAGTACTGCAGAAAATTTTCCCTTGAGTTCTTTAGAGGATTTACAAAGGAATCGATGGAAACCAATCCCCTATCTGTCCTATAGGAGATAGACTGGGGGACCTGAAAGCATGGGCTTTCAACCATTGCAGCGGGCACGAGGGGGCAAGGGAGGTAGAGGCAGAAATCTTCCCTTTGCCTTCGGAAACCGGTTTCTACCTGGAACTGCTAAGGCGGGAGAAGAGCGAGCTAGGCCAGTTTTGTCCGTGGATCACACTGAGGGGCGAGAAGCGCGTGAAAAAGAAAGTGTTGCACATGAACTGTGGCTTTAACAAGACAATAAATATTGTGATTTGAAAATAATTAGAGATGTGAGATTGATTAATCTATCTCGGCTAGACTAGCTACTCCTCGGTGCACGTCACTGATTTGGAACCATCTGGAGGCAGTGGTTTTCACATCTTCATTGCGCTGAAATAGTGTCCAGTCGTATGTGTTTAGAGTAGAGAAAAGATGGAAATCAATTAAAATCAATTGGTGCCAAATCCAGAATAAAAATATTGGGAGAGGGTCAAGCTTTTCCAGTGAAACCTTCACAAGCAAGCAACAATTTGTTGATGTGTGTATGGCGACAGCATTATCATGAAGAATGAACACACTGCTCCATAGAAGACCTGGCTGTTTTCTTCTGATGACCTCCCATAAATGCTGAAGTGTCCTGCAGTAGGCATCGGCAGTAAAAGTTCATTCTTGTTCAAGGTATTCCACCAGTAAGATGCTAGATGTGTGCCAGAAAACTATCCAGAAATTTTCTGGCTGATGGGGTCACTTCAAAGCCACAACACCATTTTGCTACATGCTGTCTCGACGTCACACCTTCACCATTAACTTCCACCTGTTCTCTATTAGTCTGGGTAGCAGAAATATTTCTCGTCGACAAAAAATGAATCAAAACCCCTATGGCCAATTTTCCAAACATATGGAAATTTTGAACAGTCGCTGCATACCTATTATTGGCCAGACTGGGACACTCCTACACATGCAACGAGATATACACAATATCTGTACACACACATTTAATTGACTTTACTACAAATGCACTGACATTGATGGCCTTTGTAACATATGTCAGAAATGTGTATTTGGGGCTAAATTAAGTTTTCATTTATTTAGTTTTACTTATTTGCTAGAGGACAACTGGTTCATGGCGGGCATTCAACTGAACTCCTGGCATCACTGTCAGATATTGTTTGTAGGGTATGCAGATGCCATGACCTTGAGCTGCCAAAAGTTGGCCTTGTAACGCATTGGAACCTGGAAAACTGTTCGATAAGATGGCGGTTCTCTTGTAACAGTGCACCAAGCAAGAGCAGCAAAGTGTTCTGAGATTTTTGTTAACAAAGGTGTGAAACCTGTAGAGATTCATTTCTGATGAGAATTCAGTACGGTAACTGGTGTATGAGTCGTACACAAGTGTATGAATGGACTGAGATGTCCAACAACGGGGTCACTATAGTGGAGGGTCCTCCTCTCTCGGGTCCAGCAGTCAAGGAAGACATTTCAGTTCAGCCATGTACCTAGAACGTAATACTGGGAAACCAGTGAGTGTGTCACAATCAAGAAGTTGCATCACTATTGGACATTAGTGTTGGATCAGTCCATGTTATCATGGGGTTCCAAATTTTGAGGTTTAATATTTTTTTTAAACCTGCAGAACAAAGAAATAAAAGAGTATTTTTTTATTTCTCAAATGTATGTAACAGTTATTTAGCAGTAGTTCGGGAAACTATTTTTATGAGATGGAAATTTTCCCATTCTGACCTACCGATGCCATGGAGAGAGCGCTTATCAACAACCAAAAGGAAAATGTGTTATCATATGAATAGTTCCAACTTTTAAATATAATCAACACATGTGCGTTAGACAATTATAATTTTCGAAACACGTAAAATATTTTCATTTGATTTGATGAAGTGCCAGACTGCAGAGCACGATATCGTTACTGTACTTGTAGGCAGACTTTTGTTCCCATAAGGCATTGCGCAGACAGAGCAGACAGTTTGTGTCCAATAGTTTCGCTTTACTGCCTAAATCCACTGATCTCTCCGTATCGGGTCTGTCTGAAAACGATGCATAGATACCCGAGAACAATTGTTTGTTCCCTGTCTCATGTTGAAACCAAAAGCCACATAAATATTGTCGGCTTTTCCGAAGACACTGCCTTTACACCATTGAATTCAATGTTATTATTTTCAAAACCGGAAGTGCAGTCCCCGCCACCGCCAAGGAAGCACAGAAATGTAAGCATCCGGTGAATAGCGCCCATTTTAGCTGCATATTTGTTTCACGCCAAAGAGAAAATGCCGACCGGGATAGTTTTCGTTGCCACGGTCCATTAATCGTCCTCCTCTTGTTATGATGTCTCAATTTAGCTCCATTGTAAATTCCACACCCTCAAATTTTATAATATTCAAGGCGCTGTAATCTCGGTTTCAAGGCAAAGAATCACGACGATGCCTGTACACTTTCGAATAATGGAGTTTTATTATGATAGGAAATCGGAAGAAGTTTGGGGCCACAAACAAGAAAATCAGCTGTTACAACTGAAATTTGCTTTTCACAGCGGTCCACTTTTGAATCATCGATTTCCTTTTCTTTAGTGTGTATGCTGATTACAAATTGAGGTGGTGTAAGTTTCTTATTTTATTTTAATTTAATTTCTTTTTTCTATTCTAATGTGCAGAAGAAATGAATGTGAATAAAATACATTATACGTGTGAATATTTTAAAACGTGAGACGATGTGTGGTGGCATGCGTTGCACCAACGGTGGCCTGATTTCTTCTTTCGACCCAATTTCTAGCTCATTCTGTCCTTTTTCTACTTAAAGCTTTAATTTTGGCAATTGGAAGGAAAATAGTAGCAGTATTCTCCTACGACTTTATTCCTCAAGTCGCTCGCCATCTAGCATGCAATGCCTTATGGGAACAAAAGTCTGCCTACAAGTACAGTAACGATATCGTGCGACGCGAAAACTAACAGATGAGAAAGTACCACACCACTAGTCCAAGTTCAATCAGCATATCCAGCTCAGCATCGTGTAATTCAGCCTTTATTACATAATGAGATGGAGGTGACAAGAGTAAATGGCGAAAATTGACCCAAAACAGGGGCATGCAGTAACACCAGAACTTGGTCGTGACCGCTGCGAAAGGGCACGGCAAACAGTCAGGGCCTTCACAAATGAGATTTGGATTGAATAAATTTTGTTGATTACAGTGGCTGCTATAATTATGTGGAATTTCTCTTAGCGCGGTTGAGATTACAAATTGAGAGTGAAGAAGGAGGTAGAGATTATCAGTTGAAAGTAACGACGAATCAAGTAAGAATAACTAATTGAAAGTACCCTGTGGCTGTGTAGTCTTGCTAATGGACCATGTTAAAAATGTAAACATAAACATTGATGAGGTCTTGCCCGGTCCCCCCGGAACTTCCGGTTTAGAACAGTTCCCGTTGTTTCCAGTACAGATTCACCGGCATACGAAGTAAGAAATGAGCGCTTGTTTTCATCAATTGTGCGACGATAGTCAAGAAAGGTATTTGTTAAAGTTCTACTATGAAGGAATGGACGTCAAGAATCCGTCGGATGATCAACTGCAGAGCAGATTATTAAAATATGACGTTGACGTGTCTTTGTGGCCGCCAGTTGTATAGCATACTACCACTACGTATCTCATGTACACGCACGACGAACTGAAAACGTACGAAAGTTTCGATATATTCAATTATTTTGTAAATGGAAAAGTGAGGGAAAGAGAATTCTATAAAACTAGTGCAGAAGTAATGACACATGCAAATGCTAGTAAATATGTGTGCTTTCAACTTCGCCGGGAGAACCTATGATATGACATGCCATTTTCACTTGCACGAATTTACTTCAAACAACAAGGGAGTTTTCAGACTGAAGCGACAAGCGATATCGAGATTTCGCACAGAAGCATTCGATCTAAAGCAAACCATTCACCACGGTTGCGCAAATAACAGGCCGGGTCAACACAATGCACAGTATTGATAAAACGGCCCAGTCTGAGCAACATGAAAGCGAGAAGCGACACCTGCAATTTGTCGTATCGCTTTAATTGGGAAGGTGTAAGGTGTTGTTTATTTTTTTAATGTTGGTTTTCCAAGAGACACGTATCGCTTCAGTTTGAAAGCTTCCTTTCGAACCAATTCACCACGAGAAAATGCACGTGTCGCTTGGACTGGTCTGTTTTCTCAGTACTATGCATCGTGTCGCCTCGGTTTGTTGTACTCGTATGCAAGGTGGATGGTTTTCTTTAGAATAAGGGGCCGTTGCTTGCCGCTTCGGTGTGTAATCTCCGTGCCACTTAAAAGTGAATCCTCAGTGATCAACGAAATGTATCGAACCGAAGGGACGCGACAAGCTGCACTTGTCGCTCAGATTCTCAATGGCGTGCATTGCGCCGCCTGAGACTTGATTTCCCATGCGCGGTAAATGCTTATTTATAGACTAAATGGGTCTGCGTTGCTTGTCACTTCGGTGTGAACCACTGCTGTCGCGTGTCGCTTCGGTTTGAAACCTTACTAAGAGCCGTTCTTTTCACCACAACACAATACGCAGATAAGCGATCGACATGCTTGTAACAAAATGCAAGTCGTACAAATCCTTTCCGGGTACCAATCCTTTTTTCGTTCTGCTTGTATCCACAGGTTTCGTCTCTCTACGTCCTTCGGAAACCTACGAAGTGATACTTGACTCAATAAATTTGTTCCCGATCGAACTGTGCAACCATATGCTATGCAGCTGACACGCTATTTCCTTGTAAAAGAATCTCCACTTTGCCGTTTCATATTATCGTCCATAGCACCGTAAGCGTAACCGGATGTTCCAGGGAAGCCAGACGAGTGCGCATGCTCCGCAGTAGCTCCGCATTTAACACCAACTATATAAGGTGTAAATGTATAGCATACCAGTGGCAGTGATAAAGAGGCAGAGGCATACTCGTCGCCATTTTTTTTTTGTAGGTGTTTTCTTGTGGATACAAAATTTGTATCTAATAGTAATAAGCACAAAAAATAGTAACAGTTATTATTTTAACTACTACGAACAGTGCTAATAATAATTCGAGATGGACGGGAGCGAGACTATTTCGAATTTAAGGAAAAAAGTCTCGGACGTGTGGAATGACCTAAGGATAATCAGAAGACGCGAAAGACAAACCAATGGAACAAAATGAACAACTACAGTAGTGGCAGTGATGTAAGGAAACGAACAGGTAAACATTGAACTTACACTTTATGTATTACCCATCTTAAAAACAGCTCAAACGTATTTGAAACTTTCTACATGTTATCATTTTGTATCATTATGACACATGCTTCCCCTCGGACCAGTATTTATAGTGTGTTAATTTTCTTTCTCGTTGCACAAATGTTTATTGCTCATTCCAGTTCTAGAAATATTTTTAATGTTATTCGTAATCCCTTTAATTTGCTGCGTGATTTTTGTGTTATTTAATATTAAGACCTATTACTGATGATGTCACAGAATAATGACTCATCTGTATGTATACATCTTGTAAGACCTGATGCTATGGTAATTATGGACAGTGTTTAGTTTTTAGCTTTTGCTTTCGCACCCCTCAGGATAAGTCACGTATCATATCTGGTCATCTTGCTCCGAAATAACTACAAGTATTACGGTCACAATGGCAGTCTTACGGATGACTTCAAGATGGAATGTTTACTGGAAACCGAACGATTGAAATGTAACACCACCGAGAGTGTAGATACGTTGATTGATTGGTTGATTATTTTTCGTCGCTTTTCTGTCACTTTTGTCTAATCACGACATAAAATGGTGATTACATGGAATTGATGAAGGGATACTCACAAAGAACACCCGTGCCCTGGCAACTAATAATCCCCACCTCCCCATTACTTTCAATTGATAATCCCCAATACACCATTATTTTCAAATTATAATCCCCACCTTCTTATTACCTCCAATTGATAATACCCACCTCCCCCATAACTTTCAATTGATAATCCCCACCTTCCCATTACCTTCAATTGATAATACCCACCTCCCCCATTACTTTCAATTGATAATCCCCACCTCCCCATTAATTTCAATTGATAATCCCCACCTCACCAGACGCAGACGTTCGTAATTTCACATATTGTGAGCGAAAAGGCAACAGCACGAACAATTTTCGCTTTCAATTGTTCGTTGACTAAGTCATCAATCCTCTCCTCAACTGCATTTCTGATTTTTTAAATATTTTTTTTTTATTAGCGTTGCTTTTCTGCCACGTTTGGCTAATGGCGACGATGAGGATGAGTAATGGTATGATGAAATTGATAAAGAAACACATATAAAGAACACCCATGCTCAGGCCAGGATTCGAACCCGCAACCTCTGGTGTCGCAACGGGCTGTGCTAACCACTCCGCCACAGAGGTTGGCAAATTTATTTCGTGATAAAGAAATACTTCTGAATGAATTAACTATCAGGGTACAAAATTTCTACGATTTTCACTATTCACTTCACAACAAAAGTAAGCATTTCACTTGAAAAATCTACATTCCTCTTCTATAGTCCTTTTCTTACTCCCACGAAGTTTGGGCAGCCATAAGGTTCTCTGAAACTTTTACAGAAACTGACTTTTCTTCCAGGTAAATCCTTGAAAATCAAGAAACAGGCTCATAGGCGACAGAAAGTATGCACGCTGCCCTCCCCCAGCTGGCAAGATATTTTCGTACTTCAGAAGTAACCTGTCCATCAGCTTGCTTAGTTGACACAACACCTACTCTATAATGGAATGTATACCTGTGTAGGGAAAATTGGTCAATGTGTTGAAGTTTGGATGAGTCTGGTCTTGTATCACGAGAAAAGAGAAAACGGGATAACTACAAATGTATAGTTAATTTCAAGCATGAAGTGTTAAGTGGGGCCAAGGCGGGCCGCATTAACGGATGCTGGGGCCCACATGCGGCTCGCGGGCCGCGAGTTTGACTGGCCGAAATATCAGGAGAAAAGTTGTTACGCTTCTTCCAGGAGACTCGAACCTGCGCGCGTCCCGTAGCTGGAGCCCAAAGCATGACGTCTTAGATAGGGATGGCCAAACGGATCCGGATCCGAAAAATCCGGATCCATTCGGATCCGGATCCGGATCCAAAAGTTACGGATCTGGATCCGGATCCGAGAGTTCCGGATCCGGGTCCGAAAACTTCGGATCCGGATCCGGGTCCGAAAGATTCGGATCTGGATCCGGATCCGAAAGTTCCGGATCTGGTTCCGGATCCGAGAGTTTCGTATCTCAATCCCATTATAATATTATCACACCTTAAAAGGTATTATGATCTTCGATTACAAAGAAATTTTTCGTTAGTCCTACAAGAATTTTTTTCAAGTGTTGTTCCAAAAATACTTTGCTACGCATCGGCTAACACACTCGTGCACACATGTCAGAGGTGATTTTGTAATTGCCATTGAAACGAATATGTATTCATTCGAATGTATTGGAAATGAAAACACACATAAATGTGAGACATTCCATTCCAGGATGAAACCTTTAACACATATAACAAGATAGAAATGTTATACATATATTATACAATTGTTCTACAGTTACAGTTTAAAAATTAAAATAAAACATTATAATAGGGGAAGGTGGGGGAATGGCGCTCAGCGGGCAATGGCGCTCACCCCTCTGTAGTCGTTACGGAGGGTGTTATTGAAGAGTAACCCGTGCTAATATCTAGAACCCAGTACTACGAGGCACCAAACAAAAGGCGGCACATGTGGAGTTGACTTTTAAGAAGCAGGGTGCGAAAAACGAATTCGTCATATTTTGTTATAAAATTGGGAAGGAAAAAAGTGCAAGGTAAGTAGACGGAACGTTTAAGCTACAGTCTTGAAAATTTTACAGATATAATAATAGTATCTCCTGTTTATTTCTTAATTATTATAAAGTAAACATTTGAGGTTCTTCATGAGACGAGAAACAAACATCATAATATGGCACCTATCGGGTAATGACGCTCACGCTGTTTGTAATGGGTACATGAAGGGTGCAAAGACGTTTCTCATAATAAGCGTCCCATTTGTGCATTTTTGTGCAAAATTGTGCTCAATTTAATTTGTATCTGCATATTAATAAATATAAGTACTTAAACATATAGTTTCTGTAAAGTACAAAAATGGTATTGATTTACTGTTAGGATGAGTACTGAGTGCCATTACCCTACTAATAGGGCAATTGCGCTCACACGCACATTGTTACTTTTTGACGTTTACAGAGATAACTATTAACGACAGGGAGCAAAGTGATACGCAGAGATGTACTACAAACATTGCTTTTTCAGGCCCACATTTTCTTTTTGTTTCACTGCGTACAGTTTTTGAGACTTTTAAAATCTCCCTTAGGTGGTCGCAATTCCCCCAATTTCCCCTATATGCAGTGTTAAATAATTACAAAGTGTAAGACTAACAAGGGAGGTTATCTAAGTGTCCCCCTCCGATTTCCATGAAACTTGGCAGTATAGTGGGGCCCAAAGGAAGAATTACGTGTTTTTTTTTCCAGCTAAAAAACGGTTTTAGGAAAAAACCCTCAAATGTCAAGATGAGGACAAATTGAAGTGAGGATCTGACCCCTGTGTCCCTCCGATTTCCATGAAACTTGGCAGGTGTATACTGAGGCCCAATGGAAGAAATACGTGTTTTTTTTTTGTTTCAGCTAAAAAACGGTTTTAGGGGGCAAAACCCCCTCAAATGTCAAGATGAGGACAAATTGAAGTGAGGATCTGACCCCTGTGTCCCCCTCCGATTTCCATGATACTTGGCAGGTGTGTGTATAAACGGGCCCAAATGAAGAAATACGTGTTTTTTTTGTTTCAGCTAAAAAACGGTTTGAGGGGGCAAAACCCCCTCAAATGTCAAGATGAGGACAAATTGAAGTGAGGATCTGACCCCTGTGTCCCTCCCATTTCCATAAAACTTGGCAGGTGTATAGTGGGGCCCAATGGAAGAAATACGTGTTTTTTTTGTTTCAGCTAAAAAACTATTTTAGCGGGGACAAAACCCCCTCAAATTTCAAGATGAGGACAAATTGAATTGAGGATCGGATCCCTGTGTCCCCCTCCGATTTCCATGATACTTGGCAGGTGTGTGTATAAACGGGCCCAAATGAAGAAATACGTGTTTTTTTTTTGTTTCGTCTAAAAAACTGTTTTAGGGGGCAACCCTCAAATGTCAATATGAGGACAAATTTAAGTGGGTATTTGACTTATGTGTCCCCCTCCGATTTCCATGAAACTTGGCAGGTGTATAGTGGGGCCCAAGGGAAGAAATTTTTGTTTCAGCTAAAAAACGGTTTTACAGGGCGAAACCCACTCAATTGTCAAAATGAGGACATATTGAAGTGGGGATTTGACCCCTGTGTCCCCCTCCGATTTCCATGAAACTTGGCAGGTGTGTGTATAAACGGGCCCAAATGAAGAAATACGTGTCAAGATGAGGACAATTTGAAGTGGTGATCTGACCCCTGTGTTCCCCTCCGATTTCCATGAAACGTGGCAGGTGTATAGAGGGGCCCAAAGGAAGAATTACGCGTATTTTTGTTTCAGCTAAAAACTGTTTTAGTCCTCCTCCGTAGCCGAGCGGGTTAAGGCGTTCACTCGTCTTGAGATCGTTCGCTGCGGGACGGCGTAGGTTCGAATCCGGCTCTGGTCGGAATTTATTCGGCCTACGTATAGGGCCGGTGGCAACCCACCATCGTGAGGAAATTGGGGAGCTCCGAGTGAGTGAGCGTAATCCGGTCACGGAGACCTACTATAACGGCTGGGGATACGTCGGGCTGACCCCCCGACTATTCCAATTCTGGTTGAAGATCTCCACGCTTAGAGGTGACGAAGGAAAGCGTGGGAGGGAGACCGGCAGTCGGTAGGTATGCCTAGGCCCTTCATGGGCTGTTGCGCAACGGATTATTATTATTAAAAACTGTTTTAAGGGGCAAAATCCACTCAAATATCAAGATGAGGACAAATTGAAGTAAGGATCTGACCCCTGTGTCCTCCTCCGATTTTCATGAAACTTCGCAGGTGTATAGAGGGGCCCAAAGGAAGAAATACAATTTTTTTTTGTTTCGGCTAAAAAACTGTTTTTGGGGCCAAAACCCGCCTCAAATGTCAAAATGAGGACAAATTGACGTGAGGATCATCTGACCCCTGTGTCCCCCTCCGATTCTCATGAAATTTGACAGGTGTATAGAGAGGCCCTATGCCCCCTGTTTCTTCCTATGCCATATTTACGTGGTTTCGGGGTCAGATCCCCACTTCAATTTCTCCTCATCTTGACATTTGAGGGGGGCCTCTATACACCTGCCAAGTTTCATGGAAATCGGAGGGGGAGACTTAGACCTCCCTTGTAAGTGTATTAATTAATTACAAATCGCGCACGCGCACACACACACTATATATATATATATATATATATATATATATATATATATATATATATATATATATATATATATATTAGCAGGTAACAATATGTTATAAGCACATTCTTACTTTCCAAAGAAGCGCATGTGGGATGGCAAACGGATCCGGATCCGAAAATTCCGGATCCGGATCCAAAAGTACCGGATCCGGATCCGAAAGTTTTGGATCCGGATCCGAAAATTCTGGATCCGGATCCGAAAATTCTGGATCCGGATCCGAAAATTCTGGATCCGGATCCGAAAGTTCTGGATCCGGATCCGCAGATCCGGATCCGAAAAATTTTAGGATCCGGATCTGGCCATCCCTAGTCTTAGACCGGACGGTCACGATGCAGGACAGCAGGCCCGTAGGCAGAATTTTATTTGGGGGGGATGCTCATCCCTTATCAGCAGCTGCCATCTAAGGGCGAAAAAGTGAGGGAACACCTGAAGATGAGTTTTTGTTTCCTAATTGTGATTTGGCTAAAGGGATCTCTCTCACTGCACCAAGCGCCGTCAACCCTATGCCGGTCGTTTGAGTATCTTGAGTTTGAGTTTCTGTAAGTCTTCTTTATGTATAGATAGGCTAATCGGGACTGGACCTACATTTATAGTGGGATTGAACTATTGGGCGTCCACCAGGTACCAAACTCGGGACCTTTTGACATTACGAGGGCCATCTTTACCATTACGCTATAGGGGAGGCAAAAATATCTGAAACTAAGAAGACATTTTGAATGGACATGTAGAATGTAGGAGGCAGGGTTCGCGCTGAAGAGGAAGAAGACGGAATTCTCCCTCCCCTTTCCTAACCTGTACATCTCTAATGTAATTCTCAACCAAGCCAAGAATCTTGTCCTACATTTTATGTCACTTTTGTTATTGTTAATGAAGAATTCAAATTAATAATTTGTCTTTAAATCTCAAGTAAGCAAGTCAGCCAAAATTATGTTTTTATTCTAAATTTTAGATTAATTGAAGATTTGCAAAGAAACAGTAGACCTTTTCATGATCCTTCCACTCCAAAAACAAATGTTTTGTAAGAGTCACATCAAGTTTATGCTTGGAAATAGTGAAGTTCTAGGAAACACACACACACACACATATATGTAAGCAACAACAATAGTAGGCTATTGTAATTTGGAGAGGATGTGATTTGTGATTGGAACAAGCATGGGAATTTAACGAAGTTCCTTGGCGAATCATCAGTTATGTGTGTGTGTACACGTATGTCTTATCTGCACCGTTGACTCACAAAGTACTACATGTGAGGTAAAACTATCGAAATGTAAAAAGAGGAAGCGCTACCACCCTCGCCGCCTTTTCTACATTTTATTCAAATCGAACACGAGGCACGTATCTAGATATATATTTCGGAGCGGCGTCCTAACGTAATGTCTCAAAATAATAATATTAATAATGTTAAATTAAAATAAGTATAATTATATTAAAATAATTATATTTTTTTTACATGAATAGGTAAGAAGGCGGTATAACAACAGTGATACAGTATAACATCACGTATTCATTATCTAGCTTACGTGTAGTTAAGGTCGGCAAAATTTGTAAAAAAAAATAGAAACTGCCCTGGCAAGGAAATTAATGTCAAATAGATAAAGAATATAGGGTTATTGAGTATGAAAAAATGATGTTAGATCCAGTTGACGAAAGTAAAATTCCTGGTAATATTTTGCACGTTATTATAAGTAGTAATAATTCTTGCATAAATCTTCTTTGGTACTGTCATTCAAAGTCGTATTGCTTTCCAATATTTTTGCGGAAATACAAAATTTGCGATTAAACAACAACCTTATTTTCATTACTTAATTGAAGTTATTTTATGATCTCATTATTTAATTTTTTGTACTTGGTAAGTCTTTCGGGGGGAGGTTGAGACACCTGGACCCCCTAAATACGTCCTTGGCAGTAGGGGTCGAGATAAAGTTACTGTACTGTGTCACTGGTTCCAATTCACGGTAAATGTGCTCTGCTTCTCTACACTCAAACATACACAAATTCATGGCCTTCCTGCTTTCTTGGTTTCTTGCCTGGGAAAGAGGCAATAATTCAAGCTGTGACAGCTACGGGACCTTCTGACGAGGGGACGGAACCCAGCTGTGCAGAGGATTCAAACACCCGCGCGAACTAGTCCTCCCCGTCAGCCTGAGGCAATTTTCTAACAGAGACATCTAGTAGCCAAGTGGCGAACTATGATGGATGAAATTCGGCTGAAGCGGTCGTATCTTTCGCCGTCGATAATACATGGCATTTTTACGTATTTCCTTATGGGAAATTGAAAAAAAATAATGAAATTTGTGCACATTTATCGAACTGAAATTGCATAAATGTGTCATGTACTCAAAGTTCCATAAAGTAAGTTTACATCTACTGCGTAAAAAATAATAATAATCCGTCGCGCAACAGCCCATGAAGGGCCTAGGCGTACCTACCGACTGCCGGTCTCCCTCCCACGCTTTCATTCGTCACCTCTAAGCGTGGAGATCTTCAACCGGTATTGGAATAGTCGGGGGGTCGGCCCGACGTATCCCCAGCCGTTATAGTAGGTCTCCGTGACCGGATTACGCTCACTCACTCGGAGCTCCCCAATTTCCTCACGATGGTGGGTTGCCACCGGCCCTGTCTTCCGGCAAATTTTTGTCCTAAAACGTTATATTCAACAAAATGCAAAAAAGCCCATGTTAAATTTAAGCGCTTTCCACGGCGACCTTCGCCAAACTCCACCTCCCTCTTAAGATATGAAGGGGCAGGGGAAAAAACGATGAATGTTCATTCGAGACGATTTGCCAGGAAATGAAAAACAAGTATTTATATTCATAAATACGCCATTATATGCCAAAATAATTATTTTTAAGTATCTTTTTACTCCCACAGATGTAGTTAACCATAGGAAAATGTTGCTGGAGAATCAGAGGAAACCAAAAAAGAGTAATAAGCAAAATTATGCCGAAAAATGTGGTTTTAATTCTACATTGCAGGTGTGCACTAATGAACAAGACAAAATGAGAGTAACACTACAACATTAAAAAGAGTGATGTTTGTTATTTATCAAACTATCATCAAAATGAAAAAAGTTGGATCAGTCTTGGGGGTAACTCACAAACTATTCCTGATCATCAACTAAGTAGTCCACAGAGAGATCCTCATCATTTTCTATCATAGCGTTGGTGGTTAGCATGGTCTCGTAAAACTGTTGAGCCTCTGGGTTGGTGAAAAATCGCTTCAAATCCTGGTGATCCATGTACTTGGGCTAAGGAATGAGCAGCGGTTCATCGTACAGATTTCTCAAAATGGTTCTAGGTGAAGTAGAGGTCCCTTTGTTCTTTCCTCGCTTCGGTGGTCGCCAAATGACATCAGCGCGCAAGTAAGTGCCAAGATAGGTATTGCGGTAGAAAATTTTGGTAGGGTTTTCAGCTCGTATCTCCAAACAACGCACTGGCCTGGTAGAAAATGGACATTTTGGCAGGAAAATTGGCTTCAAGAACTCAGTCCACGTCTTGAAGAGCTCCTTCGTACTGTTTACCACAGGAAATGGCTTTGGTTTGTGTCTGCTGCTCCTTATTACATCTCTTCATTCGTCCGGCAAATCAACATGAGACTGTTGATTTATGTAGCTCATGTTTTTATCACACTCTAAGTAGGAGTAGCCCCTGATTGGAAAACATGTTGATGGCATCGAAACGACGTTTTTCTGTCAGGAGATGGTAGAGGTATCGAATGACAGTATAGTTCTTGTTCTGGCCGGCACAAGAATCACAAAAGATGACCACGCGACGAACTTTTTCCGGCAAAAAGTTGTGCACAAAACTGTCGACCACATATCCTCTGGTCCTTTATGAGCAACGGTCTCGTCGTACGTGAAGAAAACTAATCACCAGAGGAAAGGATGTGAATATTGAAGCTGTAGAAGCTCAACTGACATTTATAATACACATCATTGGTGCTAATGTTGGGGGTCGGTAAATTTTTGTGAACATCAGAGGCGAAGATATAGTACAAGCAATGCAAGCACTGCTTGCATAATTCGAATATCATTTAATGTACTTAATGTTCTAACCGTATTTAGTTTCCATCGCACTCGATTTCGCGAAAAAATGCGGCCGCAAACTCCCCCAGCAGCTCTGTAGCAAGCACCAGCCTCAATGCTTGCAGCCGTTCTGCGGGAAAATAAGGCCTCCGAAGGAGTCACTTGGCGAAGCGTGAAATTCTGGTGGAACCCGTCCACAAAGCTTCTTCAAAAAGCTGTGCTTTCCGAGCTTGCGTGATTCCCGAAAATAGCCGAGTTCAACCGAAAGCAGAAGGATTCATCTATGGGTACGTTGCCAGCAAAAACTTGTAACGAATATTTGTCTTCATGAACACGTAAACAAGATCGCAAATATAATAATAATTGTTAGTCATAAAATAACTAAAAGAAGTTATTATCACTGTTCTAAATTCCATATATATCATATTATATTACAAATTATTTTAGATTTCGCGAAATGTAAAACGCGTAAAAAAAGTTGACATTGGGAGTTGGGGCAGTGGAATTTCTGCACCCCCGTGAAGAGTTTTCTCAGGGAGGGAGGGAAGATTGGACGGACCTTGGTCCTGCACCCTGCTTCCTGGTCGGTCCAGCTCAAATTACGCCAGAAGTGTTGACCGCTACCAGTGTTTGCAACTGCCAAATTATTTACGCAGTAATTCAAGTGAGCTCTTTCACAAATTTTACAATCAATAAATTGACTGCTTTTGAATAAAACTTGGGGTGAAAATAAAGCTATCTGAGAAAGAACTATCTACTGATATTTGTACATGGCATAGAAGTAAATCGTATACATTCTGTATATTATGAGCACAGGAATATGTTTTAATGATTGATTGATTGATTTGTTGTTTTAAGTCCACTTTATGCACAGTAAGGCTAATCGGGACTGGACCTACAGTTTAAAATGGGATCTGAAACACTTGTGCCTCCACCGGGTATCGAACCCGGAACCCCTTGATTATAAGGCGACGACACTACCACTGCGCCATCGGGGAGGCCCGAATATGTTTTAAGTTCTATTATTATGACGCAAGTGGTGTTCCCAGGGTCTTTTTACGGTCCCCATTTTGTCATCTTTTCCTTCCTTTGACGTTTTTTCTTAGATATACTGGGCCAAAAGGGAGTTATGTCTACCATCCACCCCCCCCTTCGCCCCGGGCACGTCATTGAATGACACTTTATTACTTAAATATTAATGTACATACTCGTTCTGCTGGAATGATTCTGATTCCTCCGCGTAATTTTTATCTCCAAACTGATATATCTTTCCCTTGTGACGGATAAAATTAAGGAAATAGGTTGGTATCACTTTCTGTTGTTTCAGAGATTTTCAAAGTGATCTTGTGTGGATGCTTGCATTTGCAGTTGTGGAAAGCGCGTGGAATAGTGTGAGTGTTTGTTGCTTCGTGTTTTGTGCTGTGAATTTATCGGAATGAACGCGTATTTAGGAACGGTTGATGTGAAGAGCGGGTGTATTATTGAGCAATTGAAAATTGCTTCGTTTAGCTCGAGAGAGATAAGTGTTAAAATGAAAATCGTGGAAGGGGGTCGACCAACACCAAGAGTTTGAAATTTATTGTGGTGAGTACATCGTCTATGCACGTGTTTCTTTGCTTTGAAATGAATTTTTTATTGTTTGTGTTTAACTTTTTATTTAGTGTTTAAGTTACTCCAATGCGGTTTTTAGGGTGCCCAAAAATACTAAATTACATCATGCAGCGTAAAATAAACAAATGATTCCCATTTTTTTTAATCTAAATCGGTTTGGTCACCGTATGACCATATTAAATAATAATGAACAAATAAAGGTACTAATAAGTAAGTAAGAAATTCCGTCTCCCTTTAGTCGTATGCGGAAAGTTCGCATATGCAAAACGTTTAATATCATATGAATAACGTTACCTGGATTTTTTTTAAAAAAGTAAATGTGACGTTTGCGGATCATATGGTTTATTTTTAGTACAGTCACTTTATTACGATATTTTGACAAATCCAGCGACTGGGTAAATGAGGCTATAAACCTTGAATCTTTCCCCTCGGCATGTCGTTGTACTACATGTTTTGTTGTACTGAAACATTGCTTGCCTCCTTCGTAAGACTACGCTTCGCTACTGGTGAACATCCATGGTAACTGCAGCTATGGTGTCATCCTTTCTACTCTTCTTTTTGTATAACTTCTTGAGGGAATAAAACTTCTGAGCTTTCAGTAAATGAAGTTTGTGTTCAGTTTCCAGTCGTGAGAGTTCTGTTTCTCTTTTTGATTTTTCAGAGCTTTTTGCGACTTGTACGTACGAGTCACTTCCTCTGTTGAGATGTGAACGTGACGTCAATGCGAACAGATTATGACGTATTTCGAAACACATATACAAGTTCCAACCACAACTGTACCAATATAATTAAAGTTGTGTGCGACATCTTGCATATAATTTGAAATAACAAACATTTAAAAATCTTAATATCTCAACAAATATTAAGCAAACATTCATGTTTGTCACAAATAGTACACAATAGAACTGATCCCAACACTGCACGATTCAACACACTCACAACGAACGACTGGAATAACCTTCCCGTAGCGCTAACCCGTGTCAGTGAGGGACACATTATTTAACAGAAAACACTCATCGTTCTTCACCCGACGCTCGGACTTTCATCGTTTTATCCCTTGCCCCGTATGTTTGAATGCGTTTTTCAGGCACTGTGGCGAATACTATTTATTTATTTAATTACGCTTCAATTTTGCACGTACCGTGGCTACCCGATACCCAAAATTTTCAAAAAGGCAATATTGAAACGTACAACGTTGTAGAAACTGCTACTGTAAATTGTTAATTCGCCCGGCCCAGTGTAGGACCCTGAACTTCGTGGATCGATTCGTTTTTTGATTTCCTCCAGGACACAAAAACAACTTAAATCGCCGAATGCATGCAATCTGGGTTAACGTAAACTTCTTGAGAAGTGGGGGAATCGTCTAGTTCCCCTTCTCAAGAAAATTACGTACGCCCTTAAACAACCCAGATAAATTCTCTCCAATCCACTACATTACGCTACGTCTAGTCCTTTTGCAAAAGAATAATCACTTAGTCTATTTTTTGAATTGATCAAAATTAATATTCCATTTTAAACAAACTTTTATTCATAGACAGATTAGTTTTTGTAAAAAGGGTAACAGTGACTTTATCAGAACAATATTTTTAATATTTTAAATTATGCAAAATGTAACAGTTCAATGAAAATTCCCTGAGTCTATAAATGTTTACAAATTGGAATTAAACGAACCTCCAAGTACTACTTTCACCTTCGCTTATTCCCTACTTTATCCTTTCTTATTTATAGTTCCAATTTAAACAACTTACAATAAATAACAATGATCTCTCCCCAAAATTTAGTTTGTATATATATATATATGCATTCAATCCCTTCCCAAATCTTCATCAAATATTAAAACAATTAAATATAAATACCTACACCCTGTCATGAAATATGTCTCAACAACTGTGGAAAAAGTATTCGAGATGTTGCCGAAACAAGTCATTGATCAGGTTATCAAATAAAAGGGGGTACTCGCAATGTTCCAGCCGGTTACGGAGTGGAGAGACACACAAAAAAATATGATTTAATACTACTTGATTTCTTTGTAATAACCAATTCAAAAATAAGTGGCTCAACAATTTAGAAGGATTAATCGGTTACTACACAATTCGCGTATGCATGTTAATACAATGAATTTGACAAAAGCCCCATATCGACCTTCTTCCTTCCCCGTTACGTAATGGCAAAAAAGTCCTGATGACTAGGACGAAATGGGCTGCTCAAACGTATAACGTTAGCTACAATGCCATGCCATATACGCCACAAAGGGAAAAAAAAAAAGGTCGGGCTCCTGTTTCGCGAACTACTGTATATACCTGTTCGTCTCTCCGCTCCGGCTGGCGAGTAATCCTGGTCTGTCCTGGGCAACGCGTGTAAGAGATCCGTATCGTGACTGTTCGCTCTCCCAGCTCCGACCGCTGGTCAAACGACGAGTCTATTACGCATGCGCGAGTGACGACTCGAGGCAGCAAACGGCCTCTGTCGAAAAACTGCGCAACTTGATACATCACGTAATGATCCATGAATTGTTTTGGCGCATGACATATCTTACTCTCGTAAATAAAGAGAAGAGAGTGACTGTGGCGGGATGATATTTATGTAAGTATATATCAACCGTCACAACCTCCCTCTGCTCCGAAAAATCCAGGTCACACAGGCATAAATTTAACAATAGAAAACCATAAAATTACACCCCTAGAATGACTAAATACATATTCTTAAAATTGCAGCAATTAAGTTTTTTTTATATATTTGGATATACTCTTTTTGTTTTTTGTTTTTTGTTTGTTTTTTGCAAATTTTCTCCAATTTCTCCCATAATGAATTACAATACCCAAGAAAATTTTTTTGATACCCATAATTATTGAATTAATTATATATATAGACAAATGAGGTCCAATTCATGATTAAATACAAGCCACTAATAATACAGAAATATACACATCCTTGTGGCAACCATTCAACAATGCATTAGAGGAGATCCACTCCGCAAATATAGCAAGTAACTCATTTTAATAAATATGTCTAAAAGTCTATAAGACAAGATTAAAATAATATCATATGGTTAATCTGAATAAATATTGGGAGAATGTATCCCAAGATATAAATGACAATAAATAAATATATTATAGTACTCTGATAATGAAAGACTAGTAATAATAAGAGGCATTATGAGCCCATATCTATACATACATATATATATCCCACTTATATATTTCAATGAGGAACACCTATATAGCACCACACAATTTCATATATCACTGAAAGAAATTTTAAAGAAGGTGTCCTGCTTTTTGTTTAACCAAGTTTCTGCACTACAAATATATTTCAAGTTTATAAAATCCCATTAAGTCCATGGTGTTGAAATAAATTTTACCCAATATATCGTATGATTTCGCACAATACAAGTTCCTGGTGACAGAAATCCTAATAAATGTTCATATATAATTACAATCATCTTCTAAGAATCCCTATGCTTCCTGCACAAGTTACACAAGGAAGAGAAAAAAACTCGACGAAAATATCCATATAAGAAAAGGGGATGTTTAATCCTGTAATCGGGAACATCCTATACAGTTCATACATTTACAAGGCAAGACGTGTATATAATTCAATCCCAAGGAATCCTTAAACCATTCCATCTTCTTGAACAAGGTAATTTCGTTTTATAACAAAAGACATACTTCAATACATGGCCATCAATGGAAGTATCATCACTAGAGGTCTTTTAAGGCAATACACTCAGGTCACGATGCGGCATATTTTTCCTAAATTTGGTCACAGAGTGCACATTACATATCGTAATTTCTTCTTCGTCGTAAAACACTATCTGCAAAACATACCTGAGGAACACCAGAGTCAATCGGTACTAATCCCAAGTATCCGTACTAGAATCCTTTTCCATCAGGGGTCAAAGAGATGCAGAGGTGACGATCTGAGTAGAAGAAAGTTTAAATCCATTTTTTCTAGTGCAGTTGATAAGCGAAGATCTCCAGATAGACAACTGTGACGTATGACTGCAGGCAAAAAGGCAGAATCTGATAGCAGGGCACTTCGATGAAGATGTCGATATGCTCAATAGGTGTAGTAGGTCATCACGGTACAATTCTCCACGAAATGATAACATGAAAATAAATACAAACCAAAATTTACTAATAAGAGGAGAAAAGAAGGAAAAAGCAAGAATTATAGGAAAGAAGAAGAAGAATACCATATGATTAACATATACAGATGTACATTTCTACCAGAAGGTGACATTATACGTCTAATGCATAAAGTTATTAGTTGTTTACATTATATTCCGATTGTCTACGATCATTATTAATGCTCTGATTAAATTTGCCTCCGGACCGTACATTGGCCGGTAATTTAACACGGCAGTTAGCCTTAACATGGCCCCATTTTAAACATCTATAGCATTGTTTATTAAGTCTAGAAACACTAGAAGTAGGTATATTGCCTGTGACCTGATTTGAAGTTGTCGCCATCAACCTATGATTCTCATAATCCATCCTTTCATCATTTACAGGAGCGCGTGAAAAATTCCGTTCCAATGGAGAAATTTCCTGACTGGAGTCAAGAAGATTAATTAAGCAAGCCCCGAGATCAATGTTATCTTCTGAAACTGTATCATCTAGATCATTTAAAATATTAATATCTGACGTATCTCGAACATGGTAAGGTTTAAGATGCATAACATGCATCTTACGAAGGTGGCATTCAGTTTCCGGGTCAACCAGAAGAGCGGTAACTGGGCCTACCAACTTCAATATTTTTGCAGGTCCCGCCCAACGTTCCATTAGTTTTGCAGCCACATGGTTCAAAGCATTACTTTTTGGAAAGACCTTATAGAGTACTAGATCCCCAGCCTTTAGTTTAACTGCTTGGCGATGCGGATCATATAGGCTCTGACGTTTATTCCATGCTTTTACTACATTCTGAAAAACCTCCCCCCAAAGAACAGCACGATCCTGAGTAGGATCGGCACCTAGGTCCTGTTCACCCTGTAATTCCCAAAAAAAACCCAAGGGACCCTGAAGATCTCTACCAAATAGAATCTTTGCGGGAGATGATTTGGTAGCCTCATGATACGCATTATTGAAGGCGAAGGCAATTTGTTGTAAGGTAACATCCCATTTACGATGATCATTTGAATGGTAACATATTAAAGCTGATTTTAAATTACGAATAAAGCGTTCAGCTAGAGAGGGGTTAGGATAATGTACACTAGTGTAAATATGTTTGACAGAATTTTCAAAAAGGAATGTATTAAAAATAGCTGAACGAAAATATGATGCGTTATCTGACACCAACTCACATGGGCTTCCAAAAGAAAGGAACAAGGAACGTAGTTTATCAACTATTTGGGAGGAAGTGGCTGCTCGAAGGGGAAACAGTGAGACCCATTTAGAAAATGCGTCCACGACCACAAGTATATATACATTTCCTTTTGCAGAGCGTACCAGGGGTCCTACCAAATCAATATAAAGACGTCTCCACGGATGTCGAATGATTTCCGAAGAAAGAAATCCAGGTGGCTTCCCCACAGTCAATTTAGCCCTTTGGCACAAGTCACATGACTTAACATATTCTTTGATATCTTTATGTGCACCTTCCCACCAAAAGAGTGACATGATTTTGCGTAGTGTCTTTGCAATCCCCAAATGTGCACCGCCTAAGGGAAAATCATGATAATACCTACATATTATGTTTTGTAGAATCTTAGGTAAAACAATACAGGTTGTAGTAGATCTAGGTGGTTTCCAAACAAGGAGATCCTTATACAAGGAATAATGCTTTACCTGTTGTCCTGTCTGAATTTGACGTCGAATTTCCTGTAATGTTTTATCCTGTAATTGTATGTGACGAATATCCGAGGCTGAAAAAGGAATTAACGCTAATTTGGGTGCTAAACATACCATGGGAGTAGATTGAATCTGTGAAGAAGATAATTGAAAATCAACAGGAGAATACATCCGAGATAAACAATCCGCCACTGGATTTTGTTTAGAAGTAATATGCTGTGTATGATAAGAAAAACGAGATAAATACAAAATCCAGCGACCAAATTTTCCATATTGCTCGGGATGCTGAAGCAACCAAGATAAAGCCTGATTATCTGTTTGGAGGAGAAAAGGTTTACAGGTTAGATACGTTTCGAATTTTTTAAATCCAAACACTATGGCACTACATTCGGCTTCATAAATGGATTGCTTACGCTCCAACGGAGTTCGTTTTCTAGAAGCAAATGCAATAGGACGCAAAGATCCATCTGGTTCCAATTGATTCAAAGAAGCGCCTAAAGCTAACCCAGAAGCATCACATTGTAAAACAAATTGTTTTGTAAAGTCTGGCAAAGCTAAAACGGTATGATTAATAAATGCTTCCTTTAAGGTTTTAAACTTTTTCTCATCTTCGTCAGTCCAAACGAAGGGAACATCCTTCTTGCGTTTATCAGTGAGGAAGGTAGTTAATGCCGAATAATTAGGTAAAAATTTGGAATAATACCCAAGCATGCCAAGAACCTTCATTACTCCAAGATGTGACTTTGGAGCAGGGATATTTTGAATACTGTTAACCCTGTCTGGATCCAAAAGTAATTGTCCTTCTTGAATAATATATCCGAGGTACTTAATACGGGGAGACATCCAAACACTTTTGGAAGGATTAACCGTGAGACCCGCCTCTCGGAACGTTTGCAGCACCAATTGTAAGTGTTTTAAATGTGTATCCTTATCCGGGGAGAAGATAAGGACGTCGTCTGCATAGTTGACTAAAAACTTGTACTTAAATTCCCCCAGTATTTCCTCTAAGGCTCTACCCAATAATTGCGTTCCCAAATTTATCCCGAATGGGACCCTTTTATATCTATATAGACCCCACGGGGTACAAAAGGCTGTAAGGTCTCTGCTGCGTTCATCTAAGGGCAACTGATGAAACGACTTATTGAGATCTAAGACCGAAAAAACAGAGGCACCCTGTAAGTGCTGTAAGAGTAAATCAATCCGGGGGAGAGGAAATGCATCATAAGAAATCAAGGTATTTATAGATTTGTAATTGCACACCAGACGCTTAGAACCGTCAGGTTTATCAACAAGGAAACAAGGACTTGAGTAGGCCGAACGGCATTTCTCCACGATGTCGTCCTTAATAAGGCTATCCACATTGTCACGCATTTCCTGTAATTGAATTGGATTCAATTGATAAGGGCGAGAACGAACCGGAATATCTGTCTTAAGGGGGATATTAAAAGGGCCAAGACGACACTTTCCCACCCTTTCAGTTACAACATCGTCATACATTGAAAAAAGTTTGTTCAGTTGTACTACGTGGGAATCCAGGATGCACCCGTCCACCTTAGCACTTGCATCCTCAATGCCGTGTTCAGAAACCTCCGACGTACATAATGCAACACCCTCCGGCCAGTAAGGGAAGGAAATTAAATTATCCGGAAAAGATATTGTAACTCTATGTGAGACTAAAAAATCACTTCCCAATATCAAGGGAAATGGTAAATCATCCACCACCCAAACGTTCCATTTCCAAGACAAAAATTCCAGTTTGATAGGTATTAGGACTTTTTCCGTTAAAGACAGAGTCTTATTGTGGACATCATTTAAAATTATGTGACTAGGTTGAGGGGGCGGTAATACATCACGAAGAGAATTAAATAACGTGCGAGACAACAACGAAACAGAACTTCCTGTATCGAGAAGTGTTCGAACGGAACGGTCGCCCACAGTTGCAAATAGTACGGGACAAAAGGGTATCAAAGGATCTGAAGTAAGCGGTGAATTATATGAAATTTGTGTATTGCGAGGTTGAGTGTCCCCATCTGAAATCGCAGGTTGTACAACAGTATCACATGACAATTTCGTTTCATCCTCTAACACCGCAGGGCCAGAAGAAATATGCTTCGTTGAAATGTCCTGAACATTAACGCATAAGGGTGAAGTTAAGGAGGTCTGATGGGAACGCCCTGTATGACGATTTAGTCGACGTTTTGAAACAAGGTGCTTCTTTATGGAGTGAAATGGAATCCCGTCTTGTAATTCGATAGTCCAAATATTTCTAGAAATATCTAAGAATTCTTGTAAGGTAGAAGGTGTATGCTGTCCAATTAATCTGATACGCGTATCCATTGATAAATTGTTTAATATTTCACGAAGCAAACGATTATCAGCCCATGCTAGTTCCAAAACTCTGGAGGCATCAATAATTTCCAGCAAATAAAAGTACAGACTCTCCGCCTTCTCCTGATTACGAGTGACATAAGCAGAAATCAAGTCACTAAGAGCTTGGCGTGACACAAAACGCTGCCAAAGAGCACATTTAAACATTGGCCAGGGAAGCTTATTATGTAGAAAATCAAGCCAACAAAGACGTAAAGGGCCGCTTGTCTTTGGTATACATTCCAGAAGAATGGATTCAGTGTCCAAAATTTGTAATTTAATTACTCGTTGTACCATCAATAGAAATTTATACAAAAGATGAAAATTTGACCCATCTGTGACTAACAAATCCTTTAACAAATATGCAACAGTGTTATAACGTAGCTGTAACTGAACTTCTGATAAATCTGGCGAAGGAAACGGTTTCCTAAGAAATCCCAAAAAGGGGCTTACATTATCCCTTAATAACTGTGGAGACGCTTGCAAAGGTGAAGCGTTTTGTTGCGGAGGATTAAGTACAGAACGTGGTGTTTGTGGGTCAGGACTTTGAGGTATGGTCTCCAATGATTTGCTACGGAAACGTGAAGAAATCAAAGTAGTCGGCAATTCAAGACTAAAGGTACTAGTTTCCAACATATGTGCCATCACGTTGCCAAAAAAAATATATAACAAAGAATTCAAAAAAAAATACAAATTTTTGATAAATTAGAAAAATCTAGAAACACTCGGCAGTTTAAAGTTCTCCATGCCTGCTACCATCTTTTTGTGGCGAATACTATTTATTTATTTAATTACGCTTCAATTTTGCACGTACCGTGGCTACCCGATACCCAAAATTTTCAAAAAGGCAATATTGAAACGTACAACGTTGTAGAAACTGCTACTGTAAATTGTTAATTCGCCCGGCCCAGTGTAGGACCCTGAACTTCGTGGATCGATTCGTTTTTTGATTTCCTCCAGGACACAAAAACAACTTAAATCGCCGAATGCATGCAATCTGGGTTAACGTAAACTTCTTGAGAAGTGGGGGAATCGTCTAGTTCCCCTTCTCAAGAAAATTACGTACGCCCTTAAACAACCCAGATAAATTCTCTCCAATCCACTACATTACGCTACGTCTAGTCCTTTTGCAAAAGAATAATCACTTAGTCTATTTTTTGAATTGATCAAAATTAATATTCCATTTTAAACAAACTTTTATTCATAGACAGATTAGTTTTTGTAAAAAGGGTAACAGTGACTTTATCAGAACAATATTTTTAATATTTTAAATTATGCAAAATGTAACAGTTCAATGAAAATTCCCTGAGTCTATAAATGTTTACAAATTGGAATTAAACGAACCTCCAAGTACTACTTTCACCTTCGCTTATTCCCTACTTTATCCTTTCTTATTTATAGTTCCAATTTAAACAACTTACAATAAATAACAATGATCTCTCCCCAAAATTTAGTTTGTATATATATATATATGCATTCAATCCCTTCCCAAATCTTCATCAAATATTAAAACAATTAAATATAAATACCTACACCCTGTCATGAAATATGTCTCAACAACTGTGGAAAAAGTATTCGAGATGTTGCCGAAACAAGTCATTGATCAGGTTATCAAATAAAAGGGGGTACTCGCAATGTTCCAGCCGGTTACGGAGTGGAGAGACACACAAAAAAATATGATTTAATACTACTTGATTTCTTTGTAATAACCAATTCAAAAATAAGTGGCTCAACAATTTAGAAGGATTAATCGGTTACTACACAATTCGCGTATGCATGTTAATACAATGAATTTGACAAAAGCCCCATATCGACCTTCTTCCTTCCCCGTTACGTAATGGCAAAAAAGTCCTGATGACTAGGACGAAATGGGCTGCTCAAACGTATAACGTTAGCTACAATGCCATGCCATATACGCCACAAAGGGAAAAAAAAAAAGGTCGGGCTCCTGTTTCGCGAACTACTGTATATACCTGTTCGTCTCTCCGCTCCGGCTGGCGAGTAATCCTGGTCTGTCCTGGGCAACGCGTGTAAGAGATCCGTATCGTGACTGTTCGCTCTCCCAGCTCCGACCGCTGGTCAAACGACGAGTCTATTACGCATGCGCGAGTGACGACTCGAGGCAGCAAACGGCCTCTGTCGAAAAACTGCGCAACTTGATACATCACGTAATGATCCATGAATTGTTTTGGCGCATGACATATCTTACTCTCGTAAATAAAGAGAAGAGAGTGACTGTGGCGGGATGATATTTATGTAAGTATATATCAACCGTCACAGCCCTCACTCCTCCCCGAGATGCCGAGGTGGAAGCACTTCGAACTTCATTCCTCGCCTTGGTAGACAGAAGGGCATCGTCCGTCGCTGTCCACCCCAGACATGCATAAGGGGAGACAGCAGAAACGCGCCCGAGAAGAGAGACCTGAACCAGCAGAAGCAGAGGATTCAGCTACCGACAGCGAGTTCGACGATGACGCTACTTCAGCGACGCAGCAACCCGTTACTTCTGAACGGACACGCAGGCCTCCCTGCATAACAATCTATAAAACGACCAGCCAGCAGGCAGCAGTAACCATTAGTAAGCTGGTCGGCAAAAGGTGTAGCTTCCGTTACATCCGAGGGAATTGCCGAGTAACTACTACCACTCAGACCGATTTCACAACTATTTGTGAATATCTTAAGAAAAACGAAATTGGATTTGCATATGGCTCATCAGCTGCAGCAAAACTTAAGGTTATAATCCGTAACCTTCCGATGGACGCCACTCCCGAAGCAATACAACAATTTTTGACGCACGAATATGGACTCACTATCCATAGTGTTAGCCGTTTGAATGTACTAGACCGCAGTCGGAAGAGCAGCAGTAATTTAGCGGACCAGAATTCCCGTCCGCCCAGACGCCCGTTGCCCCTCGTGATGGTCGTCCTACCTAATAACCAGACATCTCGTAAGATCCTCACCTTTAAGAAGATGGGTATATTCGAAATATCAGTCGAAAAATACCACTCCAAATTGATACTACAATGTCATGCTTGCCAACGGATAGGGCATGGGCAACGCCACTGTTTTGCGACGCCTCGTTGCGTGAAATGCACGGGGCCACATAAGTATGCAGACTGCCCAATTAAGGCCCCAGAGATACCTCCAAGATGCGCGAATTGCGGCCTCGGTCATTATGCCAGTTATAGGGGTTGCTCCCTATTTAAGAAAATCAAGAACGAACGACGGGCCCCATCGGACCCCAAACGCCAATTTACACCACGGCCAATTCGACAGGACGTCCCGGTGACGACACCAGCTCGGGACTACCGTCATAGAACAGCCACCAGCTCGACCAACCAGCGGCCAGCACAGCGGCCAACACCGCAGCGAAGAGCCAATCGCACACCAGCGCCTCGACCGACACCAAGCCAAGCCGAACTTCAGACTGTTGATCAAGCGTCATTGCTGAATCTCCTCAATCAACTAGCGCTGCCCGACGTCCTTTCAGGCCTTATTCAGCTTCTTAAGGGACTACAAGAAATCCGGGACGCTCCGGACCGCTCGACGCGCCGGCGAGTGATTACTCATCTCGTCGACAAGCTCGTACCTTAGGGTATTATGTGTTTATGTTGTATCGTATTGTCTCGTCCCCTATTCTCGTGGGTTTGGGAACATATGCCATATACCCTCTAGCGACAGTTGCAGAGTGGTCCCCGAAATAATCGATGTAACCCCACAATGTTGTAACTCAATAAAATTGCGATGCCTGTTAATGATAAATGTAATTCAAGATGCATGTCTCATAATGCTGATGTCCTGACCGATTCAAACGGTCAAAAAAAAAAAAAAAAAAAACCGTCACAGCACTTCTCACCGTTTTCCCAACCAAGGTCGTTCACATTCTTATAGTACAGCTTCTGAGCTATCAGATGGCGCTGCGATCTCAAAATGGGCGAAAAATCGACATTCATCGTTTTCCCCCCTGGGCCTTCATATGCGTACGCGCGTGTGCAAATATTTCAATCGCCGACCTCCGTGGCGGTGTGGTTAGCACAGCGAGCTACGACGCAAGCGGTCCTGGGTTTGAATCCCGGGCCGGGCATGGAGGTTCTTTGTGAGTGTCCCTTCATCAATTTCATCACTCATCCTCATCTTCACGATTAGCAAAAAGTAGCCGAGAAGCGAAGCAAAATAAAGCAAATCAACAATTCAATCAAAAATACTTAATGTGCATTGTTCGTTTAATTATAGAATGAAATCAAGAAGTATTATTCACATTATTTTATATAAATCAACGTAAATTCGCTACAGCGTCAAAATTCAAGGAAAAATAAAGAAAAAGGAATTATGATTATTGGATATGATTAAAATTACCACCTTGATACGTACAATAATAGTAACATGTTGAACAACTTGAACATGCTCAGTTTTGTAATTAAATAGGCCTATAATGAACACTGCACCAGTGGGGCATCGGAAATGAAAAGACACACTAATTTAGAAAACTTATTAGCCTCCTATAGTTCTTGTTTTTAACGTTCAACATGTTCTGCTTATTTATCTTAGGTAATAATACAAAGTATATATTTTTATTGTTTATTAATTGAAATAATATTTATATTGGGATTCTATAGACTCCTGAACTTCAGACTAAGGGACAAAATTTTGCCTCTTTCAGACCGCTGAAAAATATTGTATGCCCAGGCTCCGTATCCACTTAGGGCTGGTCCTGTGTATGTGCATGCACACTATACACACATGCTTACAGCAGACGAGGGTCTCGCCGATGGCATACTGGCAATGTCGTTGCCTTGTAATCAAGTGTTCCCGTGTCCGATACCGGTGGAGGCACATAGTGGTTCCGATCCCACTTTAAACTGTAGATCCAGTCCCAATTAGCTTTTCTGTTCATCAAGTGGACTTACAAATAAACTCGAAGCTTACAGCACGTGCTGTGCCCTCACAGAAAATAAATTCTGGAACCGTCTATGGTTGTAACTTATTTCAATACATTTCTGAGTATGATTTTTCGGAAAAGTGAAGGTATCGCATGAAGGTATATTCTTAATGAAAGTGAGAGTGGGAGTTGCAGAGACCCTTTTTGAATATTGCTCTTGTCTCGAAAACTACATCTATATTTTGTCTTAACTCTCCACACACCCACAATAATTTAAGTTTTCTGTGGTGATCTGATTTCAACTAAAATCAATGGCAATATACTCCCTGTAGCACTTTATGTATTGAACCAACATATTTACAGAAATGAGTGCAGAACGTCGTTGCAATTATCATCTTGACAATTGTGGCAACGCACCCTTGAGACATTGTTAATGACCCCAATGTAACGCTATTTTCTCAGAGCAGCGCACCACATGCTCTTTCTACAAGCAAAAGATCTAGAACACACGAAAAATATGTTGGGACGAAGGGGGCAGTTTCTGCACCCAATCGCCGCTACTGGACGCGGAAATATTCTTCCTGATTACTCATTAAGTTATCAGTATTAAGTTAATACGTCCATATTTACGTCAGAGAGAGTGGAAAGGTGGCCTCAACGAAACTCAAGGCCGCCAGCAGGATTTCTTCTCAAGAGGGCAGCACAACAGTGCTAAAAGTGGTGGAAACGTGGAGTGGTGCTTTCACCTGGTTAAGAAATTCTCATGAAGCATCCCCAGCACTAGAAAAATTAGCATAGACACTAAATCTGCTGTCTTTCACGGCACCACGATTTGAATTATGTGAATTCTTTCCATCCAGATATCTCACGAGTGCAAGTAGCCCCCTCCCCCCGGCTCTCCTCTGTGGACGCCCTTGCACAGTATTGTAGCTACTTTTTCTGCAAAAGGAAATACATGTACGTACATATATATCATACATATCAAAAGGTGTGACATGTATATGCCTATAGCATTTCAAGGCCCAAGTGCAGTAAGGATAGAAACCCATCGTTACCTCTCCCCCTCCCCCTCGTGAGGCAATTAGAGGAGCTTCTTGAATTGAGAATACAATCCACTTGAAATATTCCACCTGAAAAGACCAGTTCCCGAATTGGAAACTTTCGTCACACTTTCTCGATTGTCACTTCCTGCGTTGGGATATCGGAGTTATTAATTCCCTCCTTTGGGCATCTCTGGCGTTAGATTACTGCCTCAGTATCTGCCCGGGGCAACCACTTTTCTTGCGCTTAAAATATACAGCATTCGTTATTCTCTACCCCTCACACTTAACCATGAATCGAACTAACAACCCATTGCTTCACAAAGTTAGATCAACCTCTATCGCATTGAGGCCGTAGCATCGAAATTGATAAATGAAATGATCCAGCTAACGAGATTAATCAGTTGTAGAAGCAGAAAAAAAAATTAAGTATCATTGTAATTATCTTATCAAGAAGGGGAATTTTACCAAAGAGACTTTAGACTTACTTCATTGCAGAATATATACACGTAGACGTAGTAAATCGTCACCTCCCAATGGCACCAATCCTGAACATCTATCAGATGATTTCTCTTCTTTTGAACCATGAACACTATTTTCATTAGACTTTGTACCTAGCATCACATGATTTTCTCTATGTTGCAAAACATTTTATTTCCTGCCTGTATAGCCTTCTAGAAGTTATTGAATATGTACTGACGTAACAGTGCCGATTAGTAATTCAGACCAATGTTTATTGCATCTTGGAATGGTGATAAACATTTTAAAATAATTTTGTCCACAGACCATTCGATGTCAAGAGTTTTCAAATGAAAGTTAACCATTTCCATTGACACAATATTAAGCAGTTAGATACTAACGAAAAATAATAATAATAAAAAAAAAAGAACAGCTTTGCGGGTTAAGTGGTAGAGCAGCCACAGGCTGAACTTCTACCACGAGAACTTCACTAACTTATTTGACAAAACCTGTGTTGATCTTTTAGTTTTTAATGCACATCGCTGTTCGTGCGATAAATTATACAATGCAATGGTCATTAAGAAATGGTATATTTGAGTTTGGTAAAGTTACGTCAGTCAATATTGCGTATTGTAGCATCACATAGCACGAGTGGCACGAGCGCGAAGAACTGGGTAGGAATTCTACCGCAGTTGTCTGCTTCGGGATGCAGGAAGGGTCACGTGAACGAATCACCGTAGCCCTCTGCTCCGTACGCTGGCGTACGAGAGAGCATTTGCGCGCGTGCTGTAGAGATCCAATCTTTCCCTCCAGAAAGGCAGCAAAGAATATAAGAGTCCTTTACGCCGAACCTGCCTGGCGTCTGGCCAGGAAAGGCATTGAAAAAAAAATGCTGGAACGAGTGTTGTTAGTGGAGCGTTGCAAGCTGATCGCAAAAAATAGCTATTATAATGCCATGAAGGTCAAATATATATGAAATTAGTCAATATTTACTTTATATTTAAAGCATTTACGTATTTTTGAAATTTTAAATCAGGGAACGCCGGGCGTATGGGCGTACTATAACGCTACGCCACTGACAATATTCAATCATACTGCCTACTGTACATTCCACCCCTGGCCGAAGCAATGAAACTCCACTTCGTTCCCGCTCGACCCTGTGGCAGAGTGGTTAGCACATCGCGCTGCGACGCCAAGGGTCCCGGGTTCGAATCCCGGTCGGGCTTGGTTGTTTGTGAATGTCCATTCATCAATTTCATCACTCATCCCCATCTTCGCAAATTAGCCAAGAGGCACAAAACGCGAAGTAAAATAAACTAAATCAATCAATCAATCAATCCACTTCGTTCCCAAAATCTGTTGACCTTTGACGCAGATGCGGAGGGAATTTACATGATGCCATCAAAGTAACAGATTTTTGTCTAAAAGGGAGGTCGCAACAGGGGTAACGAAGGTACAGATAAATAATGTAATAGCTGCTGTTCATGTTTTGTGAATTTATACTTCACCAAAGTTGTGAGCAAAATAATATCTGCTATCTACATTTTCACTTTTCACTGCAAACTAATTACACAAAATAGTTTTACCTAATGTCAAGGGAGCTGACGGCAGTGTCAGGGGGGCTGATGGTAGTTCCAGGGGGGGCTGAGCCCTCCTGGCCCGTCTGGCTACGGGCCTGTTTGGAAAAGATTGGGAACCTTCGTGTTTAAAGCTTGATTTTAATATATTTGATTCCAGCGCCCTCAGCGGGAAATGGCTGAACTTTAGATTATTTACCTCCCTCTGGGAAAGGATACATACCTGTAGTTTTGCTACTTACCGATGATGGCGCTGAAATCAAATACAAAAATGTCGCTTTTAAGATGAAGTATCCAATCTTTCCCAGACGAGGTTAATAATTGGTAGTTAAGCTAATTCCCGATGATGGCGTTGAAATCAAACATATTAAAACCACGCTCTTAACATGGAGTTATCCAATCTATTCCCAAAGGAGGTTAATAATCTGTAGTTCAGCCATTTCCCGATGATGGAGCTCAGGCCCGTACCCAGGGCGGGGGGCCATTCCCCCCCCGTCGAGCGATGAAATATTTTGATGCAAACCTACAAAAATAACATAGATAATTTTTTTTTAAGATTTTGCAAGAATTTAGATTTTCTTCTTGTATAAATTAATAGGTTGTCTCTGGAGAGAGGCAGACTCCAGAAATCTGCAGTGAGGCAGACTCCAGAAATCTGCAGTCTACTATATTTAGTAATTTTAGTTTCTTAGTAATTTTAGTTTTATAACCATTTATGCGAAGCTACTAAATGTTCCAATTTGATCGGGACAGTTCACCATCTCCCTCTTTTGACTTTTCCGAACTGCAGTCTTGAGAAAATGTCCTCTTTTTGTGGTTAATTCACATTCAGACATGTTCTTCATTATAAGGATAATTCCATAGCGTTGGTGGTCACATTCAAGGTACGAATTCCCATGGCGGAAGGGGGATCTCCCACCTTCCCACCAACGATCTTGTTCTATTAAAATTTTCCAAGGGTAAGAGTTTGTGTTATAACAACAAAGATAAGCAATTAGTTTGGACTTCAAACATACTTTACTAAGAATAACATCATAAACACATACAAAGAAGGAATAACAAATTATGATGTCTGCCTGTGTGTGAATATTGCATATACATCTCTTCTTCTCCTCTCTCTCTCTCTCTCTCTCTCTCTCTCTCTCTCTCTTTAGGGCTGGTAACAGTATGGGGTAAAAACGTACTTCTACAGTCATAGATAAGATTTTAAAATTATTATATTGGCCTAGTAAGAAAGGAGCCGTAGCTGCGAAGGTGGTTGTCATTGTCACTCTAGGTGCCTGGAACATAGAAATTAGACCGACCTGTTATTTCTCTTCCTTTTCTCACCTCCTTTCGTCGGGAATAAAACATAGCACTTACATGTTAATTTAATAGGAAACTAATGTCTTTTAAGTTTCTAAAGTTTCTCAATTTTGTCCCTCCACCTAGTTATCTTTAATTTGCAATCGATTTTGCATATTTGAACAATAACACACACTGCTTCAATGAAGATGGTGTGGGATACACAATCGACTGTCCTTTTATTGGTCACATTTCTTGAATGCTAAGTTCTCTTTTCATCGAATTCAACGGAATAGAGTAGTTACATAACATTTCTACAATGCCTAAGTATGCCAGTTACATCTAGGTAGGTGAGGGTGCAAATTCGGTTCAGGGGGTGCAAGAATCATTCTCGTCCTGGGCGCTGAAATCTCTAGGTACAACTCTGATAAGGAAATATTTCCTTTCGAGAGACCATTAATAGATTTACACCATTATAAGAGCATAACACAATAAACGTATGAAAATTTAATTATCATTTTAATAAAAGGCAATAATTAAATAATATCTAACACTAAAAACATTTCACCTATCTTCTAATTTCTTGACATTTTGAACCAGTCGTTAAAGGAATTAATTTGCTAGTTTATAAATGTAAATGTAAATTAATTTGTAAGTCAAATAGATGTTCCCGATTTCGGCGTCTACTCGTATTTCATTGTAATGATACGTAAATCACTGAGATTACACACACAGATAGAAAAACTCAAAACGTTTTTCCTAGCATATTATAAATGTCCTATGTGCGATCCACGTATTACACGACACACATATAGTCTTTAATCAAATTCCTGCCACACTCTTCCTAGCATGTCAGGGTCCATAAACCTTCCTGTTTGAAATGGCACAAAAGGCATTCAATTTTGGAGAATAACGTTCATATTGCAAAACAGCATGTGGCTTTTCTGTCCCATGCACTGTTGTAACTTTTCACAGAAAGACGCCCTCAATCCCAAGTCTTTCGGTTTCAGAGCTTGCACCAGCTGTAGACGATACTGCTTCATTTAAGACATTTCCGTGAGACTCGCCACACAGTTTTCTGTTGAATGCCGAGTTCTAGACTTGCCAGAAGGTGGTTCAACCCCAAATCTTGTTCGGAAATGCCGGGGAACAAGCACGACAGACTTATTGGTATGCAGGGGTTTATCCAGGATTCTTCCCTTGGGGCGGGGGGTGGAAACTTTTGGGGGAGTGTAAGTTTGGGGATATTAAGTGCATATTTTGGACCATTTTTAAAATATTCGCCCTAATTCAATTTGTTCATAGATATTTCCAGAGATTAACCCCCCTTCCCTTCACGTAACATTTCAATAGAAAAAAGATGTCAAATGCAGGAAAAGATGGAAAATAGATTTTTGTGATAATGTTAACATTTCAGTCTAACGTTTCGAATATTGCTTTCCGATAATGTTCAGTACTTGATTTAATCAATCGTTAGATAAAAAACAATATATGACATTGAAAAACACAACATTTAAACACATTACCTACTACCAGGAATCATTTCATGCAATTCTTGAGCTAGTTATAAAATAAATTAGAAACATTTGCGCAATATTTTTTAACTGTATTTGTAAGTCGGAGTTCATCTTGGGGGGTGCCCAATTCATCGATGAGATAGCAGGGCATGGGTGCGTGCGCGCTTGTTTGTCTGAAGTAGTAGTAATAACTAGAGATATAATATGACTATTGAATAAATGACCAAACTGCGAGCAAGAAAATTTTTAGAACTATTTCTTTGCAAACTGATTATGCATATTATTAATTAAACATAGCGACAGAATCCCACGATGTTTACTCTTTACAATCTTGCTTTGCTCGTTCGGCGTCCTCTCTACCTCAGCACATGCCCCCTGCCCCTTCCTGTTCTAGGTTCAGCAAATATTCATATGTATAATTTTAATAGTTCTATGTAGCGAGTGAGTTCCAAATTCTACTGGTGTTTTCAAATCTCTGTTTAAACAATGATTCACAAACTGAAATAAAGTAATGAAACTCTATATATTTAGAGCATAACCATGAAGACTTTAAAATATAGTGGGAAATTGGGATGAACGTTTGATAGATATCTGATATTGCTTTTGAACGAGATCTGTCAAGGAAATTCATATTGTCTTATACCCCTACAAAACTTTGGAAAATACACTTGGCGCTGTTGATAGTGTATCTTTCAAATACTGAACAAGGGACTCTAGGCAATTAGGAGTCATGTGCCTCTTTCCCTTAAAAGAAAACTAAATAACATGTGCAAATAAACCCATGGCATGTTAACTACCAAGAAAAGGCAAGGAATTTTCACTTCTAAATTGAGGTAATGCTATATTTTCAATTATTTAAAAATTGAATAGCATTTCTTTCACTTTCCATGCTCAAAGAGCACAATGAACCAAACAAAATTTCTCTCTCCACGTTTTCCAGCAGGCAGTGACAAGTGCCGTCCTGCCCCCACTGGTGCGCCTATGGTCAGATATAAATTTGGGACTTAATGTAAATTAAATTTCTATTTATGTTTAATTCCTTATACTTCCTTTGCTTCTTCTGAAAAGTTGGGGAAAATTATGTCAGAGAACTAGATGAAAAGAGGAAGACAATTTTTAATAAATCTATATTTTTGCAAATTGACAATAACTATAATTTAATAGGGTGCCAGTTATTACGACGTTAACGCTTTTCTATTTTTATCTATGTTGCTTGTTCGGCACTCCAATTGTCCTTAGCATTCAGGAAACCACCTCACGCGGACCCCCCCCCTTTACAACTTTCTTTCTAATATATAATTTATTTTACAAAGGTAAGAACTCTTAGAGCCACAAAAATGGTCACATACATCAACTATAGACGTGAATGAATCACTTAGGTTCTTCATGAAATACTTGCCGTTTTATATTGAATACTCAGTCAGTAAAATTATATTGGTACTTATGAATATCCGTTGGAAAAAAATATACCTACATATAGTGTACCAGGATAAACGTACCAATAATAATAATAATAATAATAATAATAATAATAATAATAATAATAATAATAATAATAATAATAATAATAATAATGTTAATAATAATAACAATGTTACTAATAATGTTCTTATAACATTATTATTATTGATTTGCTTTATTTTACTTCGCTTCTTGTGCCACTTTTGGCTAATTTGCGAAGATGGGGATGAGTCAGTACGATGAAAATGATGAATGGATACTCGCAAACATCCATGCCCAAGCCTAGATTCGAACCCAGGACCAACATTATTATTACTATTAGTAGTGGTAGTATCAAAGACGTTATTATCCTCGTAAATTACGCAAAACGGGGGTAGAAGTTTGTGCTAAAGCATTTGTGTTCGAAGAAACGATGTGAATTATTTTTTTAACACGTTCAACTTCACATTAATAACGGAAAACAAGCACATAAACTATTTTTGAAAGACAGAAAATGCTTGATAAATGCATTCCAAATATAATTCCTTTTTACATTAACATAACTTTCATTCACGATATGTGTTTCACATATATGCAAAGTGGAATCACGTGGACACTAAATTGTGTACATATTCCAAGTTTCTTTAATAAATATATATATTATATATTATTTATTACACAACCAATTCATCTATCTCACAAAAAACCAACTGCATAATTTACATAAATTGCCTCTGAAAATGCACGCTCCCTTTCCTCCAAACAATTGTTCATGCATTTAAAACAAAATCAAGCCAAGTCTTATTTCTCTGTCTGGTGATTTACAATGCATTACAGAAAAGAATTATAAATTGCGAGCGAAGCGAGCAAGAACATTTTTGGATCAAATTTTTTTGCAGGCTGAAATCAATATTAATTTAATAAGGCACAAATAATTTCACGGAACCCCATGGCATTATATCATTTACAACTTTTGTGCCTCCCGATGTTGTAGCGGTAACATCGTCGCCTTGTGATCAGCGGTCCCGGGTTCGATACCTGGTGGAGGCACGTAGTGGTTCGGAACTCACTTTAAGCTATAGGCCCAGTCTCAATTAGCCTTTTTGTGCATAAAGTAGACTTTAAAAAAACACAAATCAATCAATCAATTTTACAACTGTTTTAATTTAGATCGTTAGACGCCCAGGGCCGTCTCCCGCCGTCCCCTAGCTACGGTTCTGAACTTGACAAGACTAAGAAAAGCAGGTATTGCGAGCGAAGCGAGGAAGAAAATTTTACGAAAAGTATTTTTATTTGCATAAAATTTGAAGATCTGGGTGGTAATTGTCCCCTTCAGGTACACTTGGCCGTCAATGTTTGCCCCCTCTTGCCCCCCTAGAACTCGTTTCCGACCAAGGTTGGGATGGCAATGACCCCCTGCCCCCCCTGTGGTTGCGCCACTGCTTGTTATATGCAATAATAGCGGTATTGATTTAATATCATAACGTAATACCACATTTCATTAGGTAGAAAATAGGTTTTGAAAAGGGGGTACTGAAGGAGGTGCGGAAGAAAATTAAGCATCTCTTCGCACCCCCCTTCGCACCTTCATCGAAATGATGATTCTTGGTGTTTGGATTTCATTGTTTCGCGTTTCTAGCAGTGAGTGTCTGGACCAGAACGGTCATCTCATCAGTTTGAAAAGAGGCAGCGACTATATACTATATATATATATTGGGTTGGTGCGAATGAAATGTCCGGCCCAAGTGCGTCATTGCCAAAGGCCAAAAAAATCAAAACTACAATACCTGGTTAATCAAAATAGTCGCCGTCTGCAGCCACACACTTTTGTCATCGCTCAGCCAACAATTGGATTCCATGGCGAAAGAAGTCTGGAGTCTGCGACGCAAAGATCTCCTCAACGGCATGTTGCACCGCCCGATCATCAGCGAAGGTCTTCCCTGTCAGGAAGTGATCGACATGCTGGAAGAGATGGTAGTCAGTGGAAGAGAGGTCGGGAGAATATGCTGGATGAGGAAGGGTTTCATATTGCAACTCATGGAGAGCCTGCACCGTTCTTTGTGCGACAGGTGGGCGAGCATTGTCGTGCAACACGAGGACACCATATCTGTGGACCATTGCTGGATGCTTGTGGAGAAGTTTCTGGTGCATTTCATGGCGTTCAGCACTGTAACAATTTGCATTGATGGTTTCACCTCGCCTGAGAAATCCATGGTGGATTACACCCACCATAGACCACCATACCAGCAACAACACCTTCCGAGGGTGGAGAGGTGGTTTCGGAAACCGCCCTGGACGTTGATCACGATCCAACCATTGTCCTGATCGTTTATGATTGTCATAGCAGATCCAGTTTTCATCTGAAGTGACAATCCGATGCAGAAAACCATCCCAGTTATTCCTTACACTCAGAGAACTGCACACCTCCAGACGGCGAGTCTTGTTGACCGGTGTCAAATCATGTGGTATCCATGAGTCCAACTTTTTCACTTTACTGATAGCACGGAGCCGCCAAACGACAGTGGTATGGTGTATGCCTAACTCGTCTGCAATGGCACGAACACTTTTCCGAGGGTCCGCTTCCACGGGGTTCCTGAGGAGCTCATCCGAACATGATGTTGGTCGATGGCCACTGGGTTCATTTTGCAATGCTGTGTCACCGAAACGAAATTTGACAAACCAGCGGCGAATGGTGTGTTCATTTACCATTCCTGGCCCAAATGCACTGTTAGTGTTTTTGGCGGCTTGCTGAGCAGAATGTCCCAGTTTGAATTCGTAAAGACAAATCACTCGCAATTGTGTGTTCTCCATGGTGCACTTTCAGATGACCCTGTTCAGCAACACCCTGCCTCCTGACTGTCTGGGTGCTCCAGCCTGTTTGCTGGACGTGTACAGAGTTTATGACGTTAGACGTGTGACCCCAGTCAATCCCTGTGTTGTGTTGTTGAGGTGAGTTTCCCACCAGACGTCAAAGCGGACATTTCATTCGCACCAACCCAATATATATATAGGGTGACTGGTAATTAGATGTATTCCCTGAAAGGGGTTAAAGTAGAGACAATTTGCAATAAATTTGATGATACCCCATCCGAAAAATAGTAGTTTTCGAGATAATCGAATTTCAATTGTTTCTTTAAAAAATGACAATTTTCCACATAAAAACATGAATTGAGAAAAAACTGCTCATTGTATGGAACTTTTTTCAGCGTTTTCTGATAGCTAACGAATACGTGGTTCGTTGAAAAAAAGGTTTTTCCCAAATAACAATCACATGTAAGTACCGGGTGGGTCTAAACTTACAAGTGATGATAAAAAAATGCACTCTTAGTTTACTTGGCAACGTATTAATAACAAAAATGGTATGACACGCAAGGCGTCAAATCGATCTGGGGATCGAGCTGGGCAGTCATCATGCTGATAAACCATGTCACGTCTTGTAGCTAGAGGCACATCCTCCAACAACATTGCCATCCTGTTCCTCAAAAAATGTTCATAAGTGATGCCATTTAAGATTTGGGGCAGCAAAAATGGCTCGATCAAATGATTGTTGATGACGCCCATCCATACTTCTGCCTGGGCGTGCGACAGTGGCTGGATGAAAATTACTCAAAGAAATAGATTGGCCAAGGCGGCCCGTTTCCCTGGCCGGCTCGATCCCCCGATTTGAGCTTTGCGACTTCTACATTTGGATCCACATGACATGACACCGGTAAACTCGCAAGAAGAGCTCAGGGAGAGAATCTCAACAGCTGGTCAACACATCAAGGACACCATCACATCACGAGTTAAGAGACCAAATGTCCGTAAAAACCTGCGTGCCTGCATTCGTAACGGAGATGCCCACTTTGAGCAAGACGTGTAATCAGTGACGTGCGGTGACGTCGACACTTGGGGTAGCAATGAGTGGCGTGCCCAATGGGTCATAATCCCCCCCCCTTTTTATGGCCCAGTATTCCTAAAAGAAGAACGTCAAATACAGGAAAAATTGCAAAGTTAGGAATGACTACAAAAAATTGTACACATAACTTCCACCCACTTTCGAAAATCAAAAAAACATTTGATTTGACTACTGAGCCAGAGATGCCGGGTTTGAATCTCGGCTTGACAATGGGTGATCTTTGTGTGTCCCTTCATCAATTTTATCGTATCGTCTTCGCGATTAGCCAAAATGGCGGAAAGCGAAGTAAAATAAACGAAATCAAACAATCAATCAACCAATGATTTGATTTGAATCGCTTTTTTGATACCTTTGGTTAATCGCGAAGATGATACGACAAAATTAATGAAGGGACAAACACAAAGAACACCCATGTCCAGGTAGAGGTTCGAACCCGGAACTCCTGATGTTGTAGCGCGCTGTGGTAACCACTCCCCCACGGTTGGTTGATATGACGTTTTAAGTCCATTTTATACACAGAAAGGCTAATCGGGACTAGACCTATAGTTTAATGTGGGATCCGAACCACTATATACCTCCATCGGGTATCCGGGACCACTTGCACTCCCCCACGGAGGTCGGCCGACAACAAACATGTGAGGAAAGCGCTAACCAATCGGATACGTGGATATCGGTAAAGCAAACTACATTTTTCCTGAGTAGTAATTTTCAATTGAATTTTTGAAATACCATATTTATTTATGATTAACGTTTTTCAAAAATTTTGCATTGCTTGATTTCCTTAATTTCCCCATCTCACGATCTCGTTACTGAAGGATCCGGGCTCGAGCCCTGGCCTTTGCATGAGTGTTTCTTTGCAACTACTCTTCACCCGTTTAATTTAATCAACGTTCATCGTCATGGCAGAAATTAGGTAAAGCGATGGAAGAGAGAAGAAAATACAAATAATTTCCTCCCAGTGCATCTGCAGGGCACTGTGAAATCAGGAGCCTAGAATTCTCTGTTTATGATTGTCCCTCACGACTTTCCAAGCTCTTAGCTACTTATTCCGATTAAATCTATACAGCTAGAAAAAGCGATGGGTAACAAAACACACCTTCAAACAAACCATTTTTCTACTTTCTTCAATGATATTCATTTGGCTTTTTGAGTTCTGGGATACATTTTTCATTTCTATTTTTTTCATTATTCACTGCAGGCAGAGTACAATACACAAGAACAAGAATGCACGGTCGTCACGTTCCGGCCTGAATTGTTCTTTGTGAGGTCCGCTCATCAGTTTCATCATATCATCACTCATTCCCATTTTCGCGATAACCAAATGTGGCAGATAATCGAAGTAAAATAAATCAAACCAACAACAAGAATTAGAACGCCCAAATAAATACATCCGTATTTATGATTGTTTAGCTTATCCATTTTTTTTATTGGATGCCAAGAGATTAGTATATTTAAATAAAACACTACTAAAACAAGAGCAAGAGAGGGCGTGAGCAATTATTTATTATTTAATCATTATATATTCCATATTTTTAAAAAAGCATACAATTTTTGTCTGCACATAAGACGTTCCAATTGCATAAATAATAAAAGTACATCCCATATTATACATACATATTGTACAACGCGTAATAAGTAATGTAAATACAGAGAACAGAAGTACTGCAGAAAAATTTCCCCTTAGTTCTTTAGAGGATTTACAAAGGAAGCGAAGGGAATCCAATCCCCTATCTGTCCTATAGGAGATAGACTGGAGGATCTGAAACCACGGGCTTTCAACCATTGGAGCGGGGGCGAAGGGGCAAGGGAGGTAGAGGCAGAAATCTTCCCTTTCCTTTCGAAAACCCGTTTCTACCTGGAACTGTGAGGCGGAGAAAGAGCGAGCTAGGCCGCTGAACGCACTGAGGGACGAGAAGCGCGTGAAAAAAGTGTTGCATATGAACTGTGTCTTCAACAAAACAATAAATATTGTGATTTAAAATAATAAGAGATTTGAGATTGATTGATCTATCTCTGCTAGACTAGCTACTCCTCAGTGCACGTCACTGCGTGTAATGTTCGTTAATTGTATTGTTCATTGATTCCATTCACATGAAGATGAATGAAGTATTAATTCTTGTACACAAATGTGAATGTCAGCAACATTTGTTCCTTGTTGGATAGCAGATGACACAAGGAAGTAATTAAAGTAATTTGTACGCTTCGTGTCATATCATTTTTGTTATTAATAAGTTGCCAAGTAAACTAAGAGTGCATTTTTTTATCATCACTTGTAAGTTTAGACCCACCCGGTACTTACATGTGATTGTTATTTAGGAAAAACTTTTTTTTCAACGATCCACTTATTTGTTAGCTATCAGAAAACGCTGAAATAAGTTCCATACAATGAGCAGTTTTTTCTCAATTCATGTTTTTATGTGGAAAATTGTCATTTTTTTAAAAAAAACAATTGAAATTCGATTATCTCGAAAACTACTAATTTTCGGACTGGGTATCATATGGTCAAATTTATTGCAAATTGTCTCTACTTTAACCCCTTTCAGGGAATACATCTAATTACCAGTCACCTTGTATATATATATACACACACACAGGGTGTCGCAAAACTCTTACAACAACGCTTGGGTGCTGGTAGATATCATAAAAACAAGTAACTTTTCCCTATAAAGTTTAGCTACCTCGGAAGCGCTTAGTTTCTGCGCTATAAGCATAAAATGTATCTTATCATCTTGTGCATGTTGCTTCATATCGCTATCTATAAAAATTATAATACATTTTCCGAAATATCGCCGAGATATTTTGCACATCTTATGTTTGTGTCATTATCTGTAAAATGAATGGATTTAAAACGTTTTTCATGTCAAAATGGAAATGTCCATTATATATTAACGATGATAAACTACAAACTTAGAGTAAGTTTTTATTCCAGAAATGCAAAAACAATCACTTAAGTTGAAAATGACGTGTAGAATTCGAGATTTTCAGAGCTTCGGGAAATTTCGAACATTTCCGGTCCCGAAAATGTCCCGACTTTGTGGGAAATGGCGAATTTTTCCCGTCCCGAATGTCGGGATTAACACGTTCGCTACCAAAGTGTAAAAAGCAAACTCCAAATAAAGACTGACCCCAAATATCAAAACCTGTCCCACAGACCAAGTCTCTTTTTTGCTGACTCCTCCCTCAGACTAGACCTAATGTAGCATACATCTGAATCACGAAGTAACTCGCGATCCACTTCGCTGCCCCGCATTAGTGTTCTTTTTCGACTCGTTGTTCGTACAACAGAGAACATGAAACACAGCTCTACAAAATTTTCAGGTTAAGCACATAGCAACAAAACAACTACTGAATGTCTTAGCTAAAACAACAATGTTGCTACAATCAGCCTGGAAAAAAACAGTGTGCCAACTGCAAATATTTTTTGATTCATAGACCACGTACATGCGACGGACATTCCCACAGCCCACCATATTTATTTCAAACCCCTGAAATAGACTACGATCTTCTGAGAAGCAATTGCATGTTATTTGTTCTACCACCGTCTCACATATGCGACGTCAGGCCACTATGAGAAACCACGTGTCTCATATGTGAGACGCCGAGTCTATTTTGCAAGATCGCTGCGTCTCATACGTGAGACTCTTGGTAGCGAATGTGTTAAAAGAATTTCCCGTCCCGACCCAAAAAATTCTGTTCCGAACACCCCTAGTATTTTCTAAAGCCCATGCTCTTGATGTGATATCAACGTTCTGAGCGAATAAGAAAGGACGATACAGTCAGAAAAATAAATATTATACTCTTTTAAAAATGGACTATAATTGACTAATCCTGTGACGTCACGGAAGATGGTGTGAGGCCCGTATATAAGTATCTCGGAGTCCCCGAACGGGTCCCAATCATGGGTGCGTTCCGAAAGTCTTAACGAAACGAACGCATTCAGCGAAAATAACTGGACTCGTGAATTTGGTGAAACCAGTTATTTTACAGACTTATGGGACACTCTAAGCGAAAGCGCAGGTGCAGAATTTTGTTTAGAGAAAGTTTCCGCATGGCGTCAGCGGAAGGAATGTCCTTATGGCAGAAATAAACTATACTGTGGACACTGTTACTCATTATAATAACATTCGAAGAACGGTCAAGACATACTCATCTTGTGCATGTTGCTTCCTATCGGTCTCTGTTAAAGTTATAATACATTTTCCGAACTAGTACAGTTTGAATCCAACAGCATGCGCTTTGTCTGCAAGGGGCAGACGATTCTCACTGAACAAACCAGCCTCCTGGCCCGTGCGTTTGGTGAATCTCGTTCTTGCACGAAACGCACGGAATGCAACTTTTGGGACAGCATAATGAAACTCACGAAACGCACGGAAGCACTTATGGGACAGCCACTTACCATCGACTTTCGGAACGGGCCCATTGTTATTGAGACACCCTGTATATTTTGATCGTATCGGTCATGGACTGACCTCTGGCACGAGTGAGGAGAAATATTATCTTCATCACTATCACGAAGAATTTGCTTCTGCTTGTCATTCTGTTTTTCTATTTACGAATTTCATCCAAGTCATCATCATGTGCTACTGCTACTGAATACTGATAACACAAGATATCTCGGCCACTTAGTTTGCAACTTTATGTTCAGTTGGACGTTTCTGAGAACTGTTACAACAATGGCAAATAAGAGAGTGTTTGTAGTTGGTGTGGGAATGACCAAGGTAATTGTATACACTTATAAAAACAGTATAGTGTAGATTTATTTAAGGTCTGGCTAACATATTACACATTAGATAAGCGATTATGGAATCCAGACGGATAACGTATAGGGGTAAATATTCGTCACAAACGAAATATACAATGGCACTTTGTGTGCTAGGAGGTGGAATGTCTAAAAAATAATAGTAAGGGATATTTGTAACCGATTTCATTAAACGTATTTTTGGGGTTTTGTTTATCATAATCACAAATTTTTATTTTTGGCGGGGGGTGGGGGCCCGCTTTATAAGTTGAAAAATTGGAGTGTATTTAGTATTGACATTTTGAAAATTACACACTTATGTTCATTTGATAAGAATATTTACAACTTGTTTAATTTATCATATTCTAGTTACTTTAATTTATAATTTTAGTAACGGTTCCGATTGTTTTATGATTTTTTTCAAATTTTCCTAGCAGGAAGATTAATTATCGTAGAATTTTGGCAATCATTGTCACACGCAAATTTGAACCTTCCTTAAAATAATGAGCACTGTTTTGATTTCAAAGAATAGTTATTTATGTTGGGGGGGGGGGGGGACGGTAGCAGTTTCATATCGGCACAACGTATTTCTTCACTTTTACAGAAGAATCTACGTTAATGGTTCCGATTGTTTTATGATTTCTCCTAGCAGGAAGACTAATTATCGTAGAATTTTGGAAATCATTGTCACACGAAATTTGAACCTACCTTAAAGTAATGAGCGCTGTTTGGACTCGAAAAAAGTTATTTATGTTGAAAAAAACAACTTGGAAATTACCTTACGCACTTCTCATGGGCAAGATATTCTACGTCGAAAACCGACAGTAAATATCGTAGAAGCGTGGGAATGAATGTAGAAGTAAATCAGAACCTTAGTAGAATGCATTTAGGGACTTAATTTTAATGCTAAGGGAACCAAACCTCACCTGCCTAACCTAACCACGATAGCATATTTTGAACAAAATACTAAGTGATTGCTAAAACTCCGCAGCATGTGTTAACAGAAATAAATCGAAATTGAACCATGTAAAAATTGCATTCACAGCATTATGAAATCGCAATAAAACAAAAGGAACATGGGCTGAAACTACTTATGGAAATGAGTTTCTGTAGCATTTTCAAAGTTTGTGCAGGAATTTTCTTTCATCTTGGAGTCAATTTCACCGGGAATTCATGTATTTTTCAAGATAAATATCTCTCCGACGCACAATTGCCGTTGCTTTCATTTCCTTCCTCTACATGAACCAGAGGTAACCCCCTGTCAGTGTTTCCAACCACGCCATTGTTTCGGAAGAAGACGTAAAAACGGAATATACATTTCTGATATTACTACGACCCCAAATTTTAACTGTTTGCCTAACCTAACCGTGAATGGTTTGTGGGGCTATGGGTGAATGGTTTGTGGGGCATTTTTTGGTTAAGAAGGTCGGAAACACTGCATACCCACTGATGATCCACAAGGCTAGTCAAGCTGGCCCGCCATATTGTGTGGTACACAAAAAAAAAGAAGAGGAACAATAATTGCTCGTAATGTGAAAAATTGAAATTATTTTCCTGAAAAGAGCATAATTTCACTTTGAAGAATAAATGTTTACCTCAGGGCTTACTGGGTGAAAGCAGTGTAGAGCTGCGAAAGCAGTGATCCAGAGAAACTGCAGCTTGATTTAACATGTTTATTATAAACAAAACCAACAAATAACAGGTTATGGTGCGAGGCATGCACAATTTCAGAATAAAGGACTTTTTACAGGACCTTTACAATATATTCAAATACAGTACTTTTAATATGTTTAAATACTCGACTTTTACAGTTATTGAAATACAGGACTTTTACAATATATTCTAATACAAGACTTTTACAGTGAACATTACTTATATCAACTCTTCCTGTCATACATTTGTTTAATCTCAATTATCCATCTTCATTGTTTTTATTCACAGCAGGTTCCAAAAATTGTTATTTAATTAAGCAATACTGCTTTAAACACTGTTTTCTGAATTTAATAATTATTTCTACTCTTTAAATGGGAGAGGCCTTGTCCCGAGTTAAAGAAATATTATTTTACTAATATAAATACTAAAATATATGTCAAGGGACTTGAACTAAGATACCACTATAAATAAAGAAAAATGTCCCAAGAAAAGAACATCTTTATTAAAAAGAAACAAGGGGACCGGGTGGAAAGAAGTAACAGAGCGTGATAGGCTATTGGTGCGTCCATGTTACCGGGAACGGATGGGAAGGTTTGCCCCTGAATTGCACCTGGGAACCAGACCTTAAGGGTGACTCATCCATTTTAGGAGCCTGGTTGGGGGAGTCATATCCAGGATTTGCACTCCGGAATCCAGGTCCTTCGTAGTTGGCATAGAGCAGTCAACTGATCTCCGCGACCCTGTCACTCTACTTATATAAGAAAAATGGAGGTGGTGCTATTTCATAGTGGCCGAAATAGGAACCATCTTGTTACGTGTAGCAAACCTTCTGTATTTACACGTTTCCAACTAATTATGTGTAAATTACTCCTTTTGTTACTGTTAAAAACACTAAACCAAGAAATAATCAAATGTACATGTTGATAAGAAAAAGCATTTACCAATTTATAAAGGAACAACAATGGGAACTGAGATGCACAGAGGAGATATGATAAGTCAAACGACAATGGAATAAGAATACTCGGAGTAGTTCATCAACAATTACTTATGTCTGTCAATCTGTTATCAATTTTCAGTCTGACAAACCCAATTTGTACCAACTGCATTTTTGCTTCATTGAAGAATTCAAGAACCATGAGTTTGTTGCACCGTAAATGCTTCCATGGTTAGGTTAGGCTGGTCAGGTTTAGTACTCTTAGCATTAAAATAATATCCCTAAATGCTTTCTAAAAAAAGTTCCTAAATTACTTCTACATTCATTCCTGCTAGTCTACAATACTTAACTGTCGCTTCTATCAATGGAGAATGCCTTGTCCATGGGGAGCGTGGTCATTTTAATTTATTTTTTTAAATCAAAGTAGTGCTCATTACTTTAAGGAAGGTTCAGATTTCATGTGACAATGATTGCCAAAATTGTACGATAATTAGCCTTTCTGCTAGGAGAATTTGAAAATATCATAGAAAAATCGGAACCATTAACATTTTTTATGTAAGTAAAAAGTTTCACTTGTGTTTCTTTTTTGTTTTATGTTTTTTATTTGTTTATAATCGTTACTCATCATGAGAAATTTTGTAATAGCATGGAACACACAGTAGTACTTAGTATCCAATATTTAATTTACTTATAATGGTAAAGGCCTGCATACCTTTCAGTGTGAGAATTATTAACATTACAGTTTGAAAAACCTGGTAGGCGAGATGACTTTGACTATCCACAAATGGCAAAGGAAGCTGTGACTAAGGCATTAAATGATGCAAGGCTACATTACAAGGACTTGAAGCAAGCATGTGTAGGATATGTTTATGGTGAGTAGTAAAATGGTCATCCTATTCCCATTGTTTAGATTTAACCATAGTTAGAAATAAAGTCATCAGGTACAACACCAATTTAATCATGATAACATTTACATAAGATATCACAAACATCCTGTTCATCCATTCATACACTCCATCACCTTTATAACAAGCTGTTGTAGGCATGGTAACCATAGAATATGATCTTCACGACTTGTTCTTATTCTGTAGGTATTAGATTATCATGAGGCAAATACATTTTAGCAGCATGATGATTCTTGTTGCTATTTTTTTTATTACAACAATTTATACTACTAGTAAATAATACTAGTAGTGATTTTATGTCTTTTAGTGTATGAAGATAATAAAACTTTCAATGCAGGAAAATGTAAAATCTGGGAAAGTTTTATAATGTTTTGGTCTATTGGTCATGAAGACTATATATAAAACAACAGGAATGTAAAATTAGAGTTCTACTGCAAATGTATTTTTTTTTACTTTACTTGTTCTTTTACCTTAATATGTTCATTGGTACCAGAAGCTTTAGTATATTAGGTCATTGAACAGTATCATAGAAACGTGATAGTAGGGTGACCAACTTCTGATGCCAAAGCGGATCACATTCTTATCTCATGAAAGAAACTGTTATTTATGAAACTTGTAAGCTCTATTGTTCTGATGTTTTGAAACATCTGGTTACATTACAGTTATTCTCTTAAACAACCAGTTAACTGTGGTGTTTATAGAAAAAATAGTTAAAGAATAAACACAAGAACAACAGTAGTTTTTATATTTTGATAATACTTTGTAAAAATCCACTAATAGTGCTAAAAATTCATAGGAAGTTTATTATACACTTACATTTCTATTATAAGACCATTAAGCCTTGTTTCCATTGATATGAAAAACTCAATATGCTAACCAAGGCAGAAATTTATTTTATCGTAAAACATAAACTAGACGTAACGTTTCAACCTTCTAGCAAGGTCTTCTTCAGACTCTGCAGCAAGTACAAATGTAACAAGGTACAAAACAGGACGATTATATACACAAAAATTACTCCCCTCGAGACTATTAGAGAGTTGTTTTTCTGGAAAGGTGAAAAAGACACAATGAACTGGAATGGGGGACTGAAGATAAACAAAGAATGAAAGAAGGTGTTAGAAAGAGTGGAAATGACAAGAGAGAAAGAGGAGAGAAGAAGGAAGAAGAATGAAGAAAGGAAAAAAGAGCGTGAGATAAAGAGTCCAACCATATTCCAGATGAAAGAAAATGTTTAGCTAAATCGCCTGTCAGGTGAAAGTACAGTTGACTGACAAGGGAAGGCCACCTGCTAGAATGTTCCAGGAAAACAACTTTCTAATAGTCTGGAGGTGAGTATTTTTTTTTGTGTATATATATATATATATATATCGTCCTGTTTTGTACCTTGTTACATTTGTACTTGGTGCAGAGTCTGAAGAAGACCTTGCTAGAAGGTTGAAACGTTACATTTAGTTTTATGTTTTATAATAAAATAAATTTCTGCCTTGGTCAGTATATTGAGTTTTTCATTACATTTCTAGTATATGTTGAGTTCACACTACATACATTGTTTTTTGTGTGTTTCACCATTTTGAAAACCTCAAGAGAGTGTCCAGTACATGAGACTTTCAGTGTCACAACTGTGACAGCCGCATGTAAATGGGGACATTTGGAAACCTGCATGACAGAAGTTAAGAATTGGTTTGGGAACTTTGGTTCAAACTATATGAGGCCACACTTTTCCATGTCCTTTTTTGTCCTTGATTTGCTATTAGTGTACATAAAGTTTATTGGCTTTTTATTATGATTTTACAGGGGACTCCACTTGTGGTCAGAGGGCACTCTATGAAGTGGGAATGACAGGAATTCCAATTTACAACGTGAACAATAACTGCTCTACTGGCTCAACAGCTCTCTATATGGCTAAGCAAATCATCGAATCAGGAAATGCAGACTGTGTTTTGGCTTTGGGATTTGAGAAAATGGAAAGGGGCTCACTCACATCAAAGGTACAAGGGAAATTGAAGTTATTGAGTAGAATGCACTGGCATCTAGCAGTTGCAAGAACTATAGATTGTAAGAACAATTGGTTGCAAAACTTATTGATGCTATTATGACTACAAAACTTGGATTGTTTTTAACCTCCAACATGCAACAACATTTCAGTATGTTGTTTGTAACTTTGTGTAAATATGTGTTATTTACATAATTTCTTTCAATTTATGTGATGCATACCTATGTAGGGTTTGTCAGAGGGAAAAAGATTCTGTAAGAAGAAGCAAGTTTGTGATAAAATGGTATTGCCAGTATTTCATTCGTTTTTATTATTGGTTGTTGTTATTATTTTGAGAGAGATCTGTGACGGGCCAGTTGGTAGGCACCATACGAGAGCTCAGAATTGAATTTCTGGGTTGGGTGATCTAAGGGAGAATTTTTCTGACAATCTCCCTGGGTCTCAGCTAGTATATACCTTGGGGAGAGGGTTAAAGACAGCTGGAGCATGGTGGTAAGCACATCTACACTGATAAGAGGCTAGATAAAAAATGTGTACACACCCTCTATGTTACATGAAAGCCTAATGTCATCTGTCTTTACCTGAGAGAACTACAGAGCATTCCCTCATTCGCTACAAGACTTGGCAGCAAGCGGCCCGGCTTGTCTTTCCCGGTGAACGGGGTCTGCGACAGTCACTAGAGTCGGCTATTAAAATTACAGTTTTCATATTGTGTACTAACCTTGACTACATAAGGTGTTGAAAATAATGCCCCTCTGCTGCAACACATTCCTGGCATCTCCGAAGGAAATTGGCATTTACACGTGCAAGTTCGTCTACTGTAAATCTCTCGATTTCTCGTACAATACTCTTTTAACTCACGGATGGTGTGCGGATTGTCTTTGTATACTTTATTTTTTAGATTTCCCCATTTTCGTTTCCACTTTTATTCAGAGGTTTAATATAGTGATCTATGTGGAACGGGAACACCAGGAAATTTCGTTGCAAAACGTCATCGCACTTCTCCACAATTGCTCTTTCCGAAGTAACACTCGACAAGATAAATCCTTTGCTGTAATGTAAACTTTTGTGGTGCCATATTAAGACACAATTTTCAACACACAGACATGACACAACACAACTTCCGAGGGAGGATTTTACTGGCGTCAGTCTGCAACGTGAACAGAAAGGGAAAGAGAGCGAAAGAAACTGACTGTAGCGTGTGGCTGTCACAGACCCCGTTCACCGGGAAAGACAACCGCTGACGCCGGGCCGCTTGCTGCCGAGTCTCGTAGCGAATGTCGTGAATGCTCTATACTTCAACTGAATTAGCTATGTTGAATATTAGTGTGTACTTGAAAGTAACATTAAAAATTGTTGCAATATTTCATTAAAATTGTATTCTTTTCATTTGGGAATTTCAAGAGACCAGATGCTCTTAGTTAATATAGATAGGAAATTCTGGAAATAAGTGAAACATTATATTCCTAAAATTATACACATTCATGTTTTCACACACTATATTAGCCACACTTATAATACAACCTGTATGTTTGTGAATGTAGCATTATCAATATGGAAAATGTATAATATATATGGAATTATTTTCCTGTAGTTTACGGTTATTACAAGCATAAGAAAACAGTTTTTCTTTGTGACATTTCAGGAGAACACACGCTCCTTTCATCAGACATTTATTTAACTACAGGAAAATGATTCTATAATGCAAGCAATGTGTACATACAAGATAAACTATATGGAATTATCTTTCTTTTCAGTATTTTGATAGGACAAATCCAATGGACAAACATGTGGAGGTTATGGCTGATGTTGCGGGTATGAATGAGTCTCCTATTACAGCACAACTGTTCGGAAATGCTGGGAAGGAACACATGGAGAAATATGGAACTAGGCCTGAGCACTTTGCAAAAATTGCATACAAAAATCATAAACATTCTGTGAATAATCCGTACGTATTTATTTCAGATTCTTTTTAAATAGTTACAGATATTGCATTGTGGTGAACAAAACTGAATGTCTGCTTTTACAGCTAACAATGCGTAAACAATTTTTTTAGAGCTGAAAAACTTTAAATAATATATATTGTATCTGTAACGTACTCTTACATCTGCAAGTTAGAATATTGTATTCACTGTAGAAAGCTGGAAAATGTTGGTGATGGGACTTGATGTACTGACAACGTGTCATCCAGTGAAAATCTGCATGGCAGGCCTAGACTCTTAGAGGGCTATTACACCATGGCGTTTGCCCCCCCTTTTTTTTTAAATATATAGGGATATTATTTTTTGGCATGAAAGAATTAGGGAGGTATGTAAATTGAGTCTGTGCATACAGGTTATGTATTGTTGAATGTGTGTCCCACTCACTACTTTACCCAGCATATTGCTGATAATTATGACAATATAGAAGACACTGGAACAAAACATGAACTGCACAAAGTTCATTCTGCGAAGATGTAAGTTAAAGGGATGTGTGATGTCAGGTTGTTGGCTGAGGAACGTGCTGAACAATGATTGGTTACTACACTTCCAGCCACAGCTTGGCCGAAATTTAGTCCTTTTTCTGTGACGTTATTATTTCAAAGGGTCTTTGGCAACTGCTGTTGCCTGATCTTATGTGAAGATAATCCTCTGGGGTATCTGAAAGGCTGATTATACTAAAACAAACCAAAATCCATCAATGGTCATTCAGGAAATTCAACATGTGCCTAGATTATGCTTGCCCAGGCCTTCCAAAATCTGAAACGTCATGTTCAAGCCTGTCTGGAGGTGAACGTGGTCATTTCCAGCACATATTGTGATGTTACTGCCTTTCTCACAGACTAAGGTATGTACAGTTCACATTTTGTTGCCTGGTAATGTAGCAAGTGGAACACCCTGTACTTAAAAATATTGCACGTTGTTATTTTGCAAAGATGACACTAAGGTTTCCTATTTTGATAATTTTCATTGTCCTTGTTGTTTTTCCAGCAATTCTCAGTTCCAAGAAGAATATACCCTTGAGCAAATAATGAACTCTCCAACAATATTTGGGCCTCTCAGTAAGCTTCAGTGTTGCCCTACTTCCGATGGTTCTGCAGCAGCAATATTATGTAACGAAGATTTTGTACACCAGCATGGGCTGGAAGGCCAAGCTGTAGAAATCGTTGGAATGGAAATGACTACGGATTTGCCTTCAACATTCAATGATCAAAGCTGTATTAAAGCTGTAAGTCCAACACAGTTCTTTTCTTTCTTCCAAAGCTATATAACTAGACTTAAAAATTTATGGCAAATTCTTATTGTGTTCCTTTGTGAACACAATAGTTGTAGATGTTCACAATTAATATGGAATTAAGTATTGGGAAGCCAATGATGGACGAGTGCTACAGGAAAGTGTGTGAAGCAAGATAATTCTTGAGAATGGCAGTGCGCATGTTAACCATACGCAAGGAGATGTATATTTATAAAAAGGTGATTCACAGAAGTGCTTGAATCTTAAGTTATGAACAGTTTGAGATTCAAGCCATCTGGGCTACACTCCACTCAAGGTCAAATGTGATGCACACAAGCTTCTGATTTACTCCAGCAGATTGCATTACATGTAATGTCACTTTTTCCTTACTTATTATCAAATTATTCCCTCTTTCTGATGAAGATCCTCCTTTGTGAGGTTGAAATATTGATTTATGTCTAAATGTTGATTGCTTCAGGTACAACCTTTATTCTAACAAATGTTCTCTGGTTATCAGCCAAGTTAAGTTGATGTTAGCTTGCAACATTTTGAGCGTAAACATTGCTCTCATCATCAGGTTTGAATCACATTGCGAGGAAAGTTAAAATTCCAACTGTTATTCTGTTTTATTAGAAACTTGAATTGAAGCCAACACTGGCAAAGTCATAGCGCAGTATTCTAGCACTTATCACATGTTAAAATTGATGATAAGATAAGATAAAAGTCTTATTTAAAGAATGGCACCCCAACACAACAATGCATTGTAAACATGCTATACAAGTTATCTTGCAATCTTTCAATGCAATATGAAGTTGTTATGAGTAATTTGCAAGACTCTTTCCCTTAACTGCTCCCATCAGAACAAAGTGTACAGGATGTTGCGTTTCACCATTTGATGCTACTGTAAACTACTCTTGCACCATTTCACGTAAGTGCAATATACACAAGTATTCCAACAAACAATGTTTTAACTTTTGCAGATTGGATACGACATGACAAAAACTGCAGCTGACAAAATGTTCCAAAAAGCTGGCTATAAAGCACAGGATGTAGACGTTGTTGAACTTCATGACTGCTTTTCTGCAAATGAGCTAATAACCTATGAAGCTCTTGGCCTGTGCGGACCTGGTAAAGCTGGTGAACTCATTGACACAAACAATAATACTTACGGAGGAAAATATGTCATCAATCCAAGTGGTGGCTTGATTTCAAAGGGACATCCTTTGGGTGCAACAGGTATGCTCAAGATATGAAGGTAGTTGTGGAAAATATGGAGAAAAAATTCTATAAGATGTGTCTTACTTTAAAGCCTCATTATTAGAGCCCGGAAGTTTGGCAAAATGCCTCTTTTAATCTACTGCTTATATTGATAACATTTTCCCGGATATACGTTTTTTATGTTGTTTCAAATGTTTTAGAAGCCTTTTCATTTTGCCTATTTGGCACCCCACTGTTCAAATCCGGGAACTTTTCTAACGATGGAAGCAGCCCTGGCGCCCACCCAGCGTCTAATAACATGGGTACCTGGGGGAAACCCTGGGGGGTAAAGGCGGTCAGGGGCGTGATGCTGATCACATCACTCCCACTCACGACAGGATCAAGAAAGTGTGGGGCGTTACCCCCACACCCCCTATACGCCTTCATGGCATGGTGCTATGCACAGGGGAGTACTTTACTTTTTTTTATTGTGGGACCCCACTGCCTATTTTTAATATAATGCCTTTTTGCCTCTTTCAATGAAATTTGACCATTTTCTTAAAAAAAAAATATGTACATAAATTATTTTTCTCCCAAAAAACGTTGTTGGCATTTATTTTTCTTCCGTTTATTATGTGAATAATTTTCGCCTTATTTAAGTAACATTCAACTCACGCATGTTTCAACATTGCTGAAGGAGAAAAGTGTGAGAAAAAATTATTTCATGCTGAGTAAGGATATTGCCTAAGTAAGCTACTTCCAAATGTGCCTTTTTTCGGTTTGTCTTTTTTTTTTCAATTTTAGTGCTTAGTGCCTATTTTCTAAATTTGCCTGCCTATTTTAATGAAAATAAATGCCTGAACTTCTGGACTCTAATCATTATATTAATATACACATGAAACATTCTTACATATCCGTGTACCTGTTTATTTTGTTTGATTGACTAATTTCGGTGATCACGGTCACCATCCACATTGAAACTTACAGTTGTACTTGTACAGTGCTCACCAAAATTAATTTAAGTAAATAAACAGATATGGAGGTACATAAGCACATTTCATGTGTACATTAATATCTTACCGCATCCAAAGTCCCATAACATGAATATATCTATTAATCATGAATAACAGTATGTTAACTCAAATTTGGCATAGATAGAGAATATACACAATTCGCTACTTGTTCACAAGCCCATGAGTGTTTCAAATTAAGTAAAGTGGAAAGAAAGTGACATAGAAATCAATTCCAGCTGTGTGCACAACACAAAGTGAACACAAAATTAGCATAATCTAGTGGAATTTTTCATTGTGAATGGTGTCATAACAGTTACTGTACTGGAAAGGAAGAAGATAGGTTATGCAAAATTGGATTCCATTGTCAAGTAAAGTAGGAATATGGTGAAACTTCTGTGCAGCATTCTCGCACATCTTTAATTCTTCTTTATTTTTGTTACTATAAGCTGGATAGCAATTACATTTGGTTCTACATAATATCCTATTTGTCTAAAATTTGCTTCATACGTTTTACATGCATTACACTTCATCCCATTTACTTCTCTTGACAAATGTTACATCACCCTTTGGGACCAACAGAACATGACCTAAGTTTCTCATTTCTCTGTAACAACTCTTGATATTTAATTTCGTTTTTTTTTGTTTATGTACATAATAGTACTGAATTTCCGTGCAATACAAGTACAGTAGGTTTGTTGAAAGCAAGGAGATTTTTAGTACTCAGTCACATGTAGATTTTTATTTATGATAAGGGCCTTGGCTCCTGTAACGATCAGTTTCTGTGAGTTACGTAATAGGGTGTTACCTCTACAAGGAAATAATAAAGCAGACCAGGAAGTAAGGACATGTATCACACACACACGTGTCTCATCCTTGACACGTGTGATTCAGCCAAGGCCCTTTCCTCTCCCTATACTAAGGGCAAGGTTTCCCACAAGATAACCTACAGGAAGTTGGGTGGAATAGCGTCAACAAGGCCAAAACCTTGGCAGTGAATATTCTGGGAATAACCCTGGTGATAAGCCCAGAGGTCTACTGACCACAAGCCTACGCCATGGCCAGCAAGGCCATCCCTTTCCCCCAGAATGGACAGTCAGCGAAAATAGCCACAAGGTTGTGAACTCTCTCAGCTTTGTTGAGGATAGAGACAAGGTCGTAACTTCAATAAATTCTCCCGGAAACAAGTCTCGAGAGTCTTGAGACCTGGTGCATCGACAGACGCTGAGAGGCTGCTTTGCTGTTCGCTGCTTCTGTCTTAGAGGGTAAGTCTCATTTCCATACGTGGTGACACCTGGGAAATCCATGTCTTATAGTATAAGATCAAGTCACATATGGCCAGATAGTTAAAGTTAGGTTATAAGCATTATAATTGTTAGACACTTAGGCAAATAAATATATGTTATATGTCTACTATCAACTAAAGTTTTAACCCAAGTAGTGCTAGTTCTTCCCATAGCGTTACACTCCATATAATATGATGGGTGCAAATAGCCTAAGTGCTGATGCACCCAGAATTTTGATTTTAATCAATCAATCTATTTGAATTTTAAATCATGGACTATTCAAATATGAAGATATGCACAGAAGACATCATTGAATGAGAATTGTTTGTCGTAGATGGGTGGTGATTTATTTATTATGGGTGGAACGGCAATGATTTTCGCAGAATATAAAATAAGATATCCCACTTTCATACAAACACAATTAGATTTGGTTCTGACCCACCAAATAAATAAATTTGGGTAAAAATTTCAATTTTCTTCTAAGTAGGCTTATTGAGAGGATGTATGAAAATATTGAATTTCTCACAAGACCCTGGTCTTTTCTCCCCAAAAAACAAAACCAGTTTGAACTCGCTGTGGTAATTAGTTGCCCTTCTATGATTTTGTTTTATACACAATTGCACATTTAAATAGTGCATGATTAAAAACCTTTCATCTGGAGAGGGTTTAAGTGTAAATATGTCCCATCCACTAAGGATTGAAAGGGTTTAATCACTATGAGGACAATTTTAAGGGTTTCCTATTATTATTATTTGTACTGATCTGTACCTGAGATTAGTTTCACAAATTGCTTCTCAGTCCTTCAGGAGTTGAACTACCTGTAAAAGTAGGAGGGTATAAAAATTAAGATGCCATGAATTCAATATTCCGGCATGTTTTTTATTAATGTATTAGGTGTTTTAAATTGAATTGTTGCTTTAAATCCACTTTATGCACAGATATGCTAATCAGGACTGGACCTACAGTTTAAAGTGGGGTCCAAAGCACTATGCAATGTGTGTCTACCAGATAGGCATTTTAAATAAATAGCTATTTGAAATATGTCACTCGTTGCGTAAAACTGGTCTTAATTTTCCAATAACTTGTCTAGGATTTCTTACTTTTTGAAAGTAATTATTTTGATTTATTTCTTTAAGGGAGTGTGAATTAAGTACAATTTTTCTCCAGTTCAAACCATGATCAACAAAGCACTTTAGTTAGGCAATTCGAAGACATTGTACAAGGGGTCCCGGATTCGATACCCTGTGGAGGCACATAGTGGTTCGGATCCCACTTTAAGCTGTAGGTCCAGTCCCGATTAGCCTTACTGTGCATTAAGTGGACTTAAAACACCAACTCAATCAATCAAAAATCCAAAACATTGTAGAGTTTACAATACATGTTTTGTTCCATGGCCCTGATTTCAATTATGTATTAAAGCTAATGCGTTGCACATAAGAGGTAATTCTATAAGATTGTTTTCATACACTGTATATTTAATCTGTACCATCCTTAATCCATGTGCTATTCTTAACGTCATGGCCTATTTTCAGGTTTAGCACAGTGCACTGAATTGTGCTGGCAGCTACGAGGTATGGCTGACAAAAGACAAGTGATAAATGCCAAGTTAGCTCTTCAGCATAACATAGGACTGGGTGGAGCTGTGGTCGTGGCTCTCTACAAACTAGGATTCCCAGGTGCTCACAGGTGAGGAGTTAATCTGAAGGGTACAGTGGTATTGAAATCAACCAATAAGACAATACCCACGGTATCATTGTACTTTAAACTACATGTCATAGTTTCACATCATCATTCATGCAATTAAGGGCTGGTTTTTCAATGTGTGATTAATGTTCGGGTTGGCAAATAACTAGGGGTTACTGCAATTTTGGGTTTCTCCATCTGCGGCCAACTCCTCAACTGGAGGTTAAGTGGCACTGAACTTGATTCGTGCTTTCACCGGTGGTCAGCGAGATGACTGGTAGTCGCTAACAAACATGGCTACTTCATCGGAAGATCGATCTTCACCAGACGATTTCTCAGGCACATTGAACGAGAAATAATTCAATGAACACATTGGTATAAAAATAGAATTATTGTGCTTGGCAGAGTTCAAATGAAGTTCGTAGTAACAGGCATAGATCCACCAACCTACTTGAAACCCTGCCCAGAAACAAGTGATGCTAGTGTCGAATGTTTAGGAGGGGATCTCGGGAACACTGGGGCAATTAAAGGGATGGCAGAAACACGTGTTTTCCCCCCTGTGTTGCCAAATCTAGAAGTGGGCGTGTGCCGTCAAAGTTTTGCAAGTAAACAAATATGCAGGCTGAATATTAAGTTTTGTTTGTAGATGTGGTAATTCAAATAACGTAGCATAAGAGAGAGGAGGGAGGGGGACACTAAAGTTAAAAATGCCAGCTGTCTCTCAGAAGGATATCAACAATTTAAACACATAAGATTAATATTCTAAATTATGTAAACTATATATTTAAAAAGAAAGCAACTTACTTTTGGGTTCTTGCTTCTGGTTAGCCTGGAGACCGATTATAAGGTATGTATGCCGGACAGGTCCAAATTCGAAATTTCGCTGTCACTGTCGCTATTTACATCGCTACTTTTGGAACCCGATTCCAGGTTTATAATCAACATTTGAACTTCATCTTCAAGAATTCCATCATTCCTCTGATATTCTTTTTCCAAACAAATGGCATGTTGACGTTCCCATTCCTGCACTGTGACACTGCCAATTGCACTTTCGGTAAGAGCCCTTATTTCTCTCAAATTTAAACTTAATGTTTTGTGAGGCAACTCTATGCTTTATGGTGCTCCATATGTACTCGTTCGGTTTCAAGTCGCAGTGATATGATGGATGTCGAAGAACGTGGTGGCCGTGGGTTTTCAAAATTGTATCCGCTCGATATACAGGACTGGGAAATTATTTTTTACTTTCAGCAACAATTCTGACTTTGTTCGATATCGAAAGTGTTGTTATTTTTTAATAACCATTCTTGAATCTCTAGTTTCTTACTTTATGTGTTTCTGGGTTTATTGGTTTGAATTGAGTGGTAGGAGGCATTATCCATAATAATGACAGATCTAGGTGGGAGATTCGGAATAAGTTTCTGTTCCACCCACTTCTCGAAGTTCTCGGAATTAATTTTGTTGTGGTAATCGCCATAAGTTGTTTTGGGCTGGAATATATTAAGTGCATTTGGAACAAACCCCATGGAACCCCTGGCATGACTTATGATAAGTCTCTGCCCCGGACTGTCGTTTGTGAAGACACCAGACACATCTTCACTCTGCCAACATTTTTTTACTTTGTAATTAGGATGAATCCAAGTTTCATCAATGTAAACAACAGGCCTCCCTTCGTTGCGGAATCTGTTGATCGCACGAAGATATCTTGCTCTCGAAACCAAACCACAATGTTGCTTCGTTCAACCAGAGCTAAGTGAGAGTTTCTAATTTTTTTAAATTTAAAGCCTATCTGTTTCATAATTTTCCGTAATGTTTCTCCCCCCCCCCCCTGATAATTAATTTCTTCCTTAGCTATAGCTAAAAGTTTCAATATTGTAGGAACTTCTCTTTTCACTACATACAGTTCATGGATTTTCCTTCACAGTATACACTTATCCATGTCGTCAATGACAATCTTGTTCTGTTGAGCGGGTCTCCGTTTACCAGGGGCACGTCAAGTATCTTGCGCTCAGTGAGAAACGTGATCACTCGGCTACTTCGCGGCCAAATAGGCACTGCTCACTTGATTGCTGAGCGAACTTGAACCTTGCTTGCCACAGGTTTGAGCCACAGAATATAGCATTTTTGTGTTTTCTGCACACATTCAAAAGAAGCATTTTTTTAACCTTTCTTTAACCCATTTTATGAACTCTCGGATAACCTCAAACAGTATGATTAGTTTGTCGTGTTTCAGTATTCTGGCTTGATTTTAAAATTTCCTATTAAAATTGATTCTTGCAGCTCTCAGATTGGACTCCACTGGACTAGTGCTGCCACTGATCCAGAAGGATTTAAGGCCAACTTCTTCTTCACAGAACTGGATAAAGCAATGAAGGACGATAGTGATAATCTTGTTGAACGAGTTAGAGGAGTATATGGCTTCAAAATTAGGAATGGACCAGGTGGCAAAGAAGGTTATTGGGTTATCAATGCCAAAACAGGGAAAGGCAGCGTGGAATTCAATGGAAAAGGTAAGGTACTGCGCTCTTATGGGGTGCAAGGGGAGTGGAAGATGATGCCACAATCACAAATGACTCTGTTCCAGGGTTTGTGTGGTTTTTGGCACCATACATATAGATATATTTTTGTTTTTTTTATAGAAAGGCCTTTTTATGGTAAACGACTCTATAAAATATTTGAAGTTTGATAAAGCAAATAAAAAAAAATATGTGTAAATATTCAGGGCAGGGGGTGGAAATTTCCTTTACACAGGCTTTAAAATTATGTGCTTTTGCACAACTTACCTCCTATGGGTCCAAAATGTCTGTGCGACTTCCTCCAACTTCGTAGCATAGTGTCCACGTCTGATTGCTCATCCGTAACAGCATATCAAGGGTGACTTTCTCAAACACTGCACGAACAGAGTCTTGCAGCTGTTTGTTGTTGGCGTATCGGTTTTTCCTCACATCTTTTCTTACAAACCCCCAAAGTGCATTATCAGGTGTGCTGATATCAGGGCTATTGCAGCCCAAGGCAATGGAACTGGAGATTGTGCTGACCCATGTCCGATCCAGCAATTTGGTACCAGGCACCTGCGGACACTGAGAGCATAATGTGCTGGTGCTCTGTCCTGTTGGAACTAAACTGTGTCAGCGATACCTTTTGCTGTCAACTCTGGAAGCAACTACTCAGTGATCATTGCCAGATAAATTTGCTGATTAACAGAGCCATCGAAGAAATAAGGACCAAACAGTCTTTGCCCATCCTTGTCATCCCTGTCCAAACCATAACATGAGGTGGATTGTGCTTGATTTGCTCAAAACAGTAAAGATAATCTTTCACCCAGAAGAAGACATTCCGATTGCGAGAGCTGCGATAAATCGCACAATCGTCAGAGAACATGACATGCTTCCTGTCCTCTGCTGTCGAAAATTGTTGCAGCAGTAACTGACATGCACAAACACGATGATCGGGGTCAACATCTGTCAACTCATTAACGGAGGCAGGACGAAAACATTTCATTTTTAAGTCCTTTTTCATATGATCTCACATGGTTGTTCTTGGGATGCTTACTCTGTGAACATTTGCATGTTGATTTCATTGGTGATCATTCAGTCGATGCCTCCACAGTGACACAAGTTTCCCCTCAAGTGTTCGGTCTTCCACTCTGAGGAGCATCAAGAACATTTCCCGTAGCAAACGCCTTCTTCTCCCATCCCAATAAAATTGACCGTGACGGTGATGGTTTGCCAAAACGAACCTCAAAGTCATTCATTATATCCTGCATTGTTTTCCCATTGATTCCATGTTCATGCACCAACACACAAGACACCAAACGCTCTTCTACAGTGAAAGCACTTGTGTCCGCCATCACTACTCACTCAGAATGTTTGCACATTTTTTTCTGCCACCAGGAGGCAGCACATTAGTGGCATCAGGCATAGCTCGGGGAAGGTTGCAGAAAGGATAAGGGTGATTGTCCAATATGATAAGATGATATACAAGTGGATAAAGTAACTTTATATTATTTTATTAAAGTGTAAAGGGACTTTCCGCCCACCCTGTACATTTTTCAGTTTCCAATACTGTATACCAGGTGGTCCATTTATAATGATAGTATGGAATATCGCTTGCAGAATGCATCCAATCGAAAAATTGCACAGAAAAAAAGTTTGATACTATTGAGGGGGTAAGTCAATGCCGCAAAAATTTTGTCGCTGCCTTAAGGGGGTGGGGGTGGGTAAATGTGAGATTTCAAATGGAACACCCCCATTTGTTTTACATATTTGGATTCCGTGTTGAAAAAGAAGGGGTGGGTGGCGACGACAAAATTTTTGCGGCATTGACTTACCCCCTCAATAGTGTCAAACTTTTTTTTCTGTGCAATTTTTCGATTGGATGCATTCTGAATGCGATATTCCATACTATAATTATAAATGGACCACCCGGTCACCCGGTATATGAACTTCCTACGGAAATGTTTGTTGAGTGTGTTAATGAAACTATAATAATTTCAGTATCTTTTCCAGTGAAAATAAAATGTTCTGGATGTACTATATAATTGTAACTTAAAATATATATTTATAGTCTTTGTAGCTGAATTTTGGCAAATTTTTCAGATAGATTGCAAAATATCAGCTGCCATGTTTATTTGCAGTTTAATGATTGACACTATTTACAGTTACAGTTTGCATATTTCATTTCCTTTCTATGAGCTTCATCCCATCAGTATATATATTTTGTTTTCTTTGTTAGAGCTTAAGAAACATCATTTCATTAATAAGAGATTAATGTACTTTCACCAAAAGTGATTTTACTATGTACAGAGTCCTTGTGTACATTATTATTCCATAAATTATTTCTTTAAATCAGTCCAATTTGCTCTGTTGGGTTTTGCCTTAGAAATAGCACTAAGTATATGTTTGGAAATACATTTAAAAATAGTACACACAGATTTTCTTTTATATTCAAAATGATCACAGTAGTTAGAATCGTGGAAGGTTAGATTCATGCAAGTCCCATGCTATTAATGGAAAAAGCTGTGTGCCTGTCTCAAGCTTTTCAGTGAATATTTGCATACTTATTATGTTGAAGAATTAATTTTCTGATTAATTGTCCCTTTCAGAAAAACCTGATGTGACTTTTATAGTAAGCGATGAAGATATAATAGATCTAATGTCTGGCAAACTAAATCCACAGAAGGCTTTCTTCCAAGGAAAGGTCAAAATCCAGGGCAACATGGGTCTGGCAATGAAATTAACTGAGTTGCAGAAGCGTGCAAGCGACAGAATTAACAATATTAGATCAAAATTGTAGAACAGCACTTACACATTCTATTCCCTTATCATTTTTCATCCTGATTTTTTTTGAAGGGCAATAACTTTAACAGTATGGGAATTGGTGTCATAGCTACTAGTTCTGCAAGGAAATTAAAAAAAATATATATATGACACTCTCTTTGTGGGTGATATGAAATCCCCTTTTTTTTTCAGAGGACTTGCCATTTTTGGGGAATATTGAATTGTGGTAGTTCTTAGAATTATTTTTTTTCAATATGAGTATGCATATCACTGTCTGTCCAGTGTCTTTGAGAATGAAGCCTTTTATCTATGGCGCTACAAATTATTATCAATTGATATGGCCCTGTGACATATTATTTACACTTGTTATCAAAATGAAAGTAAAAGGAATATGGAATTCATGATATTGTGACACTTGTGTAGATACACAGATACGAGGATCATACAGAAGTAAGGAGCAACAGTTCTTCATGAACCAAGTTTTGGTTTTATTAAAGAAAAACCTGCTACATCATAACCTACAGACTTCTCTTTACTTTTCAGCAAAGTCTCCATTTCTTTGCATGCATTTTCCCCATTTTTCTGGAAGCTTGAAAATACCCGTACAGTAGAATTCAGTTTCAGCTGCTCGCAGACACTGATGCACTGCTTTCTGTATGTTGTCCGTTGTCTGGTAGCATTGGCCTCATAACTGTTCTTTCACAAAACCGAACAGATGATAGTCGAAGGGTGCAATGATGGGACTGTAGGGTGGGTGAGGCAGAAATTCCCAACCCGTTTTCCCCAATTTCCTCCATGGTGAACTGAATAGTGTTGGGGCATGCATTATCGTGTTGTAGGATGATTTTCTTTCAAGGACGTTTATCCTGCAATGTACGATGGTGCTTGTGAAGTGTTTACATATGACAGTGAGCATTTATGGTTTCCTCAGGTTCAAGAAATTGAACCAGAATGCACCCTTCTGCTTCCCAGAAGATGGTGCCCAAAACTTTGCCAGCAGTTCGTGGGCAACTGTTCCAAGGCTGATCTTTGATGCTCTTGTTTCCATCCTTAAAATGTATTACCCATCTTCTAACACTGCTAGCACCCATGCATACATCTCGATACACACACTGAAGTATATTCCGAATTTCAGCAGCAGGAATTCCCTCTATAACAAGGGATTCAATCACAAAGTGTTGCCGAAACGAAACATCACTATCAGTCATTTTGAAACAACTGCCTGTGCTCGTGCAATCGAAGCTAATGACATCACACTACCTCGACTTGTTCAGTAAAGTCTATATTTTGCTATGATATACTTTGTTTGCGTTGTTTGCGTGTATTTTTAAAAGATTGTTGCTCATTACTTTCTGTGTGCCCATCATACGTGCACAATGGAAGTGTTTTCAGCATGAGTGATGCAAAAAGAAATAGTAACCTTACTAATAAACAAAGGTTATTCTTCATTTACTAAGTTGAATGTGTGATATTTGCTGCCTTAACTCCATACAACTATAGGCTTGTGTTCATTCCCATGTATGAAACTTGGGAATACATACAACGAACTTCAATTAGACATTCCTCAGGGACTTGTGGGTGAGGAACTTGTAAAATCATGATTCTGCAATGTATGCATCTGAAAAATATGAAGCCAGATAATTATGCTTTTATGCTTTAAGATTGTAATCCAAAGTTAACCACAAGCTGCTGAGATTTCTTTTATGGTCCATGCTAGAAACATTAACATCCCAGGAAAGTCATAATAAGCATGCTGTGCAACATCATACATCTTTTCATACCGCATCATCAATATTGCCAAAATATATTTCCTTTTCCTTCCATATATTATTATGAAGTTGATTGTTATCTGCCATAAAAATTGTAATGTGAATTTTATATTTTTCAGTACCGTTAACATAACTTGTTGTGGGGAGGGGGGGTCAGAATAGTTTAATATTGTGAGAAGTTATATGCCTATAATTGATTGAGACCTGTTATAAGATTTGTCAGAGATTATTTTTATACTTTGTATTAAACTTTATGGAAATAAAGCATGTTAAGTTTTGCAAAGTTGGATTTTTTGTGCTAATAAAATATCACAAATTTAATTTAAAATTCCTTGAACTACTATTTCTTCTGATTTCTTGGTTGCAATATTCTATAGTGAGACATTGAGGAATGTTAAATGAATATTTGAAAGCTCAAAGTGATTTATAAACACACCACAAATTTTTCAAACATTTTCTCCCCCCCCCCTCCTCCCTGTTTTTCATAAAAGTCCAATTCTGCATAAACATCTGGTCAAATATTTATTTCCTTATCATGGGTCTGTTGTTACAATTATCCAATTCATTACAGTACTCACCTTTATTTTTATTGTAATGACAATATACAGTAAATGATGGTCTAATAATGCTTTGGTATGAACACTGATGTTATTTTAGTTGTTATAAATCTTGGACTATTAGGTTTAATAGTTGACTCTTCGATAGTTCTGCAAGTCTACTTGTACAGTGTCTCTCAAAAGTCTTAGGACAAGGACATTTTAAACTATGCAACCCAATTTACACAAGGAGTTTGTGGGTTGCATGTAGAGTTAGGCTCAATTTCAGGGTTGCCACATGCACAATAGATATTTGTGAAATACGTGAAAGAAAGAAATCCAAGTATTATAATTATTGTATAAAACTAGAAAAAACATCAGTATTATATTTGTTGCAAATTCGAAATACTTACTGAAAGAAAGAAAATAGATTTTCTAGTTCTTTGTTGCTGATGAGTCTACACAAAAAAAGAGGAGAAGAACGGAAGGGACAAAAGAGAGGAGAAGAGAGAAAGGGGAAGAGGAAAAGTTAAGGAGGGAAGAAAATAGAGGACAGAAGTGGATAGGAGAAGTAATGAGGAGAAAGAAAAAAATAGGATAGATGAGTAAAATGGAGCAAAGAGGAGATGCTTTGATTTGGTTGATTGATTTGGTGTTTTAAGTAGACATTATGCACAGTAAGGCTAATCCGGACTGGACCTACAGTTTAAAGTGGAATATGAACCACTATGTGCCTCCACCGGGTATCTAACCAGCAAAGAGGAGATGCGAGGAAGAAAACGAGATGAGATGAGAGGAAGAGAAGAGAGGAGGAGACTAGACGAGGGCAGTGGAGAGTGGAGTAAAAGAGAAGAACGAAAAGAAGAAGAGAGTGCAGTGGAGTCTGAAATCTAAGACAGGAGAGGAGGTAAGAGGAGTGTGATGGAGACAAGATGCGAGAAAAGTAGGGAAGGTGATATGAGAAAAGCAGAGGAGATGAAGGAGAAGAGAAGAACAGAAGGGACTGTAGAGGAGAGATTGTCGCCTCAGCATCACAAATTGATGCATTGATCAAATTATCAACATGAAACATTCAATAACATTTTGAAATGTATTGGAGAATGTATTATACGATGCACGCTTTTAGAAGGAACATGAGTTCGGCCAATACCCAGCCAGTGCCACTGCGCTGTTGCCAAACTAACTGATAGCGCAAGGGAAGGACAGAAAATTTGCGATGTGTCCATTATTTTGATAATGCATGCACAGTATATATGAGTATAGTGAATATTTCTACACAGGATTATGGTATCATATGACTGTAGCATATACGAGAAACCCATACCTGAAAGAAGCTTGAAGGTATCTATTCATCACCGCTCTCGTCATCTTTCTCGGTCTCCATGTCACTGATTTCACTCATTTCAGAGTCACTCTCCTGGATGATAATGATTAGATTTTGTACTACTGGTGCTACGTTTTGAGAGTGACATTATTTAAAATTAAAATAACACACGGAACACACACTATCACACAAAAGGGTTGTATTTAATCTTTTCACAAACTATTCTTTGTGGCGCACGAGTGAACGATAAGCGAATAATTTTACACCGGCCTTGCTATGAAAACACTGCACTCAAACTCACCCAGACTTTCAGTGTTTGAGAACACCCAGAACAATGAAGGATCATTGTTTATATCGAGGCAAATTTAACACCCACAGTTTTCCCTAGACACAACAACTCAGCTGCGTCAACACGGTGGCAACGAAAAAAACAGGCGGAAGGAAATGAAAGGTGATGTTTCCCTTGTTTCTTCAAGGAACGATAACTTCAGCTGTAGGCGACGGAAATTCATGGGACTTTGACAGTCAGGTTCAAAATGTATTTCCCCATCTTATGATGAACCTTAAAGTGGCGAGTTTTATGAAAATTTCTTGCGCGTAAGAAAAATACAGAACACTGCTTTTAACTTCGGCGCCGCAGTCTCCTAACTGTACAACGTTGCACTCCTGCCATTGGCTGATCGCCATGCACACCCCCTGCGTGGCCCCGCCCAATATCGCTTCTAAAAGTATGCGTCGTATAGATCGGTGTGAAATGCCTTTTGGCTGAGTTTGGAGCAAGACAAAATCTTCCACGTAACATCTTTGATTTTACCTGCGATTATATCACTAAAATATTTATCCAATTTTTCTCCAAATGTTATTGAATGTTTAATGTCGATAATATGATCAATGCATCAATTCTTGACGCTGAGATGATATATTCTGCCAATTCTCTCGTCTCCAGTTCCTTCTGATCTTCTCTTCTCCTTCTTCTCTCCCCTCCTCCTCTGCTTTTATCTCATATCGCCTTCCCTACTTTTCTCGCATCTTGTCTCCATCCCACTCTTCTCCACTCCTCGCCTGTCTTAGATTTCCGACTAAACTGCACTCTTCTCATCATCAGCTTCTCTTTTACTCTACTCTCCACTTCCCTCTTCTCATCTCCCCCTTCTCTCCAAACTCTTCTTCTCCTCCCTTCCTCTCTTCTCATCTCCTTTTCATCCTCTCTTCTCTTCTTTGCTCCATTTTCCTTATCTCTCCTCGAATCTGTTTCCTTTATTTTCACTTTCTCCTCTCCTCGTCTATCCTATCTTTCTTCCCTCCTCTACTTTTCTTCTTCTCCTCTCTTTTGTCCCCTTTCGTTTCCTCTCACCTCTTATCCTTTCTGTAGACTCATCAGCGATGAAATACTAGAACACCTATTTATTTTTCTTTCAGAAAGAATTTTGTCATTTGCGATATAATAGTGATATTATTATACTTTTATACAATAATACTTGTTTTTATTTCTTTTGCGTATTTCATCAATATCTATTGTGCATGTGGCAACCCTGAAATTGAGCCTAACTCTACATGCAACCCACCAACATCTTGTGTAAATTGGGTTGCCTAGCTTAAAATGTCGTTGTCCTAAGACTTTTGAGAGAGACTACATAAGCCTAGAAATTCCTTGATGATCTGGAAATTTGGATTTTATCTTAATACTGTTTCTGATCTACACAATCTCCAATATCAATAAAAATGGTAAAAATAATTGTTCTCTTTCACTTCCAGTAAAACATAGAAGATATTAAATTTGATTTCATAGTAGACTGTGTATTTTCCTCTTAATCTTTGGAAGAATTATCGAATTGTAATTTTCAGTGGCGTCCCCAGGGAAAAGTGACTTGTTGGGGGTAGTTACAATAAAACACCCGAAAACACTATATATAAATAATAATTATATTCATGTATGGTGTTTTGTGTTTTTCCTTTACTTAGAGTGGACGTTTACTCCCTAAATTTACTTCCTCATTATGAGTTTATCTCCATATGATTCGCTTTAATAAAGGCATTAATTTTTTTTATTTGTAGGAACTGCCGCAAGTTGCGTCGTTTCTAGTGGCCTATTTTAGTATTGGAACACATTTATAATTTTATAATCCATCGTCTTTCTTGAGATGAAACTACTGATATAAATATTCAAGTTATAAAATAATATAAATGACAAAAAAAAAATGTTTCGAAGAGTTTAATTTCCTTGCAAAATAAACATGGCGGAAGAAATTAATCTTCTTAAGTATTAGAAACAACGAAAGTCACTTAGTCAAAACATTCCACTATATTGATCACACAGTTATCTCTAAGTGAACATACTTTCTCACAGAGATTATCTGGATTAATGATACCACAGATGTTACCAAAATCTTATCAGACATGGAATGCAAGTTATTGTGAAAGTGAGGACACGAGTTCGTGGGTGCATCCAAGAAGTTTGAGAGAGAACCAATACTATCTTGATCTATTGTCTCGTACATAATTGCATTTGAAATTTTTTTTAAGAGTTGATCCTAGTCTTTTACAAAATCTTGGATCCACCTGCCTGCACAGTAAGTGGAGAGTTTGTGTACTACATAATCTGCAACAAGTTGTTTTTTTCCCCATTTTATTTCATTCTGAACAGCCGCCTTCACTCCAAAAACTCTTGTCTTACTTGCCTAGAGGCCAGTGGTATGCCCAAGAGGGGGTTGGTGGGGGTTATATGCTCCCTTTTGCCCAGTGTTTTTTTTTAAAAAAACATCAAATTAGAGCTGACTGCTAAAATGTATATGTAATCCCTTACTTTTGAAAATTCTGGGCACACCACTGCTAGAGGCACGGCAAGGAAGCAGGGGATCATTTCAAGTTACAAAAAAAGTTTGTTATTCTTATTATTGACAACATAAATGCAGTTTAGATAGAATAACGCAAGTAAAAACTGCATTAGAGCATAAAATTGAGTGTTAAATGTATGGACCAGGTTATGTTTTCATATTCTACCATTTAATGCAAATAGATGGTTCCACACTTTTCAAAATTCCAGATATAAGGTGGTTTTATATGAGAGGTCACATAACGTAAATTTTATGACTAAAATTTCTCCCTCATTTTTAAAGCTTTTTCTTGAACAAGATGTGTAAAAGTTAATAACAAAAATGTAGTAACAATATATTTCAGTGCACCAACTGTATGAAATGTAAGAAACAATTATGAAAAACAGTTGCCCCAGATATTCAGACATCTGGTGGATCAAATGGAAGTCTCTCTCCAGGGAAAGAATAATAGTTTTGAATAAATTGATTTATAATAGTTATTATATAATTCATATAAATGATTATTATTATTATTGTGATTGTTTGTAGTATTCAATGGACTGTCCCAAGAATTTCTGAAAATCCCATGATCTGAGGTGCTTATGTAATCTAGTCATCCTCATTGTTGCAATTAGAAAAGTGTCATCTAACATGGAAAAGGGTTTAGACTGCTGAATAAACATTTTTGTCACAATGGGGGACATGGAGCAAGATAATTATATTACTCTATTAAGTAAAATGAAGGGGAGAGGGTTTCTGACCTGCATAACTCCATACCTATGTGGTAGGTGATTTGCATCTGTGAAAGGATGATATGAGTTGTTTCCTGCTGATAATTGGCCAAGACTCATTTGATTTGCTTCAGCTGGAAAATACATTCCAGCTACTCTGGTAAGGTAAATATGATCCTACCTCATCGAATGAATCCACCTTTTTTGGTATATTACAATATAGGAGTACACACGAGCGAACAAGGCAGTTGCCAACTCATGTTCTCACTCAGAATTTTAGTGTAAAGTGATTGTGTTGCCGTAAATCAATAATATATTCAGTGACGTGCACTGAGGAGTAGCTAGTCTAGCAGAGATAGATCAATCAATCTCACATCTCGAATTATATTCAAATCACAATATGTATTGTCTTGTTAAAGCCACCACAGCTCATATGCAACACCTTTTTTTCTACGCTCTTCTCGCCCATCGGTGTTCTCCACGGGCAAAGCTGGCTGGATACCCTAGCTCGCTCTTCTTCCGCCAGACCAGTTTCCAGGTAGAAACGGCCGCCCGAAAAAAAGGAAGATTTCTACCTCTACCTTCCTTGTCCCCTCACCCTGCTGCAATGGTTGAAAGCCCGTGCTTTCAGGTTGCCCAGTCTATCTGCTATAGGACAGATAGGGGATTGGTTTCTCATAGATTTTTTTTGTAAATCCTCTAAAGAACTCAGGGTAAAATTTTCTGCAGTTCTCTGTATTTACACAACATTTTACACGTTGTACAATATGTATGTATAATATGGGATGTATTTTTATTATTTATGAAATGGGAATGTGTTATGTTATGCTTTCTTTCTTTTTTTTCAAGTATGGAATATATAATGATTAAATTACAAATATGTGCTCGGGCTCTCTCTCACTCTCGTTTTAGTAGTTTTTATTTAAATATACTACTCTTGGCCTCTAACAGTCAGTCATAAATACGGATGTATTTATTTGGGCAGGAGAACGCTCGTTCATATAGTTGTTGGATTGGTTTATTTTACTTCGCTTTTCTGCCACATTTGGTTGTCGCAAAAAATGAGGATGAGTGATGATATGATTAAATTGATGAAGGGACCTCAGATGAACAATCCAGGCCAGGATTCGAACCCGTGATGAGTGCGCATTCTTGTCCTATGTGTTGTACTCTGCAGTGAATAATGAAATAATTTGGAATGAAAAATGTATCTCAGAACTCAAAAAGTCACATGAATATTATTGAAGAAACTACAAAAAAGTGTGATTTGTTTCCTGTTTTGTTTCTGTGCATAAAGTGGACTTAAAACACCAAATCAGCCAACTGTGCGGGAGTGGTTATCACAGCGCGCTACGACACCAGGAGTTCCGGGTTCGAACCCCGTTCTTTGTGTTTGTACCTTCATTAATTTTATCGTAACATCTTCGCAATTAACCAAATGTGACAAAAAAGCGACGCTAAGTAAAAAAAATGAAATGAAATCATTGATTGATTGCTCGATTTGGTTTATTTTACTTCGTTTTCCCGCCACTTTTCGCTAATCGCGAATATGATACGATAAAATTGATGAAGGGACATACACAAAGAATACCCATGGCCAAGCTGACATTCTAACCCAGGATCTCTGGCTTAGTAGTAAAATCAAATAGTTTTTTTATTTTCGAATGTGGGGGGGTTTACGTTTACTTTTTTTTTAGTATTCATTCATCATTTTGTAATCTTTTCCTGTTATTGACATTCTTTTTTTATAAGGAATACTGGTCCCTAAAGGGGGGAGGGGTGTGACCCACACCAACCACCCAACACCCCCATTGAGCACGCCACTGACTGCTACCCCAAGTGTCGACGTCACTGAATATATTTAAAAAAAGATGAAGCTATTTCAAGCCGATGAAAGTAAAAAGTAACCAAGGAGATTGGAGACATTCTTTCTTAAGTAATAGAATGTATCAGTGACAGTCACTGAAACCCTGGGTTGTAACAACTGTGTTTACTTTCTGATTATTACAACTCAGAAGAGAGCGTACCTTAAGAGTACCAATTGACTTAAAGACTGCAGAAGAATGTTGGAATAACAGTGCTTCATATGTTAGCCTATCCTACCCAGTAATTGTAATAAGAAGGGAAGGGGGGGGGGGTGCAAGGGCCTTGATGAAAGTTCAGCTAGAGAAGGAATAAAATCATTCTATCTCACCTCACTGTTTTATTGTATTGATGGGTACAAAAAACGGGTGTATTTGGCGTGTGTCCGAACCCACCAAAAATCACTATTAACTAGAAGAATTCTAACTTGAGTGGCACCAATGTTATCTTCTCCCGCTTTATTTCCCATCTCTGTGGTTCATAGACTAAGTTACCTAGAAATATGGTTTTGTACAGCAGATTCAAAACAACTTAATTTCCAATGTATGGGCAGACACACAGTGGTAACACAACTAACGAATAAAATATGATGGGGTCTTAATAACAAGAAATTTGTTAGAGAACGAAGTGGGAGAGTCCAATTACATAGGAAATATTTCACCACCCTCCTCTGTAGTTGTTCGGATCTTTCGTCGGCTTAATTTTTTTTCTTTTAAAGAGCACATGATATTGTTGAAGAAGGGTTTTCAGATTCCTCTGTCCATACTAAGTTTCTAAGTGAGAATATTAGAGGACAACTGCCTCCTCTTGCCCAGCCCCTTCCGCACGCCAATGACGTCTGTGAATGTGATATTATTTTTTGTCAATGCTAAACTCTTTTCACCCCTTAACCTTCCCCAATTTTACTAGTTTCCAAGTTAATGGGCGGTGTATATAACCCAATCAATCTCTTTAACGATACCAGAGGGACCAGAGGCAGGGGCGAACGCCCTAAACAAGTAAATCAGGGACGTCGTTAGGGGGGGGCCTGCGGGGGCTTTGGCCCCGGCAGTTGTAACTCTGGCCCCCGCAAACAAAATTTTGATCGATTAAAAATTATCCTAAATTAATACTACATATTATTTTCTGGTAAATTTGTAGCAGAGTTGGAAACACTGTTCCGAAGAAAATCTTCAGAAGCAAATGTAGGACAGCAAAATTCCACCCTTTCCTTGCTTACCAGATTATAACCAAGGTCATAAAATCTGCCTGCTTAGAGGTTATTACCCTTGCCCTAAGTTCCTGGAAACCAGAGATCCGACCCTTTTGTTGCAAATGACCCTTCCAATACAGATGGAATCAAAGACTCCGCCGTGGCCGAGCGGTCAACAGTAGGTGGTCGAGCGACATAGGCTATGGAGAGAGTTCTCCAGTACTGACATTGTTCTGAGATTTAAAATTGCTCTATGCTTCAGCTTCAGAGCCACAGATTAGCTTTGTGTTCTTGCTTGCGAGGAAGGTCTCGGGTTCCTACGGTCACTGTGTATTTGTTCTTGTGTGGGAAGAGTTCTAGCGTTGTTGTGCATTTCCATCTTGAATGGATAAATTTATCAAAACCGGATATTTTAAAACTATCTCAAAACATGTGGAAGATGACGGCAATGAAGAGGGTGTTGGTCCAAGTTCTGACGTTCCAAAGTTAGACAAAACAAGTGAATGTACTAATGTGAAAACAATTACTGATCTTGGGGTAGATAATCCTAGGCAACCACTTTTGCAAAACTATCCAAATACTACGTTTCAAAAACACTGGTTTGCATCTGCGCCGTGGCTAGAATGTAGTGTGGAACTTGACGCATGCTTTTGTTTTCCATGCCGTAAATTTGGCACAGATTCAGGATATGCAGAACCAAATTTCAGGAAAATAGGGATGCGCAACTGAAAGAAAGCATGTGAAAAAATCAAGGAACACAAAGGAACGTCATACCATCTAAAATGCATGGAACTGTGGGCGAATTACAAAGTGAGTACCAATCAGTTTTGTAAAACAATTATATGTGTGTGGGGGGGGGGGGGTGTATGTTCGTAGATTAAATTTAAAAAATGAAATATGTGTATGTCTGTATCCAGTGTTCAAATTGAAAAAATGGTGAGGGAAAAATTTCACAGCTTCCCTATTCTAATTTTGAGAATTGTACCTCATAGAAAGCCAACTGTGTTGGGCAGAAATTTCTCTAGGGGAGGGGTTTCAAGAATCCCGTATCTAAAACATACGGACTGATTTATATACATTTCTTGGGTTCAAAGTAAATAACACAAATTTTCCAATTAGTGTACAAGGTTTCAGTAATCACTGATCTCGTCTCAGTGGACTTTTATTTAATATCAGAATTATTTTTCTTAGAGGAAGGCAAATTAATCAGGAAATATTTTCTCATTAAATATATATTGTAATTTGCAAACCAACAACAGGATTAATTTTAATGTAAAATTTAGTTCAGAAACTGACAATATATATGTTGATATTAATGTAACATTTACTTGAAATTGAAAGAAATGATTGCGTCAAATTCTGAGCAATGGCAAAATATGATCTAGAATATACTTACGAGGGTAAATTCTTTACATGGTCAGGAGTTAAATTAAAAACTCCCCCCCCATTTTAATTCGAACACTGGATGTACTTTGATTTTCGTCAAAGATATGCAACGGTGATACAAGAAATTAATGAATGGACAGTAACAAAAGACACGCCTGCCTGTCCAGGGGAGGACATCGCGTAGTGGTAATGTCGTCACCATATAATTCCATATATATATCCTTGGTTCGATATCTAGTGGACGCACATAGTGGTTCGGATCAAACTTTAAACTGTACGTCCAGTCCCGATTGGCCTCCTATTTGTGCATGAAGAGGACATAGAACATTTGGGGACAAAATCGTAATTCGGGAGCTAACGTGCTCAGCCACTGAGGCGGCTAAAATTCAATAGGTTTCCATTTTGGCTATTTTACCTTTTTTCCTACCTCGTAGATTAATTTTTACGACAAGTCGATGTGGATTGATGAATGATGGACGGATGGAAAAGTGATGGGAGCATAGACAAACAGAATGAGTCACCAATGACTGGTGGAGGTTTGAACATGGGATCTCTGATTTCGTAGCCCTTTACGCTTACGACTCCGCCACGAACACTGGAATAAATTAAATAAGTAATGCCATGGTTTAGAATGAATGTCGGAGAGAGTGGAAGCCGAGATAATAACATGTACACTAATGCATTGTTGACATTACTAGCAGATGTTAACTTTCTACCGATACCTCGCAGAACGGAGAAATAATTTTTACCTATATTTGCATTGTTTTAAAAAATATATACAGCACTGACGAACGAAGGAACAAAGCTAATCTCCATTGTCTAGAGCAGGGGTTCCCAAACATTTTCGTTTCCCGGCGCCCTTCGTGTTTCAAGATTTTTCCACAGCGCCTACGTCATGAATGTAGGCCTGTCTAGTACTTGCTTTGATTGACTGAATTGATGTATTAAGTCCATACGTAGTAAGGCTAATTGGGACTGGACCTACAGTTTAAAGTGGGATCCGAACCACTATGTGACTCCACCGGGTAACGAACCCGGGACCCCTTAATTACAAGGTGGTGAACTCTAACACTACGCCACCGGGGAGGCCCTATCTAACACTTGTAACGCTCTGTTAGTGTGCTTACGTTGCTTGCCTTAAGTTAAAAAATAAACATATTTAAAATTCAGAAACATTTTTTATGCAACAAGTACAAAATAAGAACATGTATTTGGAACAATCATATCGATGACTGAATTTCATTGAAAATATTGGAACATCACGCGGCGGCCCCGTAAGCCTACCAGGGCGCCGCGGTGCACACTTTGGGAACCACTGGCCTAGAGATTACAATTTCTGTAAAACTGAGTCCTAGGTTTGAATCCTGAAGGAGATATTATTTTCTTTCATTATTACAATAACTTGTCATCGTAATCAAAAATAGTTTAAAGTCCATTTTATGCTCAAATATATTAATTGGAACTGGATTTATAATGTCAATTGGACTCCGACCCATTGTGTAATGTGCCTCCATCGGGACTTGAACCTGACACTCTTTGGTTATAAGAGAACGTGGTAAACCACACCTGGGAGGCCCGCCATGGTGAACGTGTCGTTATAAGAAATATGCAATATAAAGCAAAAATGTGAATTTATTCTTGAGAATGTTAAAAAACAACAAGAAAAACCAGAATATTTGAGTCGCTAATAATATTCTGCATATTACATATAATTGTGAGGCCGTTTGCGAGTTTTCCTTCATTAATTGCCATTCATAATCGTCAACATTGCGATTAACTAAAAGTAACAAAAAAGCGGTACAAAATTTGAAAAATAAAATATACATAGAATAAAAGTAAATGGCAATTAATGAAGCAAAACTCACAAATGAACTGAAAAGAAAAGTAATAACAAGTTGATATTTACTACCTACTTTTGGGCTTTTTGAAGTTGTCATTTTTGGCGCCAATTTACCTGTCTATTTAGCATGGTTTGTGGCTATTATAAACGCGCTCCCTACTGATAACACGAACTGAGACAGAAATAAACAAAGTGTGAAAATACCTAAGTCAGTGTCTTCATGACACTTGAACAAACCACCAACGTCGTTTTGCGATAATGCAGGGTGCAAGTTTAGAGGTGCACAATTTTCGAAAGAAAAGTGGCACGCGTCCTATTTTTCCTATTAAATCTCGAGGCATTGGTGTACACATGGGGGAGCTGACGAGGCTACAACTCTCCCGAAACTTTGAGAAAAACAAAATTTTGAAATGAAATCTGTAAAGAACTCGGGGAAAAAAACAAATTGGTAAGTGCAACCCCCACACCCCCTAAAATGACCCTAGATACCATTTCTCTCTTTGAACAACTTTAAAAAGGAATCCCAAAAGTGGTAATTACCAAATATTTTATATTGTCTCTCTCCACCTCCCCTCCGAAAGAAAATCCTGCGTACGTTTGTGTCTGGAGGAGAGTTACAAATCACTCGCGTAATGTACAGTGCTGCTTGCGATGGAATACTGCTAGAATTTAAATTTGAAAATAATTTCTTCAATGTTAAAGGCGTCATCATTATTACTATTATTAATATGATTTTGTAACGTCCTATTATTGTTATCATTACGTCCCTGCCTAAATTCGCAGCCAGAAATACGATTGATTGATTGAGTTATTGTTTTAAGTCCACTTTATGCACAGTAAGGCTAATGGGGACTGGACCTACAGTTTAAAGTGGGGTCCGAACCACTATGTGCCTCCACCGGGAATCGAACCCGGGACCCCTTAATTACAAGGCAACGACGCTACCACTGCGCCATCGAGGAGGCCCAGAAATACGAATAAAACGCGATCTTCTATCTTCAGGAAAGCAACGTCTTGACAAGGCACAAGGCGGTCCTAAGACCAGCACAAAGCTTGAATGGAGACAATACAACAAGCTTGTTCAACAAATGTTGGCGCGAAGGTTGAGGACAACCAAAGGCGGCACTGCGTCCCAAATACTCTCTGAACTTCCTGTCATAAAATATTCCTGCGAGAGGACAGTCGTCACCTGTCGAACCTGACAAATTGCAAGGAGCGGTCTTTCTTGCTTTAAGGGAACAAGGGAAAGATGGAGAAGATAAAGGGAAGGAAATGACAATCAAATGGTAGAGAAGACTTATCCCTGGGTTGTACCCCTGCTGTTTGAGAGCACAGTTTCTGAAAGGCAATACGCAAATATGGTTAAATTTTCCCTTCCCCAGTAAATCTTTGTTTCCGATTCATTTTGTTCATTCTGCTAGATTTTGCTTCTATCCAGGGTGCCAAGTACCAGAACGGTCCAATGACCTCGTTGCCCTCGAGCAAGGAATAACTTGAGTGAGGAGGCAGGAGGGCTTTGGGGGAGGGAGGCGGGGCAGATGCAAGAGGACGAAGAAAATGTAGCAGTTTACTTACATGATGACTCGTGAAAGTAAAATTGTTATTGCTTGAAAGAATGAATCGTTGTACTGATTTTTGCATGTCTCAGCAGAGAGGAATTTTCAAAAACATCTCTCCTCTGAAAGTGCTAAGCAGATTTCGTAAATTCTGAAAAATGAATATGTAAGATTTCATCTGTAGGTTTGTTTGTTTGATTTGTTGTCTTCACTTTATGCACAGAAAGGCTAATCAGGACTGGACCTACAGTTTAAAGTGGGATCCGAACCACTGTGCCATTATCTCCACCGGATATCGAACCCGGGACCCCTTGATTACAAGGCGACGACCTTACCACTACACCATCGGCGAGGCCCTTTCACCTGTAGGTTTGGAAGAATCCTCATGATGGTTACATTTGTAGCTGTGTTGAAAATAAATGTAGTAGTTTTGTCTTTCCGGAAACTTAATATCAAATATCTTGACAGACAATAATGCAATCCATAGGAGGATTCTCCAGAATAGCTAAATAGGAAAAATCCTGCACAGAATAATTTATCAGATTTCAAGAAATCAGCTTAGCACTTCCACAGTAGTTTCGTGGCCGCGGTGGCTCAGTCGGTAACGCGTCTGACTACCATGCTCAAGGTCCCGGGTTCGATCCCCGGCCGGTTCAAATCCGGGAACTTTTCTAACGGTGCAAGCGGCCCCGGCGCCTACCCAGCGTCGAATAGCATGGGTACCTGGGGGAAACCCTGGGGGGTAAAGGCGGTCAGGGGCGTGATGCTGATCACATCACCCCCACTCACGACCGGATCACACCCCCTATACGCCTTCATGGCGTGGTGCTATGCACAGGGGAGCACTTTACCTTGCTGATATTATACCTTTACCTTTTACAGTAGTTTCGATAAAAAAGAAGAAGTTGTCATTGAGACAGGCAGAAAGTAAAATACATTAAGAAAACTGTAAAGTAATAGTTTAATAGTAGTACTTTCATAAATTGATTTGCTTCCTGAAAATTCTTGAACTCTAATGTTTATTTGACCTCCAGTATTAACATATATATTATATACACTTCGTAGTAGTTTTATATACCAATGCACTATATATGTAGCAATATTATAATGTAATATAATGTACATATAAACATTATATATGTGTGTGTGTGTGCATCACACAGAGTTGTTTAACTCTTTACTGTCGGGTAATATTTGCATAGGAACAAATTTTAGATTTGGCCCCCCCGAACTGATCAACCTAGCTACGTCCCTGAAGTAAATTTAGATAAATAAATGCTTTTTTAGTAGCCGCTGAAAATACTACTTTCTAACCGTCCTGCTGCTTTTTCTGGATGTGCTACGGTGTCGTAAGTATTTTATGTTCTTCATTTTTGGTGATAGTGAAACTGAAACGCAAAGAAGGAAATAATCACACAATGGACAAATTAACCTATCAACCCTTCAACTGCAGATTTTTAACTAATTTGTGTGGAATTAGTCACCATCCATTCCGAGTGTTACGAAAAAGTGCTATTTTTAACTGTACATTTCACTTTGCATTTCTGGAACAAAATTTACGAACGTGTTTATCTTTCTGTCCATTTGGTTTGCAGAAAGAAGTGAATAAAGGAAAATTTCCTTCAGCGAGTTGAGTTTGTATCAGATTAGATTGCCCGATACATCATTCAATACCTTACCTTACCTATTTGCACTTACCTGCCTTACCTTTTACATCGTCTGTAGGTAATTGTTGCACTCATGTAAATTTTTACCCGTCAAAAATGTATGTTGGAAAATACCAGGAAGGAGAGACGACACAAATATGAAAGTTTTATGTAGACAGAATGTGAGACTAACAAGAGTAAGGTATGTTTTTATGTGGTCCGTTTTTTCTATCTATACGAATGAAGGGTGCTATAGAGAAAGTTACCTTTACAACGCCGATTGTGCAAGAGTTCTTGTGTTTGGGAAAAATAAGTGAAAATTACATACTTCATCTGATTGATTCATTTCTCGTTGAATTCTAGTTGTTAACACGTGTAAAAAAATACGTTAAGAGAGACGGTAGGTGTCGCCAAGAAATGACAAGCAACGTAGAATTTAACAAATTATGATGAAATATTTGTTTCATGACAGTAGTCATTTTTGCACATACTTACAATAACTGCCAAATAGCTTTAGAACTGTTGCTAACAGTTATATAATTTTGTACAAGATTAAGAAATCTTATACCCAATAACAAACGGTAATACGTACGAATACATATATTTTTGACACTGTTGAAGGGCAAATAATAGTTCCTTGCTCGCACCAACAATTCCTTGGTTGGTAAAGGTTATTAGAATGACAGCCATAAGGGAGTGGGGATGGAGTGGTACAATACTTGACAATTATGTACCTGTCAGATTCATGTCTGGTATTGGTGCAGAGTAGCAAGGCAGATTGATTTTTTGGTAATTATGTAGTATAGCCCGAACACCTCTCTCTCGTTTATTTCGTTAATTTTAGCATTGATACTTACCTCTTCTGCATTGCGGAGGATTCTTTAAGGTGAAGTTATGCCTTTCTTCATAAAATAGTGTCAACTTTTCACATTACGAGTCATTATTTGTCTTCCTTGTTTCGCTTGTGTAACAGACAATATGGCGTGCACTCGTCAAGGATCATCGCAAGTCGTGCTTGTGTTTTGTGGATTTGCAGTGTGCAAGCAGTGTTTCAAACCTTAATGACCGAAAATTACGTACTATTACGATTTTTTTTACATGTTTCCATGATTCTTGCATGATTAACTCCATGAACTGTGCACGATAAGGTTAGGTTAGGTTAGGCAAACACAGTTAAAAAAAAACAGTGACAAGGGTTTACGACATAAACAGCCACTACGTTTCGAACAGATGGTTTTCGATTTCAGGAAACAAAAAGCGTGACACGGGGTTACGTCATCGAACGCAGGCAAATAGCAAGGAAATGGCAGCAATCGCCTCTGCGTGTTGGAAATAGGCTATGGTAAAAATGTCATATGCGGGAAATGGATTTCTTCAAATTTACAGGAGAAAGTACTTACGCAATTGAGTTTCTGTGTAATTTCGGAAGTTTGTAGAATTGTTTTCTCGCATTTTTCAAACTATTTTGCTGCTAAATCACGTATTTTTCTATAATAATGTCTGTCCGATGCACGAAAGCTGTTGCTTGCATTTCCATTGAACGGGATGTTGCGAGCATATGATGACGCAATCCCCGGTAAGTGTTTCCAAACACAGTTTTTTTCACTATATTGTCCAACTTAAAGCAACCTAACCTAACCTTACCGTGATGGTGCGTGGGGCTATTGTGAATAGTTTTTGGGGCCTTTCGTGGATGGTTATATGATCCAGAATGGTTTTTGGTGCTATGCAGGAATAGTTTTCTGGGCTATGCGGGAATTTTTCTGTTAAGGTTGAAACACTGCATTGTCGTTTGAAACACAACGCTAGTCTAGATTTGCCCGCCATTTTGCGTGTTCAGGAAGCGAGAAAAGAAGGAAGCTAAATCTGTTGTTAAAGAATCTTTCGCAATGCAGAATAGGTAAGTACGAATGTAAAAAAGTAGAGAATAAACGAGTTAGAGCTATTTCCCGCATATGACAGTTTTACCTGAAATATTTCTCAGGAAAGAAAAAGGAATTCCGGGTCAGAAAACTTAAACGATCAAAGAAAACACCTTCACGAACTTCCACAACGTCAGAGAAATTGATTAAAGTAAGTAGTTTCTTCTGTAAAAATGAAGAAACCCATTCGGGCGATACTACATATTTACCGATTTTTTTATTTGTACACACATGAACGATCCCAGTTTGGAGCGATTTTACAATACCAGGAATTTCTCCATTTTGTTTGAAAAATCGGCATACTCATTAAATTAGGGCTCCTAATCACGAATCTGAAGTTAAAATTTCGCGCTCACGTGTCAAACTTGCAAAATAAGAGGGTCAGTCATCGCAACCGACAATGCACAATTGCTCATTATTTATCGCAAGATTTTCCGTTTTGAATACTTAAAGAACGAAATATATATATTCCTGATATTAGTACGACCCTAAAATTTAACTATGTTACCTAACCTAGCCTAACCTAACCACGTGCCAATGGTTCGTGGGGCTAGTGCCAATGGTCCATGGGGCTAGCCATAATTCAGGAATTTCCATTTTTTATCCACAGATTCACAAAACACTGGGTTGTCATATCACATTTTAATTAATGTGTTATTGTGATCCATGCTGCTCTTTTTGCCCATTAACAGAGCTTGGAAGAAAGTGGAAAATTTTCAATTATTTATGAAGAATGTGTTTAATATGAATGTTTTCTGTTGTTTTAGCAAACTAGCGGACATGTTATAGCAAAGTAATTGTTTTATGTGGTGCTATTTATTGCATCATGCATTGTTTATTTCTTTTTACACAGCAATGTGTTGACTGCAAACGGAGGGAATTAACCATCTGCAATGTCACTCCTTGCACTGCCAAATGGAGTCTCCAGTGTTGGCAGCTTCATCCCAGAGATGGAGCAGGTCATCAGCTGCCTGGAAAGAGGGACGGTCGTAACAAAATTTTTCCCTCGGAAAAGGCCTGAACGGAAGACCCTTGTGCTGCGACGGGAAACCAGGCAGATTGTGTGGTCAAAGGCTTCCACAGCTAAGAACTTTGAGGGAGCAGGTAAGATCATACATCTATTAATATTTTAGGTAATTTTTATTAGTGAGATTTTGTTTAATTCCAAAATCATCATCATGTCTTTTATGTACTTATCAAACAGGTTTTTTTTTTGGTTACATAATGCATTTTTTGTGCAGAACAGATTTTCCATCTCATTCCTACATGCTCATATGAGAAAGTTAGGCAGGTTAATTTTGGTGCTATACAAATTTTAATTTTGCTCCTATATGCTTAAGGTGTTAATATTTAAAAGTGTTAATTTGAGTAGTGTGGTTTAGTTTGATTGTCTTTGTCTTTTCGCACTTTCTTTCCTCTCCTGCATGTATTTTTGATGAGAGAATAAAGACAGTGGTAAATTTCTCGTAAGGGACAGACTGATTTAATCAAATTTACAGGAGAAATTACTTACCGAATGCAGTTTCTTTATACTTCTGGAAGTTCGGGGAAGTGTTTTCTTGCATCGTTTATTGAATTTTGCCGGTAAATCCTCTATTTTTCGATATAAATGTGTGTGACCGATGCACGAAAGCTCTTGCATCCATTTACTTCCAGGTGGATGTAGCCTGTGTGTGATGATGTAATCACGGTCAGTGTTTCCAAACATGTGTTTTTGTAACTGAAGGAGGTACGTTTCCGCAAATGGTTCATGGGGCTATGCAAGAATGGTGTGTGGGGCTATGCATATTTTTATCGAAACCAATTTTTATCTATTGTAACCTATACGTGACCCTACCTAACCTAACCTTACCGGAAATGGTTCGTGGGGCTATGCATCAATGGTTTTTGGGGCTACGTAGGTATTTTTGGGTGCAGTGGGGTGGAAACACTGCATGCGGAGTACGGTAGTGCAACTGTGACCGCCATTTTGTGTGTTACCGAAGGCAAAAAGAAACGAAGAAAACTTACTCGGTATGTCGCAAATAGAGCTTATTTCCGTGAAATAAGTGAAATGCCACCTTCAGCAATGTTTCTCAATGCAGAATACGTAAGTGCGAATATTAAAATTAAATGAACTAGCAAATTTCAGCTGTCTGCCCTTACGAGAAATTTACCAAGACGGTTACTGGCACAGTTACTTTTCAAGACATAATTTTCGCACAATATATATTGTATTATATAATAATTTCTGCAACTTTTACATTCGCAGATCAGTTTTTCGAACTCTATACTTAGTTCCAATAATTTTTAGTATTCTAAACATATTAGTAACCTTCCTGTACTTGTAATAATCAATGTGGAGTTGAAACGTGGACCACACAAATCTGTCATCTGTCAGGAGCAAGGTGATTTTAATCTTGATCATCTTTTGGTATCATCAATCCATCTTCATCTTCACCTTGCTACAAGCCTCTTATTAATAGGTTTTCCAATCCTGTAAACTTCTTTTTCCCCCATACCCTTAATGATTTGTTTTTGGTTGGTTATTTTTATTTTACTTCACTTTTCTGCCACGTTTGGCTAATCACGAAGCTATACCTTTATTGTCAAGGCAAAAACAAACAAAATAGAGTTCACCAAAAAAGAAGTGTGTTGCAATTCTGCAAGACAATGATGCAATGATAATGCTTCAGTCTTCAATCCTGTGTGATTAAATGCATCCACATCATTCATGTGAAAAAAAATATAAAGTACAAAAACATAGATAATGTATACATTCCAATGTTAATATCAGGAAGATTAATTGTCTCACAGATTATGTATGAAGTCAACATTTATCCTCATTATCACAATTAATACAGACATAATGTTTGTAAAATGTAATAATTTAAGAATGTCAGATATGCTAAAGGTCCCGGGTTCGATCCCCGGCCGGTTCAAATCCGGGAACTTTTCTAACGGTGGAAGCGGCCCCGGAGCCCACCCAGCGTCGAATACCATGGGTACCTGGGGGAAACCCTGGGGGGTAAAGGCGGTCAGGGGCGTGATGCTGATCACATCACCCCCACTCACGACCGGATCAAGAAAGTGTGGGGCGTTACCCCCACACCCCCTATATGCCATCATGGCGTGGTGCTATGCACCGGGGAACACTTTACCTTTACCTTTTTAGATATTTTCTGATCTTCGAAGAATCTTTTTGAAATTGTGGACATCCAACTGACCTTCAAAGTTTTTTTAAAATTTATTTTGAGTTTGTGACTTGTACTTCGTTGACATGCATGTCCGAGCAATTTCCCGTAATTTTTTCGTGTACAATGTACATAATTATTTTTGAAAGTGTGGGAGCTTGCATAAAATTGTCTCATCTCTAAATCTAGTGGATCTTCGGGAAGTGAAAGAAATTCGCCCTGGCAAGAACTCGAAGGACTTTGAGAGGTGGCCTGATGATGCAAAGAGAATGGAGAGCTCTAAATGTTTCGTGGTGCTGTATGGGATGGAATTTCGCCTGAAGACACTCTCAATAGCAGGTAATGGAGTATTTGTTGCATGTTTTACTGTTGTTCATAGTCTGCAGAGGATTATATTTTATCTTATTAAGTGAAGCCTTGTAATCAAGGTGTTCCACGTTTGATTCCCAGTGGAGGCACAGTGGCTCAGACCCCACTTTAAACTATAGGTCCCGTCTTGATTACCCTATCTAAGCATAAAGTGGAATTTCAACAAGCTTGGTTTAGAGAGATGAAGATTCCTTGCAAAACAAACATGTTCATTTGCATGTCTGATTTTATACTTGTTTCTTTAAAGCACAGCTAACATTTTAGTACAATAAAAGGTAATTACTTACCTTGATGCATCATATGATTTGATGTCCAATACTTTACCAAGACACTTGGCTTCCTCAGAGAGGGCGAAGAACATTAAGAATATCAAAAAGAATATACAAGAGTAGGAAGATCTGAACAATTCTGCAATACATTTTAAACTTCCTTTGGATACTCATTGTTATATTATTACTAGGGCTGAGCCGATGCCAATGTATCGGTATCGGTTGAAATTTGTTTACCGATACCTGCTGATACTTTTCCGGCATTTTGTTTTTTTACAAGCTCTGCAAAAATACCATGCGACACTTTCGCGGTATCTAATTATCCTGGTAATTTTGCAAATTCGAAGTTTCTTTCAATCTTGCACCAGTTTTGTGAAAAAATGAATTTTGTATTAACACAACATGTAGTTTAATATTTTGATGTAATTCTCAAATATTTTAAATAAAATATATTGGTAAATTGATGCATATAATTAGTGAAATACTTACACACTAATATTAACCTATATTTTGAACAACTTTTAATTATTACAATTTCTAAGGATCAGTATATTTTCAGTGTGATTGGCTCAGTCCTAATTATTACTGTTATCTTCAACATGTAAGTACTCCCACTCTGTCATATTCTCCCTGAGGAAACCAAGTGACCTTGGTGAACCATTAAGCATCAAATTTTCTGATACATTAAGATGAGTAATTAACAAAACTTATTTTTATTTATTTGAAATTGGAGAACTTCAAATTAGACATGGACGATGATTTTCTCGACCTTTCAGTAATTTTGAACCATTTTCACGGCATGGCTCACATGCTTGTTCTGATTACTGCGGTTGAATTGCTTCGATTATGAGGATATGTGTCACTCAAGCACATTAATAATTTGGAAAAGTTTTCTGTAACAGAGTATTTGATTCCTTACAGGTTGTCCATCTAATTCCACTTGTAGAGAACTTAGGATGATAAACCCATACTTGTATAGCTGAAATTTTTAATTAGCATAGAATTGGATTGGATTGATTTGGTGTTTTAAGTCCATTTTATGCACATTAAGGCTAATTGGGACTGGACCTACAGTTTAAAGTGGGATTCGAACCACTATGTGCCTCCACCGGGTATCGAACCCTGGACCCCTTGATTACAAGGCAATGACGCTACCACTGCACCATCGGGGAGGCCCCTAAATTAACATAGAAATATAAGTATTTAGTTCTTAATTATTTTTATCATTTGTTTCTGATTACAGTGGAACCTTGATTATATGAGTTTTTCAGGGGACCAAGCTGAAAGAACTTAAAATGCAGGAAATTTTAAAATCTAAGAAAATTGTATAACATCCTGCTGTGTTGGTACCATAATAAATGTATAATGTGGGAAAATGTAAAATCAGGGAATGTAAAATTGGGGTTCCACTGTATTTGTTGTATTTGGCATCATAGAGGTAAAGCTATGCCTTATACACTGCAACGTACCATAAGAGGCATATGGTAGTGCAAAGATAGAGCCCCACTCATAGACAATCTCTGACATTTGTGGAGGTAATGTGATCAGCACCACACTCCAGTATTGGTACATATTTGGTGATAATAATTATACACTTACCCTGCAGTACAATCTGGAATATAGCATTGAGTGTTTATTTGTATACATCAATATCAAATTGTATGCCATTGTCTTGTATGATGCTTTGTTAGAGCCTAGTGTGTATAAGATCTGATTCACTGCATTTATAATAAAATTACATTTTAGACTTAACCTAACCTACCCTAAGTATTTGAACTATCTTTGTGTATGTTGAATGTTTTAAAGAATATTATTTTGTTCCTCTCATATGTATATTACAACAATTTCTCTTCTCCCCCAACAACAAAACAAAGTTTGTGAGTAATATTAGTCATTTGTTTCTCTGTTTAAATACGTTAATTTTGTTCTTCCAGCATTATCGGAGAAAGAATGTGACCACTGGGTTCGCTGCCTTCAGTATCTTGTTCGTGACACATTGTTGTCACCATATCAGCTACAAGTTGAACGATGGCTGCGGAAGGAATTCTATACCATGGAAAGCCCAAGGGAAACGTGAGTTTGAACACAGTATTAGTTTTATGATTATGTTTGAAAGTTTAAATCCAAAATATAAACATATACGAAAGCTCTGAAAATGGAGGAATTTATTATTGTAAATTGGTAACATTGACTGTGAAATGTCTACAGCAAGTGGCCATAAGCATCTAGTTTCACATGATGATTGACTAATGATCACATACCAATAAAAGTAATCAAAGGTTATTTAATATGTTATATTATAACTGTTGCAAGATATAACAGCAATGAAATTGTGTACTGTGTAGACTTGGAAGTTATAACCGGAGGGTTTACTAGCAGAATTTTTTTTCATCTTAATATTCTTACATTATATTAGTTTTTGTATTTTTATAATTTTTTTTTTAGTGTAACATTGAAAGATCTAAAGGCATTCTTACCTCGAATCCACTGTAAGATGCCAACTAGTAAGCTACGAGAGCTCTTTCAAGAAGTGGACACCCGGAGAAGAATGGAATTGAGTTTTGATGAGTTTGTAATTTTCTACCACAAGCTCATGTTCGATGAAAATGTAAGTATGCTATAAATGTAGTGTTACCATAATTGTATATGTAAAAATAATTTTAATTTATAAATAATGAGGAAGAAACACAAAAATTGTATAAAATAAAAATAATATGCTGTAAAAATAAATTCCAATGTCCCACCATAAACTTGAAAACTACCTGAAAGTTTTTAATAGCTAGCTAAACATGCTATGAAACTAAAGGTTCAGGACTATTGTCCCAGGCTATGATGCCAAAGGCCATCTGGGGTCAAACTTGACTCCATGGTGAAAATATGCTAATTTTGAATTAGTTAATGGTCAGTTGAAAATATATTTGTTTCTTAGAAAACAAACATCATTTTACATCCCAAAATAACAGCAATATGCGACAATGAGATGATTCCGGTTAAATTTCCAATATTCACTTTCGAATGCAATGATTTGAATACATTTTAATTTTGACACATAAAATTACAACAATGCATAACAATGTGATGCAACAATGAGATTATTGTATTTTAGCCTATCTAGCATTCCCATTCTATCTGGCCGCGGTGGCTCAGTCGGTAACGCGTCTGACTACCATGCTCAAGGTCCCGGGTTCGATCCCCGGCCGGTTCAAATCCGGGAACTTTTCTAACGGTGAAAGCGGCCCCGGCGCCCACCCAGCGTCGAATAACATTGGTACCTGGGGGAAACCCTGGGGGGTAAAGGCGGTCAGGGGCGTGATGCTGATCACATCACCCCCACTCACGACCGGATCAAGAAAGTGTGGGGCGTTACCCCTACACCCCCTATACGCCTTCATGGCGTGGTGCTATGCACAGGGGAACACTTTACCTTTACCTTTACCTAGCATTCCCAATTTTAGAAGTTCAGTATTCACTTCTGTATGGAATGGAGTATAGAAATTATACAATGGTTTCATAGAAAACTGTGGAAGAAATGAGGAATTACTATGACGTAAAATGCAATGGAGTAGATTCAATCTTATTCACCCTATACCTTTCAAAGTTCTGCATGGTGTAGGAAGTGAATCTGCATATTACTGTTGCTGTTTTGATATATCTTGGTATTGCAGGATTTTTGTATCGTTGTGCTGCATATGGTGTCACCAGTTCGCGAGCAATACTTAATAAAAATTCCTTCCTTTTTATCTTTCTCTGGGAGTGATCCTTGCAGATGTTGTGTTGTCCAATTCATTTGTAGCAAATATAAGAATTATCAGCAACATCGTACACAGAGTCAGCATCACAAGCATATTCTTCTTCTGCAATATCTTGTGAACGTAACAACGAAACTCACAAACATATACGTGAGAGATATAGTGACACAAAAGTCTACCTCAAATCAAATTTGACCTCTCATGGAAATCACTAAAGTATAAAAACTATTCAGCAAGAGCACAAAACTATTATGGTGACCTAATGAATAGTTGCCATGACAGTCAGAAGCCAGAAAATTCATAGGGCATGAAAATTGTATAAAGGAAACACGAAATAAATAAAGCAAAATAGTGAAAAAATCTTTGATGCATTTTTAATTTAAGTGTTTAAATTGTTTGTGATTGTGTATCTAATTACTAAGGTAATGTCTTATAAACAATAAAATTTAAAAAATCCTATTACGTGTCTTATGTGGAGGAGGTTAACAATCAGCTTGTAATTAAATGGTCTTGGCTTTGAGCAGGTCACATTAAAGTCCAGATCAAATTAGTCTGAGCATTAAATAGACTTTATCTACTGCTGATATTTCATTACTATGTATTCTAATAGATATTTGAGTATATTCATTTATTCATGTAAGATATAAGTATATTACAACAATCTGTAATGGTAACTACCATGTGCTAGTTTAATATTTGACTGGCAGGAATACAGTGTATTGTACTTTGTATCTTAATATGCACGTGTTGGTGTATCTTTGCAGGCATTTAGAGAGAGCTTTTTGCCGTACTCTGGGAATGGTGAAACAGTGACATTGCAGGAGTTTCAAAGTTTCCTTAGAGAAGAACAGAGCGACCCTTTAGGGGATGACGATATGCAGGTTTCTCAATTCATGAGGGATTATCTCCAGGACACGCAGCGAAACGTGCAGGAACCATATTTTACCATCAGTGAGGTATAAACCAAGCAAGTTTTAAATTTGTGTAGCTGTCTGACTTTTTTCCATAAGGGGCCAAAACTTTATTGCAACAAATTGCATGCATTTGAATTCATTTAATTCAATTGGCTGAATTTAAAAACTTGATGTTAATCTTGGTTCATGAAAAATGCAAAATCTGTTGTATTATTCTGTAAAAGAAAATATCCATGACATGATAGGAAATTTTCGAGGACTAAATTCCAAAAATGAAAAATATGAGTTCTTATATTTGGCAAGAAAAACAACATGTACAAATTCCATCCAAATCTGAGGTGAAGTCGTCAATGTATACCATGTCAGAAGCATTAGACAGGGAACGACCCTTGACTGTGCAGTGTTTACCTGCATAAAAATAAGTGGTAATGTATACACGTTTAACAGTGTCTTGTGTGATCGACCTCTGTAGAAAATTGGTTAGCACAGCTACAACTCCGGGATTCCCGGGTTCAAATCCCAACCAGGGCATGGGTGTTCTTTGTGTGTGCTACTTCATCAATTTTATCATATCATCATTCATCTTCATTTTCACTATTAGCCAAAAGTATCAGAAAAATGAAGTAATATAAACCATTGTAGTATTGTATGTTGTGCAGTAGGAACTTGATTTTACGTGTAGCAGCAGACCGAGATGAAACATCTTGAAATGCAGGGAAATTTTACAACATTCTGCTTTGTTGGGTCCATAGAGATTGAGCGTATGTTGTAGGAAATTGTTAAACCCAGAAATATGAAATTGGGCTTCTACTGTATTATGCTCTTTTCTTTCTTACCATTGAAGTTAATGTAGAGGAAAAAAAGGAAAACCAATGTGGAAGAAATCATTTGCTTAGCCACCTTACTAGAGACTATGAACTAGCTTCTACCATAAAGCAGGTGATGTTAATATATCAGCAACATTTTAAGTTATGTTGCATTTGGTAGCATAAGGAGAAGATAGTTGAGCTTAAAAATACAAAGGCAAACTCAACAACGGCATCACTCAAAATTATAGCTCGGGTACAGTGCCTTGAATAACGTAGTGTCGAAAACATCACTGTTCTGGGCGCTCTGGCTGTTTCCATTCAAATATGATACCGCTAGAGGCGCTGATGTCAGTACAGCGGCATGGTATTAGTCTGCTTATAATGGAAGTAAATGGAGTTTTCGCTGCAACGTCAGGTTCTTTTTCATGAAGCATTTCCATGAATGTGATAATTGCTATGATATTTGGTACAGTGGTTGCGAATATATTAACGAACATTCTAGATAGGCGACCACGTCCTGTTATCGTTACTTTCATTAATAATATGGGACAAAATATATGCGTGAATGCTGTTGGTAACTAAATTTTTGTGTATGAATTAGGTTCATTATTATTATCATCATAATTTGTTTTAAACAGATACACACTGAAGCATTTGTATTTTTGGTCTTTTCTTCCACTTTAAACTAATCGCAGCGATGATGATAATGATGATTGCATGAAACTACAAGGAGAAACCCACAAAACTTCCTTAGTGCCATCGACATGAGTGTAAGGAAACTTTCAGACCAATGGGACAAGCGACACGGGATTTTCACACTGATGTGACTAGTGGCACAGATACTTCCAGACTGTAAAATAGCATTCATTTCGTATGAGGGTTCAAACAGCAATCGACACGTTCATATGCCGTATTCACATGCTACTTGTTACTTCGGTCTGAAAGCTCCTTAAAGGAAGGGTGCTCAGACCGAAGCGACGTGTCACAGGGGGAGTTTTCCAACTAACGTAAGTGACAAGTGACATGCTGCCTTCAATCTATTAGCAAGCGTTTGCTGCTAATTTTGCGAACAGCAGATCTAGATGACACAATAAACCGCATGTTACAACAAAAGATCTAGGCAACACGATAAGCCACACGTGTCCCTTTGTCGCTTGCGTGTTGCTCATACTGGGCCCTTTTCCTCAATAGCTAGCAATGTGTTGCCGTGGTTTGTTGTTCTCGTGCATGCGCAATGCAATGAGTGTCTTGCTTTAGGGAGATTGCGCACCAAAGCGACAAGCGGCACGCGACACTTATCACTTGAGGATTTCACCAACCGAATGCTGGCCTGTGCTGCCCATCATGCTGCTACGATGTGAAATGTTGCTCTTGATTGGTTCGTTTCCAAGCGACATGTGTTGCTTCGGTATGAAACTTGCCTTGGACCGGAGGACCCCTGTCTCTTTGGTGTGAAATCCCTGTATCGTTTGTCATGTGTCGCTTTGGTCTAAAATCTCCTTGAGGAAACGGTGCAGTCAGAGCTTGTGTCTCTACGGTTCGAAAGGCTGCATTGATTACCAACTGCTTGCATCCAAGCGACACTTGTGGTTTGTCGCCTCGGTATGAAATATCTCTCAGGATACTATTTATATTCTAATAACATAGAAAAATAAACTCTAGTACACAATCCAACACCTGACGTCCGGAATCACATTGCGATATTTCTTCTTGTGTTACGCATACTATTTATTTATTAATTTTATTTTACTTTTCTTTCCAAATTAATGCCATTTTGTGACTGCAAATCACTCCACGAATATAACAGTTTCCATCAATTCACGTACCACCTTTCAAGACAAACAAATCTACACAATTTATTCCAAAAACTAACTAAGCCACATTACTTTCATAAGAAAATTAGCAGCTGTGCTGATCGCACTGCCATCTATGTTGTCATCGGTCTCGGGAACCAGTTTCTTGGGTTGTTTCCCACAAGTTATTCAATGTGCTGTAGCTCAGGTATCTTCAACCCTGTTGTAGAAGCTAGAGAAGGGTGAACTCAACAAAATATGCCTGTCTCTTGATTGCCGTAGCTCAAGGTTTCTGACAAAGAAGATATTTTCACCCAATGGCAAGTTTACCCTTTGTATTTTCAGTGCCTCAGTTATACTGCAAATAATGTACATAACATAAGACGAGGCTGAATGATATGTGGTGTGAAGTTATTTTTTTTAATTGTATTAATAAAATTATGCTAAATTGTATCTGAATTGTGTGTTCCCTTTACAGTTCATGGACTTCCTGTTTTCCAGTCAAAATGAAATATGGGATTACAGGTACAGTGAAGTTCATCAGGAAATGACAAGACCTCTTTCCCATTACTGGATAGCTTCATCACACAACACGTAAGTACTGGATGCGTATTTTACATAGTAGTCATTCCTTGTCAAATTGTCATTAACAGGGCTTGGAAGCTGGAAGTTAATGGTACCTCTAAGACTATGCTAAACATAATAGTGGTTCATTTCTCTTCAGTTATAAACTGGAAACATTGTTTTTATTTTACATTTTTGTGTTATTTGTTTCATTTCTGAGTTTTCTTAACTAGAGTTTGCTCTGTCACCATTTTGTAAATGTCAGTCTCATTTACTTTACAATGTTGATAACTACTACACATTGTCTTTACGATGTATTTAGGGTATTACAGTGGCATCAGTAAACATCCATTGGAATTTAATAACTGATACTGTTTGGTGCTTTAGCATTGCAGTGAGAAATGAATTTTGTGGTTCAACTCAGACTTATATGTATTGTGCATAAACTTCAAGTCAAAATATAAGTACTGTAATGCTTACTTTTCATTACCATCAATAATTTGTGAAGCATCAAACATTGGATTGTGTTGACTTATGCATACATATTTGCAAGTATCATATCTCTTTATCATTTTTGGAAGTTGTAAGAGCTTTTATATTAATACTGGGAACTTCTGCTTGGCTGAATGTTTAGCACTCTTGTCCTTGGTGCAAAACATACCAAGTTCATCCTCGGTGGGATTTCAAAAATGTTGGTGTTGACCCAACGTCAGTAAAAACCCATTTCCCTCGGACATCAATCGGAACAACCAAGAACTTACCAACACTGCAAGACCGCTATGACATCTTCTGGTAGACACAGCAAGCAATGTCACCAGAACCTCTACTGTGTCGTCTTCAGTCTCTCAATCAGCCCTGATGATGACTCCGAGGTGGAGTTGAAAACTTGGACAAATTGTCTCGTGTCATGCTCTTGATGTGTTTTGTGTTGTTTTCAACAATAATTTTTTTCTGGTTGTTTAAATTACATGTCTCGTAACACATCTTGTCAAAATTTACCATACCTGAAGCCAGGCATTTATTCTAAATGTTAGTTCTTCATTTATATTGTAGGGTTTGTCTTCTATAATTATAATAATATTAATGTCATTTTGAAGCCTAAACGTACTTATTTTGAATATGTATTTACGTAGATTTTGGATAGTTGTACTTCAACCAAATTTTGATTTGCTGCAGAAAACTCACTTCTCTTTCAGGTACCTAACAGGCGATCAGTTCTCTAGTGAATCTTCCACAGAAGCCTACATCAGGTGCCTGAGAATGGGTTGTCGGTGCATCGAGCTGGACTGTTGGGATGGACCAGACGGCATGCCTTTTATTTACCATGGTCACACATTAACCACAAAGATCAAGTTTCTGGATGTAATAAAAATTATTAAGGAGCATGCATTCGTAACTTCCGAGTAAGTCAATTTATGTACCACATTGAAAGAATTAAATCTTTTGTTAAGTTACTTGTATGGGGTCAACTAGGATAAATAGGCAAAAAGAGCAATGTAAAATAAGAGAGACTAATACATTCTTTATGTATAATTGTGATGTACTACATGGCATGAAATTGAAACAAAATATTTCATGAATATCTAGTTTGTATCAACAGAGGCTGAAGAATTTACAAAACGTACGATTTCGTATCCATTCGTTGGGTTTGATTGATTTGGTTTATTTTACTTTGCATTTCTGCCACTTTTGGCTAATCACAAAGATGGGGATGAGTAGAGAGAGCCACATGTTATGGTGAATAAAACATCAAGATTTCAGTGCAAAAACTGGGCACATTTCAACATCAACAGCAGTATAAAAAAATGGCATATTGGTGTTAAAATAGTGAATAAAACCCTAAATTTGATTTAAAAATTACACCTACTACACAAAAAAAAAAAAATTTCCCATCCTGTAGAAAATTTATGTAGTTATCAAAGTAATAAGTTTATTCCTATGTAAGGGAGTCCATTTTTGCTTCTAAACTATTTGCAGCAGAATTAATCTATTTTCTGTGATTTGCATAACTCGTAGGATAATTCAGACTTCAGAAATTGCCGCGTCTGTAAATAAAATCTAAATTTCGTGTTTCAAAGTTTATTTCCCATTTTGCAGCTCATTTCACATTCTTTCGTGACAAAACATGGTAAGAAAATGTACCTCACACCTTTCAAAAACATGAAAATGAACATTACAGTGTGTTATTTCACATTTCGTGTTTTCGTCAAAAATGAAATATGCATGCCTCTAGGGATGACTGATGATTTGATGAAGGGGCATTCACAAGGAACACCCATGCCCAGGTCGAACCTGGGATCGCTGGCATTGAAGCATGCTGTGCTAACCACTCCTCCACGGAGACTGGCCAATTTCTTGGGGCAAGGGGAGGAAGAAAGAATCTCCAGGTACAAATTCATCGGTTCCTAATGATGCAAGTCTCTACTGCAATGTGATGCAAATTAGGTACTCGTATTAGTATTTGTTTGTCCCTTGAAGTGCAAATCAGTAATTGATGTAATTGCTTTGGCAGGTACCCAGTCATTTTATCCATAGAAGACAACTGTTCATTGCCCCAGCAGAGAAAGATGGCTCATGCTATGCAAGAGGTGTTTGTGGACATGCTGCTGACGCATCCCATTGACAAGAATGAAACGCAATTGCCATCTCCTTTAGCTTTAAAGAGGAAGATCATTTTGAAGCACAAAAAGCTCCCGGAAGGTGTCGATGAGGGATCTTTCACAGCAAGAGAGGAAGATGGTAAGCAAGAACAATTTTGTAACCAAATAGCTTTTCTTTTTTCTTCCCTTTCCTTGTTCTTTCCTCTTTAGATGGAGGTTTTCAGATACCAGTTTCCTTTCCTGTTAATGAATTCTGCTGTGTGTTGAGTGCAGGCTAATTATGCTTAGACTCATATCAGGGTTTAGTACTGTTCAATTTTAGTCACCCAGGTCCAGTGTCTAGAAGCTCATGTGTACACCATTAGTTTTATTGCTGACTTCAATACCGCTCATGATTAATGCACACTTTTTTTTTCCAAAATTTTTGCCCCTCAAAAACTGGTATTATCCACGGAATAATTCAACCAGCCAACATGAAACCACACATGTTCTCACTATGTCACTATCAACCCAATAGAGCATGCATGGGACTTGATGAAACAGCATGTCTGATAACTGGATGCACGAATCGCCTCCATACCTGCATTGAAGGCAGCATTTCACGTAGCCTTGTTGGTCATACCTTCCAACTACTTCCGTCATCTTGTTGAATAACTGTCACATTGGATAACTGCTGTTCTGTGGGCAAAAGGAGACCCTTGACAATACATACATGATCTTTTGGCTCCCTCCATACCATGGGAACAGAAAATCTCATCGAAAGTTTCTAGCGTTTCAGACACAGAGAAAGGGTTATTGCAGAATGGTTACAATATATGTGTGAAGACCACTCTTTAATAGTGGGAGCACTTCATTCCCACATCTTTCAACAGCAAGGAAGCGTACAGAACATCTCTTGAATCCAAGAATAAATATTCTTCTGAAACTGTTTGTATTTTTAATATTTTTTTGAGAATTTTACTGTGTGATCGGTACATTTTTACACACACTCATCACAACGTATGTGGAAATAAAATAGTAAAATTTTACCAGCTGCCTTTGAAGTCTTAAGAACTAGAGCAAAGCAAAAATTTTCATTATCATATTCATACTCAGCATCCTCAAATATTTAAATTCACGTAGTTTGGTTTCTGATTTTTTTTTCTTTTTTTTGGAGTGGGATGCATGGTTGGGACAGACCAGTGTTATTCAGATAATCTTAATTTTGTTAAGATTGTCCTACCATTGCAAATACTCCTTGTGCTGGTATGCTGATACACTTATGGAACTACTAGATCATCAATCAATCCTGGGATTGATTGATTGAATATCAAATTAACTGTATCTTACAAACTGAATGCTTCATCTATTTTAAAACTTCTATAGTCCCTTTTATGACTACCCAGAGTGCATTGCAGAGTTGCTGCCTTTGTGGCCAATGAATATTGAGTTGTCAATTCGTGATCCTCAAAACCAGAAGGTCTGCATTTGAAACCTGGCATCAGTGTTCCTTTGTGTATTTCTCTTCATCAATGTCATTGAACGTGATTCATCCTCATTGTTGCAGTTAGCACTAAAGAGGCAGAAAAGCAACATAAAATATGAAGATGGGTGACAGATGATTATCGTTTGGAGTTGTAGCTTTCCACGGATAGTAATAACAGTTTGTTGTGAATGATCAAACAAAAGTTTGTTGCACAACTTTGCATTGCAATACTTTTCAGATGTTGGATGATAGTATATTTCCCTTTGTATATAAGATTTAGCATAGTGCAGAGGAAAAAGTGGCAAAAGTGTTGGGGGGAGGGGGGTGCAACTTCCCCTCTAATCGCAGCCACCGCACAGGTGGTGATTCGAACCTGGGGCCCTTGTCATCGTTGCATGCTGTTATAAACAATCCGCAGAGGAGGTCAGCATTAAAAATAAATAAATACTAAGTGACGATCATGATATCCATTACTTTAATGTTATTGAATTATGATGGTTGTGGGATCCTGCTCTCTGTCTACAGGCTGGGATTCATGGGGTTAAGAATGGAGTTTGTTACATTGTAATATGTCAAGTAGTTCTCGAGTAATTGTAACATGAAGTTGACGCTTGAAACAAACGATTCTCACAAGTTGATTCGTGTGTTGTAACATACATATCCCTCTTTTGACACTATTTGTGTATTGTAACAAACATATTACTCTTCTGCATACTATGTGTTGTGCTTAGGAAAGTTATGTTCCAACAACTGCAGGTTACAAAAAAATGTGTAGTTTGTACATAAGTAAGCTTTGACAAATTATCTAAAAGGTTCTGATACATATTTCTGAGTTAATAATTATTTGTAAAGAGTATAAATTTTAAACATTCCACCATCAGTTACATACATAAAGGTTAGTACATTAACATCTTTCTAATTTTTAATTGGCGTTCATTCATTTACGTCATAATTTTTAGTACATAACAATCAACTCTTCTCTTTTGGTCATGACAAATCTTTTAAGTTTTCAACTTTTAAACTTTGCACCTTATAGATTTTTTTTCTTTCTTTCTTTGAAAATGATTTATCAAAGCAAGCAAGGGTGTAACAAAGTACACTGATTAACTAGATGTTTGTGATAGTGTATGTACGTCAAAACTGTTGCTGAGAAAATATTATTTTCAGACTCTGAAAAGGCTGAGATGATACTTATCTATGGCTAGTGCAGGAAAAATGCAGCAGAAGCATGCAGGCTGTATGCACGACGGCATTTGCGCTCAGCCCTGCCGACAGGCATAGTGGGGATGCACCTTCACACTCAACTTCACGTTACAATTACTTGAGAACTACTTGATATATTACAATTTAACAAACTCCATTGTTAATGAAATTTTCCATACTTTCAAATGAGCTGAAAATAAAACTGAGTTTCCATTACAGAAGAAACTAAGTTTGTGTTGAAAATCGTACTTTCTTACGTAGTTAAACGTATTGTTTCCACTAATTTAATGAGCCCCTCTCATACCTTTACATCTGCGAAAGCAGTTTTTCAATATTTATTGATGTTCACGAAGTATTTTAGGTGAGACCCTGTATATGCCTGCTTCTTTTAGAACCATGCCAACACAGCAGTATGACTCTATATTTACTAAAAAAATAATCCTTCACTTTTGCTAAGCTACATGTCTTGAAAGATGAAATATTTTGGTCAACTTTCCAAAAACTGCTGGAATCAATTCCAATATTGATTAGTGCTGTGAAGCTGGAACTTTAGGTTGGAATCCAGAATTGAACATTCTTTGTGGTGATTCTCGCACATTTCATTGAATTGTCAGTGTTCACATTGTTGCCATTAAGCTACAGAAGCAGAAAGGCTACACAAAATAACGAAACTGAGGTGAAGTGTGATAGAATTGCTAAGCCAAAGGAATATAAATGAAACTGCTTATCATCCAGTTCTACCACACTGCATCAACATGGTTCAAGAAAATGTTCCATTGTCATAAAAAATGATGACTTGAAAGATTGAAATAGGTACTTTACTATTAATTATGGTTGAGTTATGTGATTTGTCGCTGCTAATTTCAAACACTTCTAAGAAATCCTGGAATATTCAATTTTGTACTCGATTTATCATTACTTTATTTAGTCTTTGATTTCTTGTTTGATTTTTATTGCTTATATTGAGGTGTTTTGTTATTAACGTGTTGATTTTTTGATAATATTGAACTTCATAGAAAGAGATTTCAGTGCGAATGATCTTTTTTTTTTTCCTTAGGAAGAGACATGGATCTGAGGAACACTGTGAAGAATGGAATCTTATATTTGGAGGATCCAATTGACAAAGAATGGAAATCTCATTTTTTTGTTCTTACACAAAACAAGCTTTCGTACACAGATACGTTCCATGAGAATCAGGAGGGTGATGGAGATGAAGAGGAGGAGGAGACAAGCTTCCACAGGCCGAAGGAGGTGAGCAAGAAATGTGATACGCCTTTTCATTCAGTGTGGTTTTCTGTAGCTAGATTTTTTTAAAAATGAAAACAAAATGGTACTTTACTTGTTTTTCCTTTTAAATTGTTGTTGTGCTTTAAACATATTTTTGTCTTGTAGAATATAGTTGCTTCTCTGTGAGAGGTATGACGCCACTCACCAGAGTTGTACTTTACTACTGTATATGGTATGATGCATTCTGATTATGGCTGATCTGATACTGATGTCCAGAGGCACATATTTTTGGTACATAAAAAAGCAACATTTCAGTACCAAAACAGTCAATTTCGGGTTCAAAAGCAGTAAATAGAATACAATTTAGGTGTTATAGAGTTGAAAAAACGGGTCAAAATCAGTATATAAAATGACATTTTGGTTTTAAAATTGGAACATAATCCTAAATTTGATTTAAAAACTGCACTTATTACAAAATAAACATAACCCTTCTAATAGCACATTTATGTAGTTACCAGAATATTAAGTTTATTCCTATATAAAGGGGTCAGTTCTTGCTTCTCAAATATTTACAGCAGAATTAATCAATTTTCCGTGAATTGCATAACTCTCAGGATAATTCAAACTTCAGAAAGTGTCATGTCGGTAAATAAACTCAAAATTTCATGTTTACGAGTCTATTTCACATTTTGCTGTACATTTTGCATCATTTCGTGACAAAACAGGGTAGTAAAATTCACCTTACACCTCTCAGAAACATTAAAAATTAACATTAGAATGTATTATTTCACATTTAGTGTTTTTGTGAAAAACTAAATATGCATTCCCCTACCGATGCCAATGTGGTATTGGAAAATACAGATTGGATATTTTTTACCACCACTGGCTGATACTTTTCCAGGTGTTTTGTCTTTTGTGGGGTCCACAAAAAATGCTCCGTGAAACTTGAACCAAGTCTAATTATCCTGAAAATTATACAAATTTTTTTTTTTGCACCAATCTTGTGTGAAAAACTGTGTTTTGGGGACATACATCATTCCTACTAGTTGCCATCGTGATGTTGCAACATTTGAAGATGTCAAAGTCAAACAATGAAAAACAACATGGTCGTTGCTCTTCACTTCATGGTGGTCAGTGTTCAGGTGCAGGTCTTAAGAATGATGATTGACTGCTTACCTGGGTCCACTGTGGCAACTTCTATACCTCAGCAGAGGATGAGGCCAGCGGAGCTATCACTGAACAAGACTGTAGCAAGTAAAAGGAGGAGATATCCAACATTATCATCCTTCAATTCCATCATTCCCATGCTGACCCTAAAAGCGAACATCTGATTTGTACCGAACTCGTGTGAATTTTACTATAGCTATTACAGCAGACCCCGGTTGTAATTTATTGGAATTTACATTTCCCACATTATACATTCAACCTTCCTGGCCCTGATAAAACAATGCAGTATATAATTTCCCCCAATTTATAAGTTTCTTTGACTTGACAGTTTCCTGAAAGACATATAATCGAGATTCTACCATACAATAATTTTTTTTTTTTTTTTTTTTCATTATAGGGGGTTCCTAATGATGAACTACACTTCAGTGAAAGGTGGTTTCACGGGAAACTCCAGGGAAGCCTGGGAGGTCGTACAGAGGCGGAGAATCTTTTGAAAGCCTATTCGTCTTTGGGTGATGGAACATTTCTGGTTCGGGAGAGTGAGACTTTTGTGGGTGACTACACTTTGTCCTTTTGGTAAGTGAATGCTCAAAGTGTTGACGTTCAAATTAATCTCTATTCAAGGATAATGTTCAGTGTGTGGCTGGGAGTTATAGGAAGTTGAGAATTTTACAATGTAAAATCCTGGTAATTTACATCTCTACGCTGGAAGAAACTAAACTGTGTTTGGTACAACGTGTCATGTTTCTGCGCTAGCGATCGCTCAATAGTTTCTGTGCCAATGAGAAACAAGGGATAAGTCATCTGCTGGGCAGCGAGGAGCAAATGGCAGCCAGAAGAGAGGTGCTTACTCAAATGCTGTTGCCATGTTGTAGTCTAACTCCCAGGTGTTTTGTTTGTGTCTTGTTGAAGAAGCTTGTTTTGTAAGCATGGTGCTGGTTAGTGTGGTGTTATATTAATATGCATATCTTAATCTCAGCCTGGCCTTGGCTTTCCCCAAAGCAGAATTCTCTGTCTACAGCAACAACGCCGCGTGGTTTCTGCTAGAATAGCCAATTTTCAGCAAGCTAGGCATAGCCAGGGCTAACTCGTTAGCTCAGTTGGTAGAGTAATGGCACAGCATGACAGAGACCCAGATTTGAGTTTTGGCCGAGTCTGCAGTTTTGCTAAAATATCTACATAAAATGCAAAATGCATCCAATGGTGGAAAATCTGTAAAACTAGAAGTAATTATGTAAACTTACAATGATTTTTAATGAAGTGATGCTAGAAAGTAACTGAGAGACTCATTTTGGTCATGTGTACAGGCTAATAACCTTAATCAATGCATGCTTTTAGTTAACTCGAAAAAAACCACCATTACTTGATCTTCACTTCAGTATACAGCTCTCATCTTTGATTCCCCTACTATAAACAAACTCACTAACAGAAACTTCATGATGATCAACACAACACTTTGAATTAGCGATTTCAATGCAAACAATTTATATATTTCTAAAATTTATACCTATTTAGAGTAATTTTAAGTGGCTTTTTGTGTGTGTGTAAAAATATGTCTTAGAATTATTGGCATCAATGTTGATTAAAATAGTAATATTTGCTAAAGCCTAGTCCGTAGCTCGAGTTTTAAACTGAATCCACGATATACTATTTCCTATATCAGCCCTGGCCCACAGATCACAACATAGCACATAGAAAATTAGAACACCAACTTCATGCTAGTATTACCAAGGTAAATAACAGAGTATTGGAGAGCTTTTCCAGTTGTAGTTTTCAAGTCCTCTGTTTTATTATACCATAGCATTGCTAGCTCGAAGATGGCAAAATGTTGGTGTTTTAACTTTTTGTGTGTTGTGAATTGTGGGCCTGGACTGGTACAGATAAGCACATGTTCTGTCCATTATGTCAAAAAGGATGTATTAGTTCCATTAACTTTATGCAATACCCAGCATCATAAATTTTTAACACTTGTGCTTAATGGATGTGCCATTATCCTTTTGCATGTATCATTATCAAATTATTTGCTTTTGTAGAGTTGTTCTGAGATCAAAAAATTATATTTAGGTGCCAGATTGTGTGATGTTGTTATGTCATTGCAGGAGACAGGGGAAAGTGAACCATTGCCACATTCGATCAAAGCAGGACAGAGGTCAAACAAAATATTACCTCATTGATACAAATTGCTTCGACAGTCTCTACAGCTTAATCACACATTACCGAACACACCCACTTAGAAGTCAGGTAGGTACAGAGAAGCTTCAAAAAGGAAAAGTAGTTATTTGGTAGTGATGAGTTAATATTTTAATCAATATTGTCGTACTTATGAGACTCAGACTTCGTTTTAAGCAAATAAACTTATATTATTTATAAGCATATATATTTATAATTACAGGGGAACCTTGATTTTATGTTCCTGGATTTTACATTTTCCCACTTTTTAAGTTTTTTGAACTGGTCCCCTTAAAAATGTAAATTCGAGGTTCCACTGTATGCTGAAGAAAGTGTGCAAGATAAAGAAATAATAGACATTACGTAGGCCCAAGTAGATACCATTGCCAATGTATCGGTATTGGCTGGATTTTGTTTACCGATACCGATCAATACCTTTCTGGCATTGTGCTCTTTTGCAGGCTTCGCAAAAAATGCCACAAGACACTTTTCCAGAGTCAAAGTATCCTACAAATTATGTAAAATTCAAAATTTCAATTTACTTTGCATGAAGATTTGGTGAAAAACTGTATTTTGTGATTACTTGCCAGGTATTTTAATAATCTGATGTAATTCTTGAATATTTTGAAGCAAAACTCTGGTAAATTAATGCATATAATTGGAGTGAAATACTTACCAGCTAATATTAATAAATTATTTGAACAACTTTTAATTGTTACAATTATCAAGCATCAATATTGCCACCATTGGGAATCAGAAGAGTATTGGAATTAGTATAGACACCAATTCAAACTGGTATTGGTTCAACCCTAACATTACATCATAGTTCCCACTTACCTGGAAGTTCCATAAAAATCAGGGAAATCAACCTAATGAGTTGTCATTGAGACCTAGAGAAGTAATGTTGCAAATATGAAAAATTCAGTGAATATTAGTTTTTTTTGTACTTACCAGGTTTTGGGAATTAAAAGAAATTTTGCTTTTTTCTTCAAAGGTAGTGGCTGTTACCGTGATTCTGTAATAAAGGGGCCCTAAATTGGTCGGTATCTTACTTTCAAAATGTAGGGCTAGTCCCAATGCATAAACTTTTGCTGAACTTTAATATATTGAACTGTACTTGAACACACATGACTGTTATTAGCATGTTAAAATATTAAGAGTATCATGTGGAGATTTATTCAGAAATTACTTCAAAAATTTGTTTTCCGGAAATAAAAGGGACAAGAAATATGAGTTTTCCAAATATGCAAGATTTTTTACAGTTGCAAACACACAAAATGTTTGTATACTAAATATAAAAGAAAAATATTCATATCAATTTGTATTCTACAATTTCTCCCCTTTTTCTTTATTTATATAGGAATTTCTCATTACCTTGCAAGAACCTGTCCCTCAACCAAACAAACATGAAGGAAAAGAATGGTTTCACAAAAACACCACTCGTGCTCAAACAGAGGAGATGCTAAAACGTGTGCCTTCTGATGGGGCCTTTTTAGTCAGGCCTAGTGAGAAAGATGCAAATTCATTTGCCATATCATTCAGGTGAGTGAAGAAGTTTTCATACCAACATTTAATTATGCCCTTTCTTTGATTGTACTGTTGAACTTTAAGCCAACCCTAAATAATATTCACACCTAACAATACAGCAGGTTGTTTGTGATCTATGGTAACAAGTTTTGAAGGTTACAGTGGCGCCACATGTAAACGTATGGAAGCGACTCGAAATGCGGCAGTATTAGTGATACGTACAGAGTGTACAGTAGTGTGTTCAAGTGCCATGCACGCAGAATGGTGCCGGAAATCAAACCATTCTGGGAAGGGTACATCACCGCCCTTTCCGATGCAAAATACTCATAATGTGAGATTATCAAGCAATGTAAGAGGCATGGTTTCACCATCTCCAAGAAGGGCATTTCATGTGTGCTGCATAAACAAGGTAAGGCCAGGAGAGTACTGATTCCAGACGGCAAGAAACATAAGACATCCATGACCGGCAACCAGCCGGACCCCGGAGATCATTCCGAAGGTGAGGGCCCTAGTCTCCGGTCCAAAATCCAGCAACGCAGAGAGCCATTGCAGTGGAATTAGGGATCTCCGGACAACTGTGAACACAATTATCAACCACGATTTGAAACTGCAAAGCGGCATAAACAGTTCATAAGCTGCTGCCTCGGCAGATTGCAGAACGTTCCACGAAGAGCCATTAGATTAGGCATATGTGTATCTACATAAGCGACTGCAGCAAAGCTTGGGCAATATATCACCAACCACAGGGTGGAAAAAGGTTTGCAAGATTGTATCGGGAATGAAGGAAAGTTTCCCCCAAGGATTTCATGGTCATCTCAGGATACAGCTACAACGGCAAGTTAACCATTCGCCGGGTAGCTACAAATGTGAAAATTAACTTTGCCTGCGTCCTGACCCCAAATTTTCGCACAGAAATTACAGTTTTCTATGGTACAGATTCCACGATAGTCTGGCTGCATCAGGATAAGGCTTCAAGCCCCCACTTCCTGGAGGATATATAGAGAGAAACGAGATTACATACCATACCTTACAGTGACATCCCTGTTAAATCACATTTCATTGCCAATTTATATCTGTGTATTTGGGTTATTGAAAAAGACCCTTGGATGCAGAGAACCGTGAACTGTGGACAGTCTCAGCAAAGCCTGCCAGGAGGATGGAATAAACTGGATATTACTGTACTTCACACCTGCTTGCTGCAGTGGAAACTGCGATGGAGATCAATTGCTCGCACTTGTGGCTACCACATCTAACATCACCGTTGGTGGAGGCAAAGTTTTTCATCAGTTATAGATGTTTGAATTTGTTACCATAGATCACAAACAACTTCTTTAAAAGGTGGTTATAAAAAAAGGTGCATATTTGAATTCTTTTTAAATGGATACTTTTCCAAATAGCTTTTAATTGCATTCTTAATTTAACGGATTAGCTTTATGAAATAGCTTCTGACACACAGAGGATATAGTATTTAATTTTTAGTTTGCAAAATTTTTAACAAGTATGCAGTTCTTATCCTTACAAATGTTATGGAAAATGTGTATGCTGTCTTGAATCTTTTATATACAGGCACATGGGTCAGTTCATTAGACAGTGAATACCTTACATCTATTTCTTCAATCAAATTTATACTTGACTAGCTTAATTGCAAACATAGATGTAAATAAATATTTGATGGAGTTCAATAGAACACTACCATATATTTGCATGGATAAGCTTCATAGCATAAGTTAATTTGGGTTCCTTCCACCGACAAATATCACAGAGTGATGTACCAACAGATTTTTAAAGCGTTATACTGACTGAACAGCTTCACCTCACAAGGAACATTTCAGTGCCAAAATGAAGCAATATTTGAAATAAATTTTGTTTTTTGATGTGTGGTCATAAAAAGTGAAGAAATGTGTGTTTCCAAGATGTACTGCGTTTTCATCTGACTTTTTGCTATTGAATTGTATTTGGAGCCAAGTGTCACTTACATATTGAGATCTAGTTTCAAACTCGGGTGCCTATTCATAATGCAGAAAATATCTCAAAGTAACTTGTTCTACTAAGTCAGCTTTTGATGGTTCAACCTTAGTTATTTCACACTGTGAACTGCCACAAATATGTATCTTGCCTAATGTTTTTTACTTTGTTTTCAGGGCTGAGAAGAAAATTAAACATTGTAGAATAAAACTGGAAGGAAGACTGTATATAATAGGAACTGTCCAGTTCGAGTCACTTGTTGAACTAGTCAATTACTACGAAAGGCATCCTCTCTACAAGAGAATAAAGCTCAAATACCCAGTCAACAGGGATATGGTTGACAGGATGGGTAACGTAAGTATATTCTTTCCATTTTATTACCTGTGGTTAACATGCATGATGTTGATGTGTAGAAACAGAGGATGGAATGGCATCAACAGATTGTTGTTGTTTGTGAATATAGGGTATTGGTTTATCAGCATGTTTGATAGTTTTTCCCAATTATTATTTCTATAAATAGGCCATGGCTCACATCCATAATTCTGTTATTCTTTTATCATTCTTATGAATATGTAAATCATGAGTGTCTTTGAAAGTATAATTTGTTTCCAACACATGGTAAGGGCGATTTCTCACTGGAGAAACAAGTGACAATTCACTACAAGCTGCACATGGCCTGGGTAACCAATTTTTCCTTCCAATCTCCAAAGCAACACTCATTTCCCTCAGTGGTGTGCTGCTTGTTGTGGAAAGAAAGCAATGACATGGTCCAAGCGACAAGCATCCTGTGTGGCATGTTAACCACACTGCCATGTGAAAGGTTGCATTTGTTTCTTGTGGTTTGTTTTAAAGTGGCATCTCCCTTTTTTACTTTGTGAAATCTTAAACATGCATAAGTTTGATCATGGTTTAAGCAGTATTTTTGTTTACTGGCACTGTTGAGTCAACCCTGAAAGTCTGCATTTCTAACAGAGAATCAAACTGATCACCTCACTGAAGGAACAGCATCCTGAAGAGTTATATTTTCCTGGAATATGTCAAAATCATCAAGGTTAAAGTGAAAGAGTTAAATAGAGAACCAATACTGATGACTCCTTATCGGCAGATATCATCCTAGGGTCCAGATATTCAAAAGAACTTTCTATCCTCAGTTTGCTTGTCATGTGTAACATGATAAATTTTTTAGCAAGAATCTCTGCAGGGTTCAAGCAAATTGTTTGTGCGTAATGCTACAAACCTATGTCATGCAATACATGTGATTGGCAACCCTGGAATTAAAGCTAATCGTACTGGAAGGTAGGTGGTGTTGTGTATTTTTTCATGATTCAAATTGTGGCAACTAGTGTTGCTGTATCTGAGGTACAGCATTTGTTTACATTCATTTGTACAACATGATGCATGGTAAAGGGCTTTGTTCAGCATATCGGAAATTTTGATTTTTTGTAATATTTTCGTTTATTGCGAATGCAATGTGAACTCTGGGGGGGGGGGGGGGGGTTGCAAAGGAAGTTGGAACTTTTTGTCCATACTGGTGACAGATATCGTATTGTAAGCATGTAAACTATACTGTGTGAAACTGCTCAGTGGCGACAGCTTTTTTTAGGTGTAGGAAGTCATGGTAAACAGACTGAAGAAAGACTGACAATGCGTTCAATTAGGCAAGCACTATCGCTTGTACTATCCACTGCATTTAGAATGTAGCTGCAACCCTGTACCCAAGGGGGCCATGCCCCTCTAACAATGAAATATTTATGTGCGATCCTAAAATTACATACGAAAATAACATTGACAATTTTTCAGATTATGAAAGAATTTCGATTTTTCTCTTGTATAAGTGAATGTGTTGTTTGTGGAGATAAGCAAGCTCCAAAAGTCTGCAATATTTGGTCGTTTTAATTTTATGGACCATTGATGGGAGGCTAGCTACCAGATGTCTGATACCCGATTTAAATTCATTTAAATTCCTTACAAGAATCATTTATAAGAAAGTTAAAGGAAATTTGAAAACATGGTAATTTGCTGAATTCAGCACTATTCGAATACTAGCGATTGTGTTGCTAATTGTTTGTTTGGTTGGGAGAGAGAGAGAAGGGGGGGGGGAAGGGGTGGTCTTTTGGTGAGTTGAATTTTTCCAACTCTGCAATTGTATGTCCAGCTGCAATACTACCATAGCGTCGTTGTCGCATCTAATACTCCACCAGCATTTTGAATCTGCCCCACTAAAATAATTTAAAAATCCTGGGTATGGGATTACTTAGCTTACCAAAATTCACACACCGTGCCACTTGTTTCGAAAACAACCTCGAACTTTTGAGTGAACCAAGCTGATTGGTTCGACTTCACGTATTATGTGTAATACGTCTTATCTGTGGGGTCCTCCCTGCCTGTTGTCGTGTGTATTGAGGACAGCCTTGCCAACCTCCTGCTGTGTCAACACTTAAATTATGCTGAATGCAACTAATTATGTAGTTTTAAGTTAATTTATTATTTACTACAGTTAAGCAACATTGAGAATTTCACTCATCAAATCAATTACAGTGGTTCAACCAATGAAATGGGTTCAGTATTGTGTGCTTGAAAAAGTTGTAGAAAATTGGACGATTGGGAATGGTGGCCTTTATGTTTTATTTGTGACCTCCAACTTTCCACCTATTTCCTTTCATAAAATACTCATTTCCTAATCGGGGAGGATAAAGACTAGATTAAACAAGAGGGTGGACTGAGATGTGATTGTAAAAGCTTGTCCTTTAGTCGGCATAATATCTCTTGTTTAAACAAGTCCGCTAGAGAAGTACAAATAACATATAAAATATATTTCCTCAAAGTATCTTCCTGTGAATAAAATTTATTTGTCTCCCAAGGATGCAATTTAGAGCACTTTGCCATGCATAGTGTGCTATTGTTGTTTTCACATCGTGAAGGCACAATGGCTCTTATGGAGAAACCGCGCGGTGTTGCATTTAAGGTGCGCTAGCTCTTATCGGCGGTCGGGATTGTCGCGCTTGCTTCCTTTCACAATAAACATGTTGTATGTATTGTACTCGTGTATTGTTACAGTTGTTGTTACATTTGTTATAGTTGTTAGTTTTCCATGATTATTGTTGTTGTTGTTATTAATCGGAGTTAACAAAGTATGGGGAGAGAGAGACTTATGAAATGCAAGCATAATTAATCTATTTCATAAAGTAACATTCATTTATCTAATGTGTTAATACAGTAAAACAGTTTTTAACGCAAATGTTATATAATAAGTGTTACTTTAATCGGACAGTTGTTCAACATCCTCCATAGGTGAGTCTTTGGACTGTTCACTGTTGCCGTCATCAGAACTTGTCTTGTCATTGCTGGAAGAACTGCTCTCTAACCTAATGATTAGTGGTTCAATGTCATCCTGCAGTTGATCTGCTTTCCACATATTATTTTCAACCCCTTCGACGTGCCTACAGTAATTACACCATTGCTCCTGGGTGACTGATTCAAATGTACGCCTTACTATCTTCCTTACGGTTTTTAAGGTAGAATATGCTTTCTTTTTTCCTAAAGTGATGGGATGCATTGTCCGTAACAATTACTGTTATACATACATAATACTTGATCTTTGAACCACTGTTTAAACCTAATATTTCGTCATGGTAGTCGGCAGATTTTTTTTTCTTCTTTCTAAAAATACTTGTTTGGCTCCCTGTACAAACCCCATCTTACCACCGAGCGGTAGGGCCTTTCAGCCCTGTAGACAACCCGGCTAGAAAAGCATCCTTGGGTGTTGCTATTGTTTTGTCCTTCCAAACTTTAGACACAGTATGCCCTACATTTACCTAACTTTCGTCTAAGTAAACAATGTTCCGTCTCTCATTCCAAAATTGTCTCATTTCTCGTAAATATGAATGGCGCCGAAGTATAATATCGTTTCTTTCAATCAATAAAGCCTTATTTCCTCGCTTTTCGAATTCAAACCCCATTTCTTGCAGCAAACGATAGAAAGTCAAATATGTAAAATTTGGCAAATCTTTATTGTCGTTAACTTCCTTCATCACAGACTGTTGTTGCGGGAACATTTCTACAGAAATTCATGAAATTTGCGTCTTATGGCACTGCGAATGAAATCATTATATTTCACTTCCCTGCTCGATTTGTATTTTAGTCCAGTTACTCTTTTTTTCCGGAGTGTAACGATTGAGCCTTTCTTAATTTGATTTCTTAATCTAAAGAATGTACGCCCACTGACACCAGCCACTTTACAAAGTTCACTAAACAATGAAGGATTGACTACGTCCAGGGTTCTTTTCCTTTAAATATTTGAACATTCTTAAAATAGTTTTTCTTTCCCCACTTCTACGTAATTCTCTCACCCTTTTTCCTGCGATCCATTATGATGACTGAAGACTTACAGATTAGGACGCTATTAATCACTTCATGAACCACTTGTAAAAATCACCGAAATGTCGATACATAAAACTTCACCAGACCACCAAGAGTGTTAAAATGTCACTGAACTGTTGGGCACCTACGAACTCGTAACACCTGAGTATGACTAAGACTCACGCCAACGCGTCGCCTTACTTCGCGCGCTGATCGGCTTGAAAACAAACTGCATTTATAGGAAGTAATGACTCTGGGGACTTTTGAGCGAAGACAAAAAATAATTTCATTATTATCTTTACAACTTTGTCGCTGTGAGTTTTTACGTAGACTTCTACAACAAAATTTGGCCAGAGACGACATTTTCCACTGCGCCAATAAAAAATCCGCACATTTTATTCGATAATTTATTTTTTTAAGAACATCTTTTTAAAAATATTGTCAAATTTTCAGCACCACCATCACCAGTGACAAATTCATAGTAATGTCGATTTTTTTTTTGTAACAATTCCTCTGATTTTACGGCTTGATTTAACGCTTTGAATAGAAAAGATGTTCAAAATTTGATTTCAATGAAAACTTGCATTTTAATTATTTTAAAATAATATGAAATAAAGTTCACAATTTTAGTTCTCGCCATTGTATTCTACATAAAATTTTCTACGTTACTGTAATTTTTTTTGTACTTCACGTAAATTTCAAAATCGACATATTTGGCAATAGCGCGCTTTATCTTCCCATAAGAAAAGCATTGTCCATAAGAGCCCATTGTGCCTTCATGATGTGAAAACCACTATAGGCGCCAGCGAAGTTCAAATTATGCTAGGTTTAGAACCATAATGCTAGGGTTGGCATCACTGAATGAGGAAACTCTCGATGCTTCCTCACTGTTCATTTAACCAAGCAAACCCGTCCCTTCCACACCCCTCGCCAATCCCACCGCTGTAGGTGGAAGAGCTTCCTCAGCAGGATAACGACTGTCGTCTTTCTGCAGCAGCTGGAGCAAGCAATGGATAGCGAAGAGTAGAGTACATTGGTATTTACATTGGGAATAGGTGGACGACGACGCTTAGATTTACCATAACCATGCACTGAAACACGTTTGATTGATTCATTGAGTGTGTTTTAAGTCCACTTTGTGTGTAGAAAGACTAATCGGAACTTGACCTGCAGTTTAAAGTGGGATCCGACCAGTATATGCCTCCACCGAGTATCGAACCCAGTACCCCTTGATGGCAAGGTGACCACGTTCCCACTACGTCATCGGTGAAGCCCTAAAACACCCTTTTTTCAGTTTTTCATATCAGATCATGGTTTCTTCACTTAGACATAAGAAAGTAGCTGAGTTATTAGCATCCAGGCTGCAAGAAAAAAATATACTGCACTGATAAGCAAAAGTGTCATATTTCCGAAAGTGAGAGCAAATATTTGTGGTCTTCTTTTCAGAAGAGAAGCACTTTGTTTACTGCCATGATATTCCAGGTCTTCTCATCCAATTATGTCTTATCTCGTATAGTCCAAAGAATGGAGATTATTTCTCGATAGCTCTAAGCACAGTATCGTGTGTGTTCCGTGCACAACGGAAATGTTTATGGATCAGTTCCAGTTGGTCACTCAGGTCATTTGCAAGAAGAACATAATGACATAAAAGTGCATGTCAAAGATGACTGAACGAGAATATGATGGCAGACTACAGCTGCCATCGAGATTGCCCTGAGGAAGTTCACAAAGCAAGAGCTACATGCACAAATTCTTGCCTGAATAGAACCTATTTGAACTTTCCATGCTATCAATATTAAAATTTCTTATATTGCCTTCCTTCTACATGTAGACATATGTGTTATTTTCTTTTGAAAATGCCTTAAATTCATACTCATATTTTACTATATTGAATACATGTTAAATACTCCAAAATGTGCTTTTATCTTGCTGTGTTTTCAAACTGTAATGCATAATGTGATGCACCTACATGTGTTTGAATAAATTAAGTATATCTTTGCCAAGATGGCATCCAACTTTAACACTAGGACTGCGGGCTTTTTTTTATAACTAGAACGGCGACTGTGGTCAAATTGACTGCCATGGAAAAAGTGGGTTATATTTATAGTTTTGTTTGTTAATATATTTTTAATTGTTGCGGTACACATCTTTAATTTCACAGAAATGAATACATGACCCCATTTTTGTTTTCACAAACATGAATACAAATAAAAATTAAAATTATTTCATGCAATAACAATAAATTTACTTATTTGGCATCATCTGCAATGCAATTGATGCAGTATTTTTTAACAATTTTTACCCATTTTCCACATACTGCTTTTCCACACTGCTCACATAAGTCTCCTGTCTTGTTTCTGCATTTGGATGTTTGGCACTGTCGACGCTGTCGTTTTCCTGGAGGCTCACAGTAGACAATCTGTAGATTGGGCTATGGGATTCTCTTGCTTCCTTCTCTGAGTTCTTCAGAAAGTTTCATCAGGAACAAGTGACGACCAAAATTTTCGCCAGAAATATATACATTGAGAACGGCTAGGTCGAAAATGTTGTAGAATACATGAACTGGCCATCTTCGCGATGCTGCTTTTACGGAAAATTTACGAGCCATCTGATCGACTACATCTACACCAAACTTTGTGCTGTTGTAAAAGCTGACAGTTTCAGGGAGTTTCTTTACACCACCACCAATACACATGTTTGAATGCATGGAACTGAGAATTAGAATGTTTTTGTTTATATTTCCTTGGTACACAGTGAGTGTGCTGTCAGCACTACTCAGAAGAACTGTAGAATACTCTTGTAGACGAGATTATTTTACCTGCTGAGGCACTTCTTTTGTTGAACGTATTATTGTTCCTACCAAGGTAGTGTTCTTAGCTTCCAGGGTTTCAGCGAGTTTCCTTGACGTAAAGAAATTATCTGTTGTGACATTTCTTCCTTTTCCAACAAAGGGTTCCATCAAGCGAAGTACAACATATTCTGCAACAGACTGATCTGCTGGGCGATCTTCATCTTTACCCATAAGGGAAACCATTTATCAGGTACTCACTGCCGACATCAATTGCAAGCCAGAATTTAATGCCGAACTTGTCTGGTTTATTTGCCATGTATTGCACAAATCGACACCTAACTTTTGTATTAAATAGCTGTTCATCTACAGTGATGTATGCTCCTGGTATGTAATTTCTGCCACAATTTTCAATGAAACAATTCCATATTTCGGACATATGCGCAAACTTGTCACTTTCCCTAGCCATGGTTTCACGAAAAAATGGTGGTGCCCAGGTACTGTCCCACAAACTGTCTAATTCAAGACTTTTCGTACAGTGTGTTCCGCGAGCATACAAAATTGCGATAAATGAATCAAGTTCCTGTAATGTAACAGACCAGTCATTTCCTCCAGTTTGACGATGAGCTTCTTCTTCAGTGCAGGATTTTATGTGACGAAGCATCCTCTCATTCACAAAAAGATGCCATGCAGTTGAAACTTTTCCTTCAAGGATATTTCGTTTAGCAAATCCTGACGGGCCAGGCTTTTCTTGTAAAACATTGTGTGCTGGATGCCTACCAGGAACATTTACATTGGCATCAATTACAGTCCATTCACTTCCATCTCTAGCACTGTAGATAGAAAAGGAGACTCATTTGGAGACACTGTGGTTTTTATTTTTGCTCCCCATTGAACTGTAGAAACAGGTGCTGCTTCGTTTTCATCTTCTGACGAATGGTTCGATTCAATGTCTTGTTCTAGTGGAACAAAATCAGGATTCTCTTCACTTTCACCTCCATCGGAATTGTAAGCATCTATGTCTTGAATTGAGTCTAAATACTTTGATATACAAGGTAACCAAAAAGTTCTTGCCGTTCTAGAGCAGTGATAAACAAAGAGCAATACAGTGGATGGTACGTACCTTTAGGTTTCGAATTTATCTCCATCAGCATCCAACACCTTTTGCCAACATTCCTGCAGGTGCACAATACCCTGGTGATAAAACTCGGCGGGTTTGGATGCAAAGAAGTCCGTGAGTGCGTTCCGCAGGTCTCCCTCATTTGCGAAGGATCTCCCACTGAGGTGGTTGTCGAGGGAATGAAACAGGTGGTAATCTGTTGGTGCAAGGTCTGGTGAATATGGTGGATGGCACAGTGTCTCGCAGCCAAGTTGCTGAAGGGTCTCCCGGGTCCTCTTTGCCACATGTGGCTTGGCATTGTCATGCAGGAACAGCACACCCTTGCGATTCACCAATGCCGGCTCCTTCTGCTGCAATGCAGGTTGCACCCTTTGCAACTGCTGAGAGTAGAGGTCAGCAGTGATGGTCTGACCAGGTGGAAGGAGCTCGTAATGCACCACTTGCTGACAATTCCACCATACAGAGAGCATAACCTTTCGTGGGTGCAGAGGCGGTCTTGAGGTGTGGGAACAGGGTCACGTGGCGACTAACCAATGTCTTTTACGCTTGGGAGTGTCATAGAGGACCCACTTTTCGTCACCAGTGAGCAAGCGATCAAATATGGGTGTGTTCAGGTGTTCGAGTGAGCAAGGACAAAAAGGCTGTCACTCGTTCGTTGTTGGCTGCCGACAATGTGTGGGGTACCCGCTTGCTTAACTTGTATGACTTGCCTATCCCATGCAGGTGCAACCTGACTGTTTCAGCGGAAACATGGAACTTTCTGCAAGTTCATCACACGTTAGACCACTGTCCTCCTCGATGGCTGCTTTCAGGGCCTCGTCATCCAACACATTGTCCAAAAGTGGCAGAAAAACGACACTAAATAACAAAAAATTAAATACATTCAAGCAAACATCCCAGGATAAAGTAGTTCCAAAATCTCCTAACGTATGTTATATTTGATAATTTTTATTACAATAACATATTGGTTACGTGCGTGTTACTCACTATCTATAAACAAAAATACGTTAGAGCATTCAAATTGGTCTACTTACGCAAGTGAGTATGTATTCTTACGTGGACGACGTTTCGGAAGCTTTACTGCTTCCTTCCTCAGGTTGTCGTTTTCAGCTCGGAATATCAAGCCATGTCAGAGAAGTGTCATGTAAGGATACTGGGTAAAAGGTTCGGGTTAAAAACGCTTCATAGTGCTTGACCTATACAGAATTAAAACCACTTTGCTAAAAACCCCTTAAAACTCACAATAAAACATGTAAAACCACCGCTACGGTAAACTGGAGTGGCCGTTGAGAGCCTAAACTCCCTGTCAAGGTGAAGCGAGCGGGCAGATGGCACCGCGCAGCGGAGTGGTACTTCCCCTCCCACGATAGATCCCTCCCCTCTCTTTTTCTTCCCCTCGTCACCAATCCAAGGAAAATTCCCGTTCCACCTCGGCTGCTTTCCTTACTTCCGATGTGACATGGAAGCCCATCGGGGCCCTTTTATTATTCAAATTGTCCCACTTTTTAAAAAAGCTAATCCATACGTCATCTAAATTGCCCTCGTCCCGGTTCAGTTTATTTCTGTGTCCCGCGCATATCAATGCCGTTTCGTACACGTTCCTATCCAATTTACTGTTACTTTTTTTGACAACCTCTCTTTTTATTATTCTATGCCCACTGTTTATTATATGCTCTGCAAGCCCCGTTTTCGGATCGCTTTCTTTGATGTTCTTATCATGTTCGCCCCATCTAATACGCATGCTCCGGCCGGTTTGTCCAATATATTCCATCCCGCAATTGCATTCAATTCTATACACCCCTTTTTGTTCATCAGGGTTATCTCGAATTTTTACCCCCCTCTTATAATCCGTGAAATGCTTTTCAATATTTCTAGGTGCTCTCGTCCCGCATTTCACACCATACTTTTTCACTGTTTTTTCAATTTTCTCAGTGAGCCCTTTACAGTACGGTATCCCAACATAGTTGACTTTACTATCCAATCCTCCCTCCTCTTTTTCCTCCTTTTCTAATCTGCTATCAGAATCGGGGTTCCCCTTTGAAATATTCTTCCTTGCTCTCCTAGCTAACACGTTCATTTCATATTCGGAAAATCCATTCTTCATTCCTACCTCTATTATCCACAATATTTCTTTTTCTTTTTCTACGGCATTATTGCATAACCTCTCAGCCCTTATGAAAAAGTTTAAATAAACATTCGATTTGACCCTACTTGAATGTTCCGATGCCTTATTAATATAAAGACTGCCTGCCAGGGGTTTGTGAAACACCCCTGTCTTTATCCCCTTTTCAGTTTTAGTAATACTTAGGTCCAGGTAGTTGATATTACCTTCCACCGAATTCTCCCTAGTGAAGCTTATTCTGTCCTCTTGTTTTCCTAACTCCACAAAAAGGGTGTTAAGATCTTTTTCTTTTCCAACTACAAGGATATCGTCCACATACCTACAGTAATATTTTATGTCTACTCCCACCCTTTCCATAACCGCTTTTTCTAAGTAATGCAAGAAAATGTTTGCCGCAAAACCCGATATCGGGTTGCCCATCGCTAACCCTTCTTTCTGTCGAAAAATCTTATCGTTTACGTGGAAATAATTGTACCCGGTTACAAGAAAAAACCACCTGACATATTCCCATGCTACCAATATATCCACGCCATGGTCTAGTACCCATCTTTGAAGGCAGTCACCGGCTTTCTCTCTCGGTACACTAGGGTACAAATTTGTTACATCAAAACTGCTAATTTGGTCATCCCTCCCGATTTCTAAATTTTCAATTGACTTTTTTACCTCAAAGGAGTTTTTAACGCTATACTGGGTGTTAACATTAATCTTCTTCATTCTTTTAATTAATTCCTTTGCCAACCCATAACCTGGGTGTTCATAGGTGGGGATTATTGGTCTAAGTGGGATCAGTGCCTTGTGCGTTTTTGGAATGCCAAATGCTGTGGGGATATTCCCCTCCTTCACTTCTTTAATGAGCTTCTTCTTTTCCCCGCTGCCTAAGGTTATGCTGGTTTCTATCCCACGCCTAATCTCATTTCTAATTTTACTAATTGGGTTCCCATTAACCATTTCGAAATCATTATTTAGAAAGCATTCTTCTAACTTACTTTGATATACGCCTTTTTCTATTACTACCATCTTATTTTCTTTGTCAGATCGAATGAGATACACATTATTATCTTTGGGCCATTTTTTCACAGTGTTTAAATCATCCCTAATTCTCCGGTCATTTTTCTCTTTTTGCGTTCTATTCCCACCCCTGGAAACACACCCTCTCTTAATTTGACTCAACATGTATTCATCAATAATCTCACTTACACCCTGCCTGACTTTGGACTTATCTTCTTTCTCGTCTAACTTCCCGATAATTTTCTCCGTGGCGATAACAACCTCCTCTTTCACAAACCGTTCGTTCTTTACAGCGAATTTATGCCCCCTGCTCAACATATCACCCAAAGCTTTTGGGGGGTTTAATTTTGTCAGGTTTAAAAAGTTTTCGCCCATACTATCGATATTACCCTCACATATTTTAGTTTTATTAGTCTGCTTACCGATGCCTAATTTTACAGTTTTTCTCCTTATGGTTTCTAAATCTTTAATTTTTGCATTTTCGATGGTTCTAAAATGCCGCTCTTCGATGCGCCTCCATGTCAAATCGTCGAGTTTTTTCCCTATCTCCAAATGTAAATTATAACATTCATAGTTCAGTCTATCCACCTGCCCGTAAGCTTCCCTTAAGCATTTCCCTAACATTTTATGTTGCAATTCTACTTTTTGCGACCGACAGTTATTGCTTAAAGGTTGATATCCCCATTTTAAAAATCCTGGCAAAACCCCCATCCTCTTACATTGTTTAAAAAAGCCTATCCTAATCAAGGTTTTATTAAGTCTTATCCTCAACTTCTCGAATGCACGCACTTTTCTCCCCGTATCGGAGGTCAATAACATATTGGTTACGTGCGTGTTACTCACTATCTATAAACAAAAATACGTTAGAGCATTCAAATTGGTCTACTTACGCAAGTGAGTATGTATTCTTACGTGGACGACGTTTCGGAAGCTTTACTGCTTCCTTCCTCAGGTTGTCGTTTTCAGCTCGGAATATCAAGCCATGTCAGAGAAGTGTCATGTAAGGATACTGGGTAAAAGGTTCGGGTTAAAAAGAATGGATTTTCCGAATATGAAATGAACGTGTTAGCTAGGAGAGCAAGGAAGAATATTTCAAAGGGGAACCCCGATTCTGATAGCAGATTAGAAAAGGAGGAAAAAGAGGAGGGAGGATTGGATAGTAAAGTCAACTATGTTGGGATACCGTACTGTAAAGGGCTCACTGAGAAAATTGAAAAAACAGTGAAAAAGTATGGTGTGAAATGCGGGACGAGAGCACCTAGAAATATTGAAAAGCATTTCACGGATTATAAGAGGGGGGTAAAAATTCGAGATAACCCTGATGAACAAAAAGGGGTGTATAGAATTGAATGCAATTGCGGGATGGAATATATTGGACAAACCGGCCGGAGCATGCGTATTAGATGGGGCGAACATGATAAGAACATCAAAGAAAGCGATCCGAAAACGGGGCTTGCAGAGCATATAATAAACAGTGGGCATAGAATAATAAAAAGAGAGGTTGTCAAAAAAAGTAACAGTAAATTGGATAGGAACGTGTACGAAACGGCATTGATATGCGCGGGACACAGAAATAAACTGAACCGGGACGAGGGCAATTTAGATGACGTATGGATTAGCTTTTTTAAAAAGTGGGACAATTTGAATAATAAAAGGGCCCCGATGGGCTTCCATGTCACATCGGAAGTAAGGAAAGCAGCCGAGGTGGAACGGGAATTTTCCTTGGATTGGTGACGAGGGGAAGAAAAAGAGAGGGGAGGGATCTATCGTGGGAGGGGAAGTACCACTCCGCTGCGCGGTGCCATCTGCCCGCTCGCTTCACCTTGACAGGGAGTTTAGGCTCTCAACGGCCACTCCAGTTTACCGTAGCGGTGGTTTTACATGTTTTATTGTGAGTTTTAAGGGGTTTTTAGCAAAGTGGTTTTAATTCTGTATAGGTCAAGCACTATGAAGCGTTTTTAACCCGAACCTTTTACCCAGTATCCTTACATGACACTTCTCTGACATGGCTTGATATTCCGAGCTGAAAACGACAACCTGAGGAAGGAAGCAGTAAAGCTTCCGAAACGTCGTCCACGTAAGAATACATACTCACTTGCGTAAGTAGACCAATTTGAATGCTCTAACGTATTTTTGTTTTTTATTACAAATTGGGCAAAAATTGTGACCTCCCCTTCTCTCATGTGAATGCCTTCTGGTTAAGTAGGCACAACAAATTGTGTAGTATGGATGTTTATAATTTTATATTAGGGCTTAGCCGATACCAGTGGTATCAGTATGGGTATGTGTCGATCACCTCACTCTTAGCTTTTCTTAATATTTTTCTCATATTTGAAACATCTGATCGATTGTCACTGATCTATATCAAATCTGTAAAGTTATGATGCATTGTTGCAAGAGAGCATCGTTTGGTGGGTTAATTTATTCATCGCCCCTTGTCAAATATACATATCTACAAAATGTAACAATACTAAACACACACACACGTACATATGTAATAACTAGCCTTTGTTATTTTAAATTGGAATTATACAAGTATCAGCATCGATATCGGTCAGAGTATCAGCATCGGTATCGGTTCAAAGTGGTATCGGCTCAGCCCTAGTGTATACTATCATACAACTTTTTTAGATGAGTTACTTGCATGATCAACTTGTGAAATGTTCAACAGAAAACACACATGTTAACACATCATCAGATGGTAAAGAAAACAATAACTGAAATTTCATGAAAATTTATTCAAGTCACCAATTGAGAGCAGAGAAGAAACGCCCAATTTAAAAAGTTGTAATCACACCTATTGAATACTCGGATTTGTACTGTCATGGCATGTATTATTCATTTGTTAACCTTTTGAGCCAGGCACATATCTAGAAATATATTTCGGGGGGGTGGGGGTCCGAACCAAGTGTCTCAGGAATAATAATAATTATTATTATTATAATAATAATAATGTTTAAATTAAAATAATTATATTAAATCAAATTACTCGTAATACTAATTACAATACATAAATTAATATTATATTATTATTATTACACGATTAGGTACAACGACTGTAGCTATAAAAATAAAGATCAAAGAGCACATATTCATTACGTAGCTTAACTTTAGTTAAGATCGGAATAATTTACATAAAAACAAGCTGGCAATGAAATTAATGTCAAATAGATGAATAATTGAATATTTATCGAATAACAAAAATGACGTCACATGTAGTTGGAGAAAAGTAAGTTTCTGATTAAAAAAAGTTGAGGAAATTAATAACCATCTATTATGCAACAAATGCTAATATTTTCATTATTTAATTTTAGTACTTGGTAAGTCTTTCGAGGGGTCCGGACCCCTGGACCCCTCCTAAATATGCCCTTCCTGTCCCTAAAAGCCGTATGATCCCAATATAATCCATGTCTTCCAATATGTTAAGGAGGAAATTATACAACAAATGCTAAACGAGTAGCTATATTTTCATTATTCAATTTTCGTACTTAATAGGTCTTTTGGATGTGTGTGTGTGTAGGGAGGGGGGGGGGGGTCCAGACCCCCTAAATACATCCTTCCTGTCCTTCAAAGCTGTATGATCCCAATGTAATCCTTGTCTTCCAATAAGTTCAGAGTAAAATTATACAACAAATGCTAAACGAGTATATTTTCATTATTTAATTATCGTGCTTAATAAGTCTTTTGGGTGTGTGTGTGGGGGTCTGGACCCCCTAAATACGTCCTTCGTGTCCCTCAAAGCCCTATGATCCCAATATAATCCTTGTTTTCCAATAAGTTTAGAGGAAATTATACAACAACGGCTAAACAAATATATTTTTCATTATTTAATTTTAGTACTTGATAAATCTTTCGGAAGGGGCAGGGGTCCAGATCCCTTGAACCCCCCTAAATATGTCCTTGTTTTGAGCATATTCTAAACGTTTCTTTTTATCTATTGAGTAATAAAAGTACCAAAAGAAGAAGAGGAAATGTAATCACAAAACTAGTTTCTAGTTTTTTCTTTGTACTTTATTGTCAGAAACTATTCATAATTGAAGAAAAACAACAAATTCATCAGAAATATCTTGACAGATTATACAAATCTATTCAAAATATTTCTGATAGATTTAACATTGTTCATTTGTTAATAGCTAAACATCTATTTTAAAAAATATGCTTATTAAATCATAGGACCCTACCTTACTAAAGTATATAACGAATTATTCGTAGAGAAGAAAATCTTGATTCCTGGAAAGCTTATTGTTCATTTTGCACACTCTTCACATTCTTTTGAACAACATAGTTTGGAACAACATATTGGCCGTTTACAAAGTGAGGACCTTGGACGGCTGTTGGCACGACAACTCCTCTCACATATGAGCCTGGATTGGAGTATGGTACATAGTATTGTGCGAACGGGTTTCCGTACTGAAGTTGCACTCCAGGATGATATCCCTGATAACCTGCAGTAACGGGATAGGGTGGGAAGACTCCATAATATGGAACCACGCCTCTTGAAGGTTGCATTGCAACTGCCTGCACCACAGCCGGTTTGGGTGGTTTCACGCTTGGCACAGATACTACAGAACCTGGTATGATTGCTTTGTGTTCCTTATGTGTCTGTATGACATGTTTATCAGGGAATACCTGTCCCGGAACAGTAGAAATTAGTGATACATGGCCTGGCTGATATGATGTGTAATACGGGTTTGTGGTTGTTGGATAGGTTGTTACTTTGGTGGATGTGGGTGGGTTTGGTAGAAATTGTAGTGTTGGCTTCACTTCGGGCGATGTGATCTCTGTTGTTGTCGTTGTTGTTTGTACCTTGGGAGGAGCGGCTGATGTTTGATGAAAGGGTACATTTACTTGGGGTGGTATATGGGAAAGAAACAGCAAAGGCTGGCGATCATTAGTGCCAACTTTATCATTTGAAACTTGTGTAGAGACTAAAGTAGATTTCTGTGGCAATACTGCTGGAGTTTCAAATGTTAAAACAGGGGGCACTACAACCCTTTCGGTTTGAACCATAGGCTCACTTATGACTATTGTTTCTCTTTGATCTGGTACATGTTGAAATACAACGGTCTCTCTTTTAGGAGCCTCATCTATTTCCTTTACCACAGACGGTTGAACATTTGCACTTGACACATGTGTAGTAATAAGAGATTGCTGCTGTGACGCAACAGGCGTCTCAAATGTAACTACAGGAACAGTTTTTTCAGTTATTTGGATTCCTGGTTCATTTACTACAATTGTCCCCTTGTTATGTTGTCCTGGTGCTGCTTGCAAAATGACCGTTTCTGTATTGGGGGCTTGATTTACTTCAACAACTACAGCTGAATTGCCTTTATTGGTGACTTTTTCATTTGGAACTTGAGTTGCAACAAGAGTTGTTTGGTGTGAGGAAACAGCAGGTGACTCAAATGTGACTATTGGAGGAATGGCAACCTTTTCATCATGGATTACAGGCTCGTTTACTATGTATGTTTTGTCATGTTCTACTGGTACAGTTTGAAAAACAACAGTTTCCCTCTTTGGTGGTTTTTCATTTTTGCCAGATGCAGCACCAACATTTACCACAGGCCGTTTCTCTTTTGTGGAGAATTTTTCACTTGATACATGTGAGGTAACAACAGTTTTCTGTGGGGATACAACCGGTGTCTCAAATGTGACTATAGAAGAAGGTTTTGCTACTGTTATCCCTGGCTCGCTTACTACGACAGTCGTCTCTTTGTGCATAACGGGTACTGATTGCAAGTAAATTGTATCTTTTCCAGTTACTGGTTCAGTTTCGACTGATATAACTCCCACGTTAACCCCAGGGTGATTTTCTTTGGTGACTTTCTGTGAAGTGACGAACGTTGTGTGCGGGACCACAATGGGGGTTTCAAACGTGACCGTTGGTGTGTGCACCTCTTTGTGCAGTGTATTGATTACAGGTTCATTCACCACGTGTGTCTCTTTCTTGTGTACAGGTAGAGTTTGGTATAGAAGTGCACCAGTACTGGGCGTTTGTTCAACTTCCGGAAGAGATATGACCCCTACTTGGAGAGGCTGCTCCTGCACTCTATTCCGGTCTATAACTTGTACGTGTTCCATTTCAACGTGTACCGTATCTTGTCGGTCACCATCTTTCTTGTAGGCACCCTGCAGCACAAGACTGACGGTATCTGGGTCCTTTGACACTTGATAGACAGTTTTTTCGGGATACACATGTACCACGGGGGGTGGAGCGACAACAGGCGAACCTCCTGGTTGCACTGTTACGGTGGCTTGAAATCCATTCAAAGCATCGGCCCAGTAGTTTACAGTTCGAAGATCTCCATTTGGCTCTGCTACTGTGTATGATCCTTTCACATTTTCACCTTCTCTTATTTCCTCCTGGGTCTTGTAATCTCCAGTCCTCTCATCCCTTATGTAGTAGCGGAAATTGTACTGAGGAAATGGCTGGAAAAATAAGAAGTGGTCAGATAATTTGGAATTAGGTTACTTCTTATGCAATCGACATAGACAGTTTTGAAATTCAGCAACAGAATATTCTATCCACAGTTACATTCCCATTACTTGTTTGTTCTATAGCAAGTTGCATCATTAGCCTTTATGAGATTGCTGGTTTTGTTCGAACACTACGACTTCTCAATTTCAGATGAACTGTTATATTCCATTTACGAGTCGTGGGGAATAAACCTACTATACTGATCCACTGCAGTAACCATTATTTTATGATAGGTAAAGTAAAAACTAGGCAATGGATAATACAATACTAATCAGGTACCAGAATCAATGTTCCCAGAGTTTATTCTTTTGATAGAAAGGTGGAATCATAGCTGCCTTGCAGCACTAGTTCCGTAAGCAATAATAAGGATAGATCATACAAAGTGTACACACATTTATTAATATTTAAAACTATTTATCATGATTGCAAATCAAGAAATGATGTAGGTATTTTATTATTCAACGAATATCTTGAACATCCCAGTTTCCATTGATTCCTAACCCAGAAATGCTCACATGACTGATTGTGTGTATAGATTTTATAGCAAACACAACTTTTTTTTAAAAATGGCATTGATTTTTGAGTTTATGTGTGGTTTTTGCCTCCCTGTCCATGACCTTATTACAATCAAGTGATACATTTTCTAAATCACCAAATGTTTCAAGTCATTGGTTGTGTTGATAGGAATAATCTAACACAGCTCTCACAACCAATCCTACAGCTGGAGAGCAGCGGACTACCCACTCTGATTTCTATGCCTCCCCCACCAATTGTGTGTAACCTCCTGTCCATGGCATTGCTAAATGAGTAGGAGCCCATTACAGAAATATTTCAAGTCAATTCCAAGTGTAAACAAAAATTAGGAATTAAAACAGTGTTCCCACAAATCTCTGGAAATTTCATAAAAAATAGAGAAATAAAAAAACAACTTGTAATTGTTCAGTGAGTCCGAATAAAGTTTATCTGATTGTGTATATGGTCCTGCCTGCTGATAATAAATAACAGCAACTTCTGTAACTTGCTTTAACAAGCTAATTTGAAGAAATAGGTTTTAGATATACATATATTTATTTGCTGTAATACCATTTGAAAAAATGTTTTAACACCCACAAAAATCTGTAACCTTATCCTTGATTAGATGCACCAAGATGTCATTTTATTGTTAATTGGTTTTGTTTACTGGCATCAGAAAGTGAACTGATATGAAATTTTTGCCTATTCCGATAAAAAATTATAAAATTTGCTGATACTGATGATTGAAGAATGTGCATATAACCAAGTGATTACAATGGATTTTACCTTTGAAGAAGAACAGGGTGGCTACTCACCAGGAATTCCTTGAATTCTGGGAATTATGAGTAAATTATTGGATCTGGGAATTCTGCATGAATTTTTCTGTGTAGATGTGAAATATTGCAACATTTCTTAATCCAAATCCCATAGAATTTATACATATTTATTAATGCCCTGAGGCAAGTTTTTTACAATTTAGCATTTATTTTTATCGAGGAAGGAAAATAAAAGAAAATTGCATGGAAAATAAAACAGAATTCTCTCAATCTGTTTACTTTGTTAGTGTCCTTTGCAGAAAAATCTATCTGCCAGACGGAAGATTATTGAAAGATAAGATATCTTTTTAAGTTGATTAGGTAAATTTGAGTTTGAAATTCTCATATACAATTAACAATTTTTAGTACATTAATATATCCCGTAACATTCGTGACTTGTGTTTGTAGATGTATTTCGAGTATGTATGTGTGTGTGTGAAATGGCAAATGCAAACTTTGCACCTTAAATTACATATTTTAAATATATACATATAATTGAATTGAATTAGAATCTTTGAGGATACATTTTAATTGCACAGACCCTTTATATTGTTAATATATTTGGGGGGGAGCAGAGGGGGTGGGGGACGATAATACATAAGGTTGAAATAGAGGAAATATATGCTTCTACCCTTGAATTTTTGGAAAGTTTACCTTGAAAACTGGGATTTATACTTCAATTTTATCATTGTCCTAGAGTAGCCACCCTGAAGAATTGCACATTCAAACAATTATTTTACAAAACCATGACATGAATTATATCTTTTTAATCAAAAAAGTAATAACAAAATGGCAGAACAAGATAGTGCACTAAATTACAGGATACTATTAATATGAGATCACTAAAATTATCAGTAATATTACTGATAAAACCGATACACTGATATGTTTATATCAGGCAATATTGAATACCAATTAATGTCCCAATTGCTAATAATAGTAAGGAAGATGAGGATGGTATGGGTGGCTATGAGGAGAAATGGAGGAGGCCACTGTAAAATAAATTTAAAATATTAATGTATTGTCTATTGAGTACTCTGGAAGAAATTTGAGGATTCTAGTAAACTCAGGGAAAATACATTCAGAGTTCATGTGGGAAGCTTGAAGAAAGTGCAGTGTGACAGGTCCCAGGTTGATAATAGTATAACTTATTTAGGATAGATTAGGTGCATTAAATAAATATTTGTGCAGTATTGTTAAATAATGATCCTCAATGTTAGTAGCAGTTAGGCTTATTATTATTATTTGTAGGCAACTCATATATTTTGACACATAATTGTTAATCCAAAATGAAACAACTTTATGTTGTTACTTACATCAAAGGGATCCATCACCTTCTTTGCATTTATGTCTGGTGGGAATGGTATTGTTCGCAAGTCCAGTTCCGCATCTAAGCCTCCTATAGCAATTTGAAATGCTATGTTGCAGAACACAAACAGCTGAAATATGAACATAATACGTCAATTTGAGATTGAAAACACATTACAAGTGTTTAATAAATTAATTCTCTTCTTGCTTATTGTTTGCCAGCCATTTTGTAAGAAAACAATAAGTCTAAGTAATAATTTTTCCTGTATGTACGCTGTATGTATATATATATACATATATATATATAAATGTCTGATGAAGGGAACTTGTGTTCTGAAACGTCACAATGAAAAACTGTTTTTATGCTTGTAATAACCATAGACTAGAAGAGAAATATCGAATTAATTGTATTAGCTTTAATAGTAGATTACATTGAAGCAACAGGCAACTTATTACAGTGAAATGCCCATTTTTTTACACACAACACTGTAATTACATGTGGTATGCAGTAGTGTACCATACTACTAGTTAATGTTTGTTCCTTTTGTGGTGCAGAAAAGGCCACTGTATCAGATACCAAAAAAATCGAATTTCAGCAATTAATCCATAAATTACCCAGGTGATTTTGAGCTATATTTTTTGATCACTTCCAATGAGTACCTGAGTCCACCTCACCTTTCTTAATATCTTTCCAGAGAACTCTTATGACTGTAGGACTGTCAGGATCATATTGCATAGAACATGATTCTGCAATAAGAAAAAGTGGTTCCCATTTGAATAAATGAAGTTGGTAAATGTTTCACCAACTGTAACACCATTTACAGCCTAACCAATAGTGCCAACATTTTGCCCCCTTCCGGCATGTTTTTATAAATGGACCACCCTGTATAGTCCCCCCTTCCCGCCCAAGTGCTAAAAATTAGCAACCAGAGAGGGGATGCAGTAATGGGAAAGGGAATTCCACCATCATCTCCCCTTCCAATACAAGCTTGGTTTTTCCTAGCAATTTTCGCAAGACTCTCTCATTGTCACCATGTGAAACTATAGGACAATCCCCGAAATAACCCTAAGGCACAACCGAACATCCCCCACCTACACTTCAAGCGAGACATTTACTTTAGAAAACCAGAGCATTATTATTCATAAAAATAATTATATAGTACAGCTTTACACTGAATTGGAGGATACTTACAGTTCGTTAAAGTTATTGGTAATTTTTTCAGATACGTTGTGTCTATATTGCTCCATACAGATAATGAACAATAATATGTCTCGTCCATAATAAAAGGTTTTGTCATTTTCTGACAAAGCAAATGTATGTCAGTGGCAGCGACGAATCTATGATGTTTCATACAAACAGGATAAACCGTAACATGGAAACGGGGCCTCAACACGTGTGCTGTTTCAGTACTCTGTGCATGCTGTGAAGGTTTGTCAGTACAGAGCGATGCACAAGTATTTCTCGACAAATTGTCCATGTCCTTTTTCATAAAATTTTCTGTTGCAGATGTTGTTAGCAGCTTGTTTGGTGTTAGGTTTCAATTCTTGAAGCTTTGATTGCGTAAAATAAACATGATGATTGACAATTTACTTGGTAATACTTATGCATCCCACTGTACATACACATTGTGCAAATTGTGTGTATAGTTGCCGACTCAACATAGCCCCGTCTCGAGCGTGAAGAAGCATATCTTGTTCTTGGTCTCGCCTCAACTTAAAAACACCTGTCTTGTTTTGGTCTCTAGTCTCAAAAGATATAGAACAGTCAACGTCAAAGGTAATAGTAGGCAAATTATCCATCACTATTTTCATTCTTTTTTTGTTCTACATCCTCTGTTGTTTTAAAATATGGAATTCTGTTGATGTGAAGATGATGATGTTATCCTCTGCTTATTGATGTTTATATTTCAATTAATGACCATCACATAGTGAAAAGCTGTGGTGGACAATTGCCTACTAATATATAAAAAATATACATATGAATTTTCGAGTGCATAGAGGTCATTAAAGGAAACAATTTTTTTTAGTAATGTTATCCTGTTTGATGCCTCGTTCCGAGTATGTGTGGGTATCATTCCGACAAGGATAGTAAAACCTGGAGAATCAAGAATTCTGAGGCAATTTGGATTTATTTTTGACTGCACAAACAATTTATCTTTGTGAGTCACCACTTTGTTAATTTAACATGTACGACGGACGTACGGTCCGGACCTTGGTTGTACGCTAAATGTACGGCTTGTCAAAATTTGCACTTCCTGTTTTATCCCTCCTACATTCAAATGTTGACTGTGAACGTGTTTTCAGTAAAACAAATCTGATAAAATTGAAGAACAGGAACCTCTTTTCTACTTCGCCCATTAATTGGCGTATGCTTGTCACTCAGTGCATCGACAGTGACTATACATGCGTAACCTTTGTTTGATTTGTTTTTAAGTTCACTTTATACACAGAAATGCTAATCGGGACTGGGTTTACAGTTTAAAGTGGGGTCTGAACCAATGTTCCATGTACGTCCACTGGGTATCGAAACTGGGACACCTTGTTTACAAGGTGACGACATTACCTCTACAAATCAGGGAGGCCTGCATGAACTATATAAACCAACAGGACAAATAAATAAGTCTGAGTCAAAGTTCTCATTATATGGACCCAATTTTTCAGATACAATTTTCCAAGAGTTTTGATTGCTAATGTTTGGTAAGTCGATCTTTTTTCTTTTGAGCGTATGGTATTATCGTTTTCAAAAGTGAATCAAGCAGGGAAAGCGGGTAACTCCGGTCGCCCATTACGCAATCCCATCCTCTCACTTTTCATTGGTGGAGCCATCTTGCATTAGTACTTGCGCAGAGACTTGTTCTCGTTTGTTTGCTCTATAGTTAGCTGCTACTGGAAGACTATGAAACAAACAGAAGATGGTGCTACCGTAGAGTTATCAAGCGGAAGAAACTTTGCCAAAGCACTTAACGGATGTTGCTGAGGTGATTTCAGATTTAAGCACATTCCTAAAACTTAGAACTTGATCAGGAAATGCAAAAGACAAATCATCTTCTTACTTGTTACAGAGGGCAATCGCTGCATCTGAAGCTGTAGGAAGGAAGGAAGGAAGAACTGCTAACATTATCCATGCTCTCTTTGAGTTGAAAACAACACAAACATTTAAATGTCTCACACCTTGCTCCGTGGCAGTTGGAGGTGCTTTATTGATAACATATTAAATTTGAAGTGCAAGGTCAAGAGAAAGAATAAAATACAAAACAAAGCGCTTTTTATTCGAGAAAATAATAAATGGATAAAAATGTCCAAGCAAGTTATCGAGAATTTTTGCGTAAATGTTCACTTGAGAAATACAACATTTTGGGGTCCTCTAGGCTTAGGACTCAGCCCTCATGTATGAATACGCCTCTTATTTGACGTATTCATTCAAATTATAACGTTAAACTAGAAATTAAAGCCAGATAAAAACAATGTTTTAATTTGATTGCCTACGAAAATTAGCCTTTTTCATATACTTTTCTCAATTATATTTATTATATTACATTTTTCGTATGAATCCCATGGGATTCGCCCACTTCGCCCACCCCTTGCTACGCCACTGGTAATGGCTGTTATTGAAGTTACGCGATATTTTTAAACCTTGCGAAAACGACGTGAATACCAAGAACTATAATGAAGATGAAGCTGTGCTGATAACCAACCATTTAATTATGACAGGCAAAAATAACACAGACAAAAGAAATATATATTACTGGTCCTTCAAAGCAGTGTTGTATCATCTCCACCTCATGTTGTAACTGGGTCTCTCGGAAATGATTTGAAAATAAAGTAATTGACCTGTACTTGAAAAGCTGGGCCAGGATAAAATTACGAACGTATCGTAACAGTTCTTCCTCCAAAGAGGCAAGCTGATTTAGTAATAATAATATAATTCACAATTTCATGACCAGGCTGTCCTCACTGAAAAAGGACATCGTACTGAATGAAACAGCAACATTAGCATGTTCATTTTTTTTCAGGTTACATTTAAGACATTAATTCATTCTCAAACTATTTCCATCTTCGCGCTTAATCGGCTTTCACCTGTTCCAAATTTCATACATAATAAATACATGGATGCATTGGGCAAGACGCTTCATGACTTTTCGAAAATAAAAAAGTTTCAATCATAAAGTACAATTTTACTTTCATAGTAGAAAAAATATAGTGAACAGACTCGTGCATTTTTCTTGCCGAATTTCAGTGTTATCCCCTAGGCCAGTATTATGTCAATCAATTCTGTTTCTTCTGATTTATTTACAAATTCCATTTTGTCGATTTCACGGGGTAGAAACACATGAAAACTTTCCACTTGTTCTGACCCATAAAACGATTTAGAGCAAAAAACTGAACAGTATACGTTACTCTTTCGCACATTCCCCATTCTTTGAACAACTGAAAATCTCATATGGCAGGCATATTGGGTAATTTTAATCGCGAATTGAGACCAAGGGGAAGGGAATGATGACTGAAAGAAATAGTTCCAATTTTCACCACCAGGTTAATATGTGGCACTGAAATGTGGTACACAGTGAATAATATCCCGGGAAACGCTTCGTGTGACCGTTGATCACACTGTCTTAAGCTTCCAAAAGGTCACTCGCCCTCACAGGGCGCATATTGAACACTGCTGTACCGACAAAATCAAATTACTGGTTGCATCTGGTCGTGAAAATTTGAACTATTTTTTTTTTCACCAGCATTCGCTTGCCCATGGTCTCCAAGCTCTATACAATGTTTCAGCGCATTCCGTTGCTTCGAACGGGCTCCAGGGAGCTCTGAGTAATGCAGCTTTAATTCTGGTCACCCGGTACATGATCGTGAAATGAGGAAGACGAAACTTAAAAGCACATTAAGAGCTGTGTTAACAAATTCTATCCGAAAAAAAAGGTAGAAAGATTAATATAAGCCTCTACCCTCCGGAATCCGGATATTTTTGGTCACCCAAATTACGACTGTAGAATCTTGGAAAATGTAATTATTACCCTCAATGTATGTAACCACGCTGAACAGGGTCTCAGTTGTCACTAATGAATTAACTTTGCGATAACGGTAAACAAAATCTATGACCTGGCTGCATACCATCAGGCATATGTACGCTTAGTATGTCTCGGAAAGTTTCAAAGTAAAGTAATTTTGGTTTGAGTAATTGTTCCCCAAAGTCTACAACGAGACCGAGATTTGTCTCGGCAGCATCCCTAAAGAGCTCTCAAACTGAAGCGACACGGAAATTTCACACCGGCAAGGGACAGCGACACGAGCCTCTTCAGAGTAAAGCAAAACATTCACCGCGCATGCGCGAACAACAGACCGAGGGTACACGATGCACGGTATTGAAAAAAAAACATGAAAAAACGGCTCAGTCAGCGACAAGCTACACGTGCAGCTTGTAGGGAGAATTCACACCGATGCGACAGGCGACACGTGTCGCTTGAGGATTTCAAATGTCGCTACGGTGTGAAACGTTGCTGCTGGCTGACTAATAATAATAATAATAATAATAATATCGTCTTTATTGAGAGGGCGTGTTTCGTTCCCATGTGTCGCTTCGGTCTGAAATATCCCTAAGTACATGATTCTTTCATCCACTTCATCAGTTCGCCGCTCATCGTCATTCAACCTACAGATGGAGAAAGTGAAATAATGATAAAAAATACAATATGTGTGGGCCTATAGTTGACAATGACGGAGCTACAGGAATGCCATTGCCATAACTTCCGATGATGATAATATCACGTGGGCCTCCCCGATGGCGCAGTGGTGGCGTCGTTGCCTTGTAAGCAGGGGGTCCCGGGTTCGATTCCCGGTGGAGGCACATTGTGGTTCGGATTCCACTTTAAACTGTAGGTCCAGTCCCAATTAGCCTTACTGTGCATAAAGTGGACTTAAAACAAAATCAATCAATCAATAATATCACTTGCCCATTTCAATTATACGTATGTAGTGATTCCACGTCGCGTATTTCTATCATGGGACAATCCGCGACAATAGAAATGCATGAATAGTGCTGAATTAGATCAGCTTATGGACATAAACGCTCCTCCCAGATCAGTGAATGCGTCTACGCGACAACAACGATAGTTTATGCTTACGTGTAGATAATGTAGACTATACAATACGCTCAGGCAATGTAATCTATAGCGGTGAGTGTGCTTTCTCTTGGTAGGCAAGGTTTAACATTGAGGACATAGCGCGGGGGCAAAAAGTAAGGAGGCAACAGCCCCTCACGCCCCCGCCTAATCGCCGACACTTGTTGTGAGCATTGATTTATACAAGAATCTGGGAGCAACAACTTCTCGCCTCCAATCGATACCCCAACTCAATCCCGTTCTCCATCGCATAGAAACCAGAAGGGGGAATTTCCCCTCACCCCCTTTAAATACTACCCTGCTAATAATTATGCCACTATATACTGACAATAGAAATAATCTTTCTAAAAACTGTTTCATAGTTGTTTTCTGTGGGGAGGCCCACCCTCGTACTCCTTGAGCGACGTGGCGACACACTACTATTTCCCCGGCTTCCCTGCAATATATTGTAAGCTTATTTACTTGTAGTCGCTGTACTCTTGTCGGGAGGGCGTCTGACTGCCGCGCGGCAAGATTCCGGAAGGGGATCTAAAGTCGAAATTATCCTTCCTTGTACCTGGGTTTCACCCAGCCTCAAATAAATGGGTACCTGTAGGTAGAGTTGTGAACTAAAAAACGGCAATATGAAAGTTGTGATTGTATATGCTATTGTAAATGATCAGCAGAAAATTCCTGGAACTTGAAAATTGCCAATATTGAATTTCCTTCACATACTAAAAAAAAAAGTTTTGAAAGTGATGCTCTACAATTTGAAACATTTTTGTTACATCGAATTTAGCCCGTTTTTTATCTAGCTATTTCCATGCACTTCTGTGTTGGTTATTGATATCCTTTTTCTACCCCGTGGTATAATCGCGATGATGACGATGAACGGATAAAAAGGATGAATCGGACGAACACAACGTTAAGGCCTGTCCGCACGCTACGTCTTCAAGTACGTCTTGCTTGCGCATTTCAAAACTGTACAGGAGATATGTAGTTCTGGTGCGTCCACACGCCACGTCTTGCTTTACAGTTCTTCCTACTCAGTCCATTATGGAGGAAGTGCTACTCTGGTCAATTTTCGCAGTTTGTCTTCCAAAAAGAAGGGAAATTAAACGTGACGTCAGGATGATACAGGCATTGGCTACTGAAAATGCACCGATTTTCTCACGTGACGCTTCTTCGTGAATTTCGGGGTGAGAAACAAGTGAGAACATTGTGCTTTATCACCTATGTCCCCTTATAAATAGGGTGAATAAACCTTCATTGTAAACGTATAATATTATATTAGCTCTACCTAAAATACTATTCCAATATTTCACTAAGATTAGTTTTCCTAATTCCGTAGAATTCTTTACAATGTTCAAAAATCAAAAGTTAACATAAATACCCTTTATTTATGATTCTCTTATGAAAAATGTATTTACAATTTAGTTTGCTTAAAAATATTTCTATTATAAATAATTAATTAATTACAACCCTACAAGTTATTTATATTTGCACTACTTTATGCCCCTCTTTTACCTCTTGGATTAATCGCGACGATGAGAATGGATGACGAAGTGATCAACTGGTGATGGGTTGAACAGTGATACACACGCCTATGACCATAATCCAAACTTGTGACTTCTGGCTTTACGCGTTACGCTGACAGTATTGCCATGGAGATCAGGTAAGTAGGTTATTAAAAAAACACTTCCTGCGGGATTGAAAAAAGTACCACCTTTTTACAATTTGTGGTTTGCTTATTTCACTTCGCTTTCCCGCTATTTTTGGCTAATTGCGAAGATGGGAATGGGTGATGTATGTCAAATTGATGGCCCCACTCAAACGCCCATGAACAGGTTGGGATTCGAACCTGGAACCTCTGGCGTCATAGCGCGATGTGATAGCTACTCCGCCACATACATTAAGCTAGGCTAATTCGGGCTAGACCTATAATTTAAAGTGGAATTCGAACTACTGTTTAATGTGCCCCTACCTAGAGATTGAACTTGGAGCACCTTGATTATATGGCGACAGTTACCACTACGTTGTCGGAGACTACATCGGTTCAAAAAAATCAGCATTCAATCTTATCGTTGCGATTAGCCTGGAAAAGCAGATAAAAATTCGTACTCTCTCGTAGTTTCTTGATCAGTCAAAAATCCAAATAACTTAAAATACCTTAACATTGGCTCTTGTAAACCTCATCATCCCCAGCGCCAGAACGAACTGATTAGTTTGTTCACTTTGACCAACTCTTTTCCTTGTGGAATTGATTTTCCTTACTACTGTATTTCTGTTCGCTGAAGCGTCAACCTCTTTGTATTTTTGTATTAAGCTCTCCTACGCCTAATTCTTTACTACAGTTCTTCGATTTTAGTCGCTACAAACACGGAAATTTCTTGTAGAGTTCAATGAACTCCGCTAAAAACTCGCGTGAACACTGACGAAGTTTGGTCATCGTTGTACAAAAACGAATTTATCAAGAAAGAAAGATTTTCGAACTCCGTTAATACTGTGTCAGCACTAGGGTCGAAGGGAAACCGAGCAACAGGGGGACAGAAGACTGAGAGGAGCGTCCACATGCACAGACTTGTTTGCGCAGTCCTTTGAGATTTGCGCAGATATGTATGCTCTTGGGCTCAGTCTTTGGTTGACAGTTTCCGCATGTGCGCAGTTCTAAAATTTGCAGTGTCTTCCGGTCCACACGCTATGTCTTGCATGCAGCACAAGCAAGACGTGTTGACCGGCCAATACATCTATGCTTTGACCAGGGTTCGAAGCCGTGAACAACAGAGAATGCTCTGGAAGTAATTTGCTTTTTGTTTACATCATGTAACAATTATTCACTAGAAAATAAGTTTAATTATAATCTCTGCAAGTTCAGAAACAGGCGTAACTTTCAAGTTTAGTAAGATCTAAGTAATTAAATAGTAATATTTGTGATTTTGCAAACGTCACAGTTATTTAGCAAATAATCGTGGGTGCTATATATTTTAATGGGATTGGAAATTTTTCGAGTCTCTTCCCCCCCAAAGTTAAGTCGCAGTTTTGAATCTGCCCCCTCAAAATCAGGCCCAAGTTACGCCCATGTTCAGAAATATGTGGTGGTTGCTCAACTTTGCCACCTAAGGAGCAGTCGCCTCTGTCTGGTACGTGTTGTATTTATTTACAGATTACCTTTACCCTAGAGTGGACGCTTGAAAGAGATTGCGACACATGCTCGTTATAAAATGGTTTTCATCTGGATACTAACCAACACCTTTGAAATATGGCATTTCTATCAAAAGAACGTTGTAAATTTTATTTTTTTAGTGTAGTTCACATTGGTTAGTCTACTTTGTCTACGTAACAGGCGCGGTTGGCTGTATAGCGCAAATGTGCAGTGAACCCCCAGTAATATACAAAATAAACAATAACTGAGATGTTCATAAACGTAGAGTGGCAAATTCTCTTAGTGAGAAGAAGAAACCGCGGGCCAGAGCCACTCAGCTCCCCTCTAGTTCCGTTTCGTGCAAAGTCTCCGCTGAACCTCCGCAAGGCAACCCCTACCATGCTAAAAGCTTAGGACGGCTAGCAGAAGCTCGACGCGTACATATGGCGAAAATACATGCAGTCTGAGACTGGAGGAAGGCCGTCTCGTCAAAACGGACATGCGCAGTTCGTAGGATCACCAGCGAGCTGGAGTGAATCACGCTCTTCTCTCTTCCAGTGTTGCACTATGTGTTTCAATTTGAATTCATTTGGCATTCTCTTTGTATTTTTATATTTTACAAGACTTATTAGATTAATGAAGAGGGTGTAATACAAATGTAGAGGTAACACCGAACGAAAGCTAGAAGTAAAGATGATGGGACAAATAAGATAATATGATAGAAAACAACTTGCCTACACATTCAGAGTTTTCATCTTTAAGATGGAAACACTTCAGGTGGAAGGAGCCGAAAAGTCAAAAATAGCGCGAGGGCGAGTGGTCGCTTATCGGACAAGACTTAAACAATCTTTTGGTCTTCTTACGTCAGACTAAATGCTTTCGTTGACATGTTAGGCTTTTTAGGTTTAGTTGTCTGAGAATATATGCACTCAATTTTCGGGGCTTACCGTGCTTGACCAAAAATGTAATATTTGCTATTTATTCAAGCCTAACCTAACAATGAGGGCATTTCGCACTTACGTCAGAAGACGACCAAAAAGTTGTTTGGGTTTCGTGCGATCAGTTATACTCTAGCGCGAGAGGGTGTTCGAAGGGACGCGCGCATTTAACTTTGTTTCGTGTCATTGTCTCCATACTTGTTAGTTTGTTTTGAAGTGCATGGCTGGTGATTGAAATATATATGGCATAGTGATACGTTGAGTGAAGTGAGGTGGATTGTGTATTGGAAGGAGTGTAGTTGTTGCTGTGCGAGAAGTTAACATATTGCATAGAATAGAATCTAATCGCTTTGATTTAGCGATATACTTTCGAATAGTTATATAAGAATTATCTTGTAATCACGGGGTCTTGGGTTCGATTACTGATACATATTCATTTTAGCAGGCAGAGATTTGTATTTTTTAACTGTAGGTTCAGGATCCAGTTTCAATAATATAGTCTATTTGACAGTGGTGGGACCAGAAAAGAGTTGGCAAGAGTGGAAGAGGCAAAATTGAGGCGAGAATATTTTCTGAATTCTGAGATACCCCTAAATACAATACCATACGAAAATCTTAAATTAAAATGATCGCCCCCTACACACACAGTCCTTGGTGCTGTCACTGTTATCTGAACATAAAGCAAATCAACTTTGTCAGTAATATACCGGCCAAAATTTGATAATTTTCCCACAACTATCTCTACGAACCAAAGCGTGTAGTGTCTCAAAGGTTTAGGTAAGTCCACTTTTCATAATTTTGGTGAACCCCCAGGAAAATTATGCACGAGCCGCGCCTGCTACGTAACCAATGTGATCTACGCGTGTAGACAACAATGTAGATGTAGATTTATAAGATTTATAGTATGTGACACATCACTGACTCCAGAATTTGATAAATTGCTGAAAAAAGTAACACTTCCAAAAGTAACGTTACTTTGTAATACATTAAGAACGTGTAACAGTTTATACAAGTATCACCTCCGTTTTCTGTAGTCTTTTTCCCAGTGTAACGTTGATGAATAAGTTTAAAAGAACACAACAAATCATAGTTTCGTACTGGCAAATAAATTATCATGTTCTGAATCCAATATAACGCAAGTATAAGTAACACAAAGTAACCAAGTATCGTTAGAGTTAGTCATTACTAATTACACATTAGCATATTTTTCGAACCTTTTATCTCCCCTATTCTTGAATACTGCTCCCCCATCTGGACCATGGCTTCTATTCGTAAATCTAATTTTTCCAATCTGTGCTCAAGCTTTTTCCTCACCATTGTTCTCCATAGAATACCTTCTCTCAGACACCCCCATAAAACAGATATTGTGTATTGTGAATATTCAGCCACTACACACTCGTCGCGAACTAGCAGACAGTAAATTTAGAACCGAACTCGCAATGAAATTAACCTACGAGTACCCACACGGGAAACACGTAATGTAAAGCTCTTTCACAATCCCACTACAAGGATCTCTTTTCTAAAGGCTTCCCCGTTTGTATAGCAACCTGCCTCCAAATATCAACATTTTGTTGACAGAACACAGTTTCCGACAATCACTAAGAATGTGCGTGGAACTTTAATTTTTTTGCTGTGCCATCCTGAATTGTTTATTTTAATTTTCTGTACCATCTTGTGTGGTTTTTATTTTGCCGTTGCTACAATTTCATCATAAAATGGTCTATCAGTACTGTACATGAAACTTCAAGTAAATAAATAAATTTGTAACTCGTAACTATCGCAGTAAAACTAATAATTATTGATGGTTTCGGACCAAAACCAAAATTCTTGAATGAATGAATAAGAAAAACTTTCCCCTTCAGCGGGGTGCCATTCCTAAGAACGCCTATGTCCGCATTCCAACTGTGCACGGATGAAAGTAAAAGTGACGCTTATACCTACCTGTGCGAGCCTCCCCATGACTGATGATGCGTGCTCCACGCCGCCGGAGAAGGGTGAAAATCCTGTCCAGGGCGAATGGGAGGGTGGTTATATATCCCGATGCATTTGCCTTCCAGCGAAGCCACCATCGCAACTTCAGGGTCAGTCAGTGGACGCACGAGATAGGATGGGTCCCGACGTTGCCATGCATTTACCTAATCCATTAAGAAACTCTTCAGTGAAGACGTGGAATGTTTTTTTTTTAGTTATTTTTATCCTTACCGTGAGTTCCATCAGTGGAAATAAGACATTAAGAAGAGACCTTGTGGTTGGTGCCTTCCATTAGAATAGACACAGAGGATTTCCAGTGTTCTTTTAGTACTCTCGTTGTGTGATAGCATCGTTAAGCTTTTTTGTAAATTTCATACCTAGAATTGGGAAAGAAATGCATAATTTTCCTCCACTTTCAACGTATTTTCAGTGCATGAGTCCTTTCTAATAAATTTAGTGTCAACATAAAAAGCAGTCAATTTTCATTTTGAAAGAAAGTGTATCATTCAGTCGTGTTCGTTCATATCTACCTGAAAACATGTCCGTCTTGAGGGGAGGTTCGAACCGACCTCAATGCTAAATGTAGGAGATACACAGAACGTATTTTATGATATTTTTAATATGGAAAAAAGGAGGAGGAAATATGTAGGATTGCCATAAAATTTCCAAACTTTAAAAAACGACGAACTTTCTAGTCGTGTTTTTACATTGTTTTTTGTTTATTGGAACCGATTATTTCTTCAGAAATTTTTGGTCTACTATATAAATTGTGTGTGCGAACAGTGGCGGCGATTACGGGGTGCGAAGGGTGCCGTTGCCCCCCACTTTTTGTCACTTTTACCCCCGCACTATGCTAAACCTAATTTACGAGGGAAAGTAAACTGTCTTCCCCTAGTTTAGGCACCTTGCCCCCTGGTTTTAAAACCCAATCGCCGCCACTGCGTGAGAATGTTTTCAATCTAGATCTACTACACAACTGAATTTGATGTTCAGAATCGTGCAAAGGCGATTGTTTCATCTAGATATAAATCAGCATCATTTTAAAATAGCACTTCTCTTTCAAAACATTGTTTTAAATTAATGTTAGTGTAGGTAAACTATAAGCCAGTGTAATCTTCACGTAGACAACGCATGAAGACTGAATTCCAGTCTACGGCACATAACTGCCCAACGATACTATCCTTAATTGGTTTATGTTTCAAATATAGTTTTTTTTTAAAAATAAAGTTATTGCACTGTTCGTTAGTGGTAAATGGTTTATAGTTTCGGAGCGTACTGATGTCACTGTGGCGGAGTGTGTATCGTAACACCCTATAAAGCCAGAGATCCTAGGTTCGAATCATGTATTAAGGTACGAACGTTTCATTACTTTCACCCATCTATTTAACCAGTCTCATCATTCATCGTCGTAAAACGATGAGAGATAGGGAAGCTACGTAAAATTTTACAAAATATAGAGATATTATTGATATTGAAATAGTCTCTTAACCCGTCCCGATTAGAAAGACGCAATTTCTGTGAAATCGTCGTTTGTTTCTTAGGCAAAGTTTAATTTTCCATCGAGTTATGCGCGCTGTAAACCCCCTCTCCCAGAAAAACGATGCGTAACATCCCGTGTAGAAGTTGTTGTCAGTTTGCGTGAAGACCGAGGAATCTCTAGCCCGGTGGCATTGTTGGCAGGGGAAGCATCTGCCAGCCTCAACACTTGCCTAGAGGTTTGATTTAAATCAGGCTTTTTCCTCTCGTATTCAAATTAGATATGCAATGCATAATTTGTGTGGTCAGTCGCGGAGGTGGTCATACCGACATCCGTGGTGTAGTGGTTAGCATATCGCGCTACGACGCCAGGGATTCCCGGCCTGGGCATGGGTGTTCTTTATGAATTTCATCATATAATCATCACTCATCTTCATCGTCACGATTAGCCTAAACTGGCAGAAAAGCAAAGTATAATATACCAAATTAATTAATCAAGCACATGTGGTCACCCGCCGGAAAACTTGTAAGGTTGACGAGCGGTGAGGCTGAGGAAGTGAATTTGTTAAATCCAATTTTATACACAGATAGGCTAATCGGGACTGGACCTACAGTTTAAATTGGGTCCGAACCTGGATGTGCCTCCACCGGATATCGAATTCGGGACCATTTGATTATAAATGCGACGACGTTACTACTACGCCATCTTGTTGGCCGTGAGGGTGAGGGAGATTGAGCCAAAATGAACAACACTTTCCCCGCAGCCACGTAACGCAAGTAACACGTCACCTTGATCAACTCAGAACTAATGGATTTATTTGCCAGCGGGGTGTAAGGGCAAATTTAGTTACAAAACGACTATAAATTAGGTATTTATGAAATAGTTTGGTGTGTGCTGTTTTAAACTCGTGCGCGTTTAAGGTTACACTGGGAAAACGTGTGGTAGTGGTACAGAGAACAGATTCGACACTTGTGTAAACACAAAAAGTTGCTGACCAAGGCAGTTTATTAAGATAAAAACACTTAACACGTAATGTTTCGACCCTGTATCAGGGTCTTCCTCTTCGTCTGAGGAAGACCCTGATACAGGGTCGAAACATTACGTGTTAAGTGTTTTTATCTTAATAAACTGCCTTGGTCAGCAACTTTTTGTTTTTAATATGGAAACAAGGCTTAATTATATTACAATTGTGTAAACAGTTAAATGCCTTTATTGTATGACAGTAAGAAGCTACTTTTTTAAAGTAATTTACCCAACTCTGCTTCTACCCTGCAGCGGGTTTGATATCCGATGGAGGCACATAGTGGTTCGGATTCTACTTTGAACTGTAGGTCCAGTCCCGATTAGCCTGTCTGTGCATAAGTGGACTTAAAACAGCAACTCTACTACTATCCTGCAGCTGCCCTATAGAAATTGTGCCTGCGATACTGTTTTTTGTCAGAAGGCAGGCAGTCGCTCATCCAGTGGTGAAGTTGGATGGCCTATCTGACTCCTTCTCCGAAACATTTCAACTTACTAACTTAAAATTTTCATTTTGTACCAGAACAGTGACGGCGACGGTGGGGGCGGTCGCCTCCAGATAGTCAGCCCCCTTACCGCCCACCCACAAAAGAAGAAAAGCTGGATAAATACTTTATCTTAACCAATATATTATTTGTGACTGGTAATTTAGAGTATATTAGATGAAACTGCCCCTCTGCCTCCGGTGTATTTTCCCGGTCCGCCCCTATACCAGGGCTGTGTCCAGGAAAAAATCGGAGGGTGTTTGACAGTCAATGTCAGCTTTTTCTTATGGTTTTGAAACATATTGAGTTTCGTTGCATCATGGATGAAGAATAAGATATTTTCTATAGTACGCTTTAGCATGTTTCCTGATCGGGATGCGATTCTCGACGTTTCACCATTTTTGCTCTCTGCAAGTTCAGGTACTAAAAATATGTAAAGTATGGATTGTAAATTGTGTCGTTCCAACTCCATAAGTAATTTGCAAAGAAACTTGGAATTTGTAAAGGTTCTTTTACGCCACTAGCGGGACGAAATGAAATTAGTTTTCACTTTGAGAGTGGATGCCGTATTCATAGTACTTGATTACGTTTAAAGTTTGTAATGAATACGTTTTCCAAACAGTGGCGGCGATTGGGTTCCATAACTGGGGGGCAAGGACAGTTTACTTTCCCTTGGTAGATAAGGTTTAGCATAGTGCAGGATCAAAAGTTGCAAAAAGTGTGGGGGAGGGGACTGCCCCCTCTCGCCGCAACTGATTTAAAAAAAAGTGTAAGCAAGAAATGGGGAGCTGTTTCAATATTGCGGTATAAAGCGGGTAAATTAATTTAATTTTTCATGGCGTCTGTTACTGTGCATAGATATTCGTGGAAGGCGCCGGGTTGAAAACCCCCTTCCCCAACTTTGCTTATTACTGTCGGAATTTAATGTGTTAGGAGGCCACTTTCGAAATGTATAGCATGTTACTTGCTTGGTAGATCTCATTGGTTCACTTGTGAGATGCAATGAACTCGCCTTTGTCGGGTTGGAATGCTGCCCAGCCGGACTTTATCAATGGCTTCTTGAACCTCGCGTAGGCGTGTACATTCAAGAAGCATTCACGCTTGTTAAAATTCAGGGAACATCCACTCGCTCGTGTTATGGAGAAATCTCGGTTTCGTTTTGACGACGTTGATTTCATATATGTAGTACCTTCATTCCATCTTCTCTTCTGAAGTTGGCTTTTCCCCATGTAGCCAGTTGACTGGAAGCATAAGTTGTCTGAATGAGGTGTAACGCCGTCGGCATTTGCCGGGTGGATGACTGGAGTGACCGAACTGTGATGGTGTCCAACCCGCGACGTAAAAATTGTACTGCATTTTTGTTACTCCTTGTTTCAAAAATATTTTATTGAACAACAAAATTCATAAGTGAAATCTTCTCTCTGAGTTTTCTTTCGTAAGTTTTACATTTCCTAACTTCAACCAAACTTGGCAAAGAAAGTTACCTCCTTCTTGTATGAGGGCCTCCCCGATGGCGTAGTGGTAACGTCGTCGCCTTGTAATCAAGGTGTCCTGGGTTCGATACCCGGTGAAGTCGTATAGTGGCTCGAATCACACTTTAAACTGTAGGTCCAGTCCCGATAAGCTAATCAGGAGTGAACATATAGCTTTATCCTGCGATTTTAACAACCGTGCAATGTATATTCGCCAAGAACCCTTGATTACAAGGCGACAACGTTACCGCTACAATACGGGGGAGGCCCCCCGTTACGCAAAAAGTAACTGTGGTACTTCTAAAGACTACATGTATTTTTTTTTTCTCGTATAGATTTTATACGTCTTCGAACTTGTAGAAAAACCAATGGCTTCTAACAAAAATGAATAAGTTCTCACCAGCGCTTACTTCAACGGATTAGGTGTTCACGAAGCTAGCTACTTTTCATAGATACAGCATATCAAATATTTAAAGACATGGACACATTGCGTGCACACGAGGGTCGATTTCCTTTCTTGGACTTGTGGTGTGGCACTTTCTCACCTGCTAGTTTTCACCCCACGCGATACTCATTACCGTACTTGTTGGTAGACTTTTTGTTTCCACATGGCATTGCGCAGAGCAGACAAGGTAAAGAGATGGGGAGCGGCTTCAAGAAGACCGTCGCAGCAGAATTGCTACTGCTACTTTCCTTGCAATTGCCAAGGTTTACAAAAAAAAAAGTATGGGCTGGAAATTGGCTGGAAAGAAGAAATGATAAAATATGATATTTAATGAAGTCTGGAATGTATTCATGTATCAGATTCGCAGGATTCATTCATAAAGAAAAAGATTGTTGTTCAGCTAAATGCGTCAAGCATACATGTAAAAAAGAAAGATTTTCATTATCGGCTAATCACCTCTGTCGTGTACTAATCCCATTGCTATGAATAAATTCCTAAATATTAATAAACACGAATGCACCTAATTTCTGCTACTTGTTTATCGACCAAGAAACAAAAAACTCGCACATCCAACATTTACAATCCACAAACAAATCCTCGCCAAACTCGCAGACTATCTTCACATGACCAAACGTTCGCCCTGATTGGTTACCACAGAATCGAGCAGAGAAGTAAGTTGCAACTAGAACACAGGCTATTTCTGAAAACCAGGATGGCAGCCATCATTCGTAGCCTGGTAGCTAGTTCAGCGCCAACAAGGGCATTCCAGTTGGAAATCTAGTGTGATTCTACCTTTATTCACATCGAAATGGGAGTACGGTTCACTGAGGCAGTAGGTGCTTCTGTGAACAGGTTTCGAAGATGCTCCAAAAAAGTTAAGAAATTGGTGGTCTCAGTTTTTATTAATATAGCGTAATGTATAATCGCATCTTGAAACCTGAGTGAAAACAAATGAAGTTATTAAATACAAATTGGTCTTTTTTAATCGAATGCAGCCTACATCGACGTCGTCATTAATAAAGGTGGGCTGCTCCCATCAGGGGACCACCTGTTGCTGGAACAAGCCATTCGTGTAACCTGATCCCAAAGGGAGGTGAATACTAAGTAGGAGAGAAGCGACATTTTCAGCAGCTAAAACAGACATGGCGGAAGAGATAGCTTAAGGAAGATAAGAATGACAGAAATACCCTCGCATGCATTAAATTTCTCTTTTCAACAGGAATCGTGTTCCTAAAATCACAGATGTCCGCGCTGATTTTCCTTGTCACCTGTCTTAACTCTAACGCAAGTTGAATTCTCAGTTGGGCTAGTGCGTTCGACATAGGGATGCTTTCAAGACGAGACTTGACAGTCTCGGTCTCGTCTCGTATGGAAATATGTAGTATAAACAACTATGTCCTTATGGAAAATTTCACACCGAGCCGACAAGCGACACGTGTCGTGTGCCACTTGAAGACTTGACCAATCGAGTGCATTTTTGTGTAGCATGTCATGGAGCTAGGGCGTGAGACCATTATAGATTAGTTCGTTCCCAAATGACACGTGTAGCTTGTCACTTCGTTGTGAAATCCCCCTAAGACAACTTTTCTCAATTTTTGTGTGTGTGTGTATATTTAACATCTTGTTTCGACGCTTCCAGACCAAAGCGAGAAGAAACATATGAGACGCGTCGCTTCGGACGAACTCTCACAGTAATAAATTCAATCTTTCGAACCAAAGGAACACAAGCCGCACGTGTCGCTTGGACGGGGCCGTTTTCTCTATACCCTGCATCGTGTCACCTCGGTCTGTTGTTCGCGCATACGCAGTGAATACTTCCTTGTAGGGAGCTTCCAGACAGAAGCGACACACGAGCTCCTCAATCTATGAGCACATATTCACCCCTCATACGCTACCAACAGACCGAGCCGACACGATGCACGACATTAGTGGAGATTTCACAACGAAGCGACACGTGTCGCTTGATGATTTCACCAATCGCCGCTACGCTGTGAAACGTTGCTCTGCATTGGCATTCGCAAGCGACACGGGTCGCTCGGAAGTGAACCCTCAGCAATCAGTGCAAACTTTCGAACCCAAGAGAAAACTACAAGCTGCACTTGTCGCTTGTTAAGACACACGCCACTTGCAAAGTGAATTTTCAGTCTCAATTAACAGCTGTGCATGACTTCTCTCTCTCTCTCTGTCTTTTTTTCAAATGAATGCTATCATGGTTTATTTGGATTTTTTTTTTTTTTCATGCTGGTAATGCGTTTCCGCGGACCTCCCACCACAGCGCTGTGGCTTGTAATCAAAAGGTCCACTACTCGATTCGTGGTGGAAGCACATTGCACAGTGGTTAGGATTCCACTGTAAAATATAGGGCGTGTCTGAGCCTTATTTAATTGCTTCCAATGCCACCGTATTCGTAAATTTTGAAACCGAAAGTTTCTTTCTAACTCTTTCGCTATAAATTCAGGATCCCACTTTAAACTGTAGGTCCAGCCCTGTACATAATGTGGACTCAATAAATTCATTCAGAATTTCGTGGCAGGGAAATTTTCATGAAAACCATTATCATGCACCTTTATAATAACTTGAAAGCAATAAAAAGACGCCAACAGCATAGCCATCCTAGTTCTTGTGTTAAGATTTAGTTGTTGTTTTTTTGTTTCTTTCTCCAAGCAGTCAGTTGCCATGTCACGGTTCAGAATTGGAGTAAAAGAAGAGAGAAAAACAAAAAAGGGTGCTTAGAAGCGTCGGTAAGGAGGCTGCTCCACTGCTGAAGGTAGAAAAAAGGGGGAGGGGGTTGTTCTGGCAGCTTGCCAGAGGGTGATGTGGATTCAAGGTGACCCCAAAAAGTTTTACTCCTGACCTATTTGTGTGCGGAGCACGTCTGCAGCTCCTCAACACTTTTATAACAAAACCGTTTTAACTTCGATATGAATATCGTAGACAGGGAAGAAGGACCCATTGTTTGCGTGCGTCTTGGAATGTGGATGGTCGCTCGTGGGGATTATTGATGTTAGCCGCTTTGGGAAAGAAGTCTTTTACATATGGAAGTTGACAGGGACTGTTTCCGAGTCGTTGAGAAGCTGAAGTACGTCGTCTTCTCTATCATTCTTAGCAACCCATGGGCGGATTAAATATAGAATGGAGACATCCTTTTCAATATATTGGAAATAATTTACACCTTTCTTTCTATATATAAGAATACATATCGTGAGAGGGTGGGAGAGAAAATGGCCAACTCGGGCTAACACTTTACTAAAGGAGGTTCATGAATGTGGCCAGTGCCGGATTACAAATGTTGGGCTCCCTTCAAATATTACTAAAGACCCCTTCTATATAAATACACGTACTTGTGAAAGGAAATGTCAAAGCCTTTTTCTGTTGGTCAGGTTTTTTCAGTGTAGAGACACGAAGACACCTTTGGAAAGATTTGATTTGATTGTTGTTAGCGTCCCTTTTCTGGCGCTTTTGGCTAATCGCGACGATGACAATGAGTGGCGATAGGATGCAATTGATGAAGGGACACTCACAGAACGCCCAGGTCCGGATTCGAAGTGCTAACCACTCCGTCACGGAGGTCGGCATACCTCTGGAGAGCTATAGGTAGAATTGTATTGTACTTTTCACACATAAGTTTTGCAAAACCATGTGCAGCTGAAACTTTTTTGGTAAATCACTTTTGAGAGCTGTTTAAAGAGAACAAATCAGCGGGGAATGATCGACCAATATCTGTTTCATAATATTTCTGCAATTGCTCTGCTTTTGTTATCAGTTCGTCATGCCTTGAATTGGATATGCAGTAGTGGTTAGGTAAGCAAATCACGGTTGAGGATCAGATGCCGCGATTATGGGGTGGGGGCAACTGCTACCGGTTAGACTAGGGTGACCAGATTTTCTGAAACGAAAACATCCATGGATGCATACGGGAGGCGTTGCAGCTATGACTAAAATAGCACAGGGTCAAGTGCACCCCCCCCCCCCACCTCTTTGGCAAAGGAAAAGTCATGCTGAGTACATGTCTCCTGAAATATTACACAGTTCTCTTTAATCTGTTTTCTTCTTGATTTTTGTTATTTAACGTCGCCTTCCTTTTAATTTTACAGATTAACCTTCCTGTCTCGTTCTTAATGTTTTTTGTGTGTTTACTTACTTTCTTACCATAAAACATTAATACATTGTGAAATAATATTAAAATATTAATAAATACTGAGAATAAATTTGTCTCTTGCTGCAGCTGTAGTAATCATCTCATCAATGCATCAAACATGCAAATCCCCAGAATTGAGCTTATTTTTAATTTTCAAAGCGTCCCTGCATATATTTATTTATCACTCAGTACCTTGCATATCATATCATGAACAGACTGCATGAAATATCTGCTTGTAAGGAATAAAAATAAGCTTTACAGTACGAATAAGGTCGCGTGCGAAGCGACCGTGAAAATTTTTGATCTACAAGCATTTCTTTGCAAATACTATTAATTTAAAAGGCGCTAACAGTTTCACAGACGTAAACAATTTGTCTGGATGTTTTGCAGGACATTTCGCAGGACGCTGTTGAAAAATTGGACATATTTGGTTTTTAGGAGTAGCATCGCAGACCGCAGAACATGACCCTCAAAAAAAGGACTGTCCTGCGAAAATCAGAACGTCAGGTCACCCCTAGATTAGACCTTTCAATATTTCGGAGATCTTTTCTTCTCTGCTCTGCCGGATCATTTACTACTTTTGAGTATGTAAAGGACCCCCCCGAGGCGGGGTTTTGCAGTTTATAAATCCGGCACTGAATTTGGCCCATGAGAGAACAACAGGATTGTCATTGATTCACAGCGTTACATCTTTCTACAACCACGGAGTGTGCCATTCCAATATAAAACGTACTCGCGGATGTATTTTGAACGTAACTTTAAATCTCACCAGATGGAGAAGAGAATTAATTCGGAACCCAATAAAATCGGAATGATTATGGACCATAACAGTTATTTCCGGATCCATTTTAAAACCGTTCACTTTCGGTGCCAAGAAGAAAGGGGGAAGGTTCCGGTCCAGGTTACCGAACCCAATAGAATCAATTACAATTTATGGGTTGCGGGATCTTTCAAATCATGCTTCTTGATTTTCAATAAATCTTCATATTTCATAATTTCCGAGACATCTCCGTTTACAGTGGATAGACTAAAGAGACTTTACTTAAAGTTAGCCCCACGTCAAAAACTCCAGGTCATCTGTCATTTATCATCGCGGTCAGGATCGACGCCAGTCATTTTGCCGCCCTGGGCGTTGGCGGCAGGTGCCGTTCCCTTTCGACCCCCTGTCATTACGCAGCAACGGGAAATTGAAAACCAATATAAGTAAAACATCAAACTATAAAATAAATAATGAGACTTGTTACGTTACTGTATTTCAATACTATTAAGCAGAAAATGATATCTCGCTCGACCACACTTAAACTTTAAAAAATGTGACGCTAATTTTATATTATTATATTTTATGAAAACTCGCTCTCTCTCTCTCTCTCTCTCTCTCTTAAACATATCTTAAATGTAACAAGTATTAGGAAAGAAATGAAGGCTTGACTTCATGTGTTTACTGTTGTAGGTCTGTGATATATGATTGGATTTTTAAAATGTAATATTCCCGGATCTCCCGTGTGGGTGATCTAAGGTCTAAATTCTTTCCTGCGTTGTTCCCGCAGCCTCAAATAAATGGGTACCTGGGGGGAACCCTGGGAGTTAAAGGCGGCCAGAGAGTGGTGCTGATCACATCACCTCCAAAACGGCCGAGCTCGAGAATATGTGTGCCTTCATGACATGGTGCTATATGCACAGGGAACTTTACCTTTGCATGTAATATTCTTTTTCGTTTTTTTAGGACCTGGTAATAAAAATCAACTTTGTACCGTTTTTGTGGATCTTCAACAGTTTCATCATACTGATTGATTTGGTTTATTTTACTTCGCTTTTTGTGCCACTTTTGGCTAATTTGCGAAGATGGGGATGAGTGATGATATGATGAAATTGATGAATGAACACTCGCAAACATCCATGCCCAGGCCAGGATTCGAACCCGGGACCCCTGGCGTCGTAGCGCGATGTGCTAGCCACTCCGCCAAGGGGGGCGGCTTTCATCGTACTGAAACTGCTTCTTCTTTCGATTTCGACCCTGTACAGTGTTGCCTATCTTTGGATAATGTATATCTAAATTCGATGCCAATTCTTTCTCATCAACCTGGACTCACATGTCGCCGACGCCTGCACGAGTGGAAGGAGGGAGACCCTACCAGGCTGCCAAGTGGCGTCTAAAGAACTGAAATTTTTCATCACTTAAGCTTTTTTCAAAGCGCTGATATGTTTGCAAGAAATCATCTAACAGCATCTAACACATCGTAGATTAATGTTTTGAAGACATTTGTTCAATACATTATGTGGAGTAAAAAGTCATACCAGACAATTAGTGAGCAATGGAATGTAAAGCCACAACTGGTTTGCAATACATTGAGCCTCATGTGCGACCATTTGGACTGTTTTATTGTCGCCAATTTTTTGAAGGAGCGCATCATATACCTCTCCCACTTGATATCTCAACGGAGATAAGGCATCAAATCTGCTCCCCCCTTGTGGCAATCACTGGTTTTAAAGTGAGGCTAGCCGGACCCTGTGCAGGGCCGGATTAAGACGAAATTGGGCCTGATGCTTGAAATCTTCGGTGAACAATAAACGACGTTATAGGTACGTCACAGCGCAAAGAATAATAATAACTGTATATTCTGTGTCTAGGCATCCGAATTTGTGGCTCCAAATTTCATTCTAAGATTTATTTTCAGGTTAATATAGCAAAAGAAAAATATTCAGCTTTCGGAAAATTCTTGTCTGTTTTAATCTGGGCCTATTTCAGGAATGGGCCTAATGCTGCAGCATCAATAGCCCCACCTTAATCCGGCCCTGACCCTGTGGCCGAGTGGTTAGCACATCGTGCTCGACGCCAAGGGTTCCGGGTTCGAATCCCTCTCGGGCTTTTTTGTTTGTGAATGTCCATTCATCAGTTTCATCACTCATCCCCATCTTCGCAAATTAGTCAAGACGCACAGGGTTATCAAATATTAACTTCCATGTTATATAATACAGGGTGTCCCACGAACGGCGCAACTGGGAATTAAGAGTGGCGTTACTTTGTAACCGAAACCTGTACATACATAAGTCATACACCAAATGTTAGCCCTGTCCAAGTAGATATTTTTAAACATAGAAACAACAAATGGGGTGCAGTGTTGTTCATGCAGTGTTGCCAAATGTAAGTGAAAGTGTAAATTTATTTTTCCACATAGCATGGAAAATTGCATGTCAAACATTCGTACGGAAATTTGGACGTCAATTTCCGCCTTGGGTAGGTGGACTATTTCGCCATCTATAGTTCAGAGAAGAAAACCCATCGTTTTCGCGTATAGCCAATCCTGAAATGCCTCGTAAAGGCTTACCGGTCCAAATGGGTGTTTTAAAAAAAATATGAGGTACAGTGGCAACACTGTTGATGTTTGAAGACAACAAAAGGTGTGTTTAGTGATGGTCTATGACATAGAAATACTGGAAACAGGAGAAAAAGAAAATGAAAATTATGGTGAAAAAAGTGTTACTTACCTACTCCTGGCAACCATGCAATGCGATAAGAGCGCTCACCGAACGAGAACAAAAGAATCAGTTAGTTGTGTACTCAGAACTGTTTGAGCCGTGCATTTAGCATTGTTCGTAGGGGAAGATTAGAATTGTTCTGTGAAATGAAGTACTCTTTGGAAGAGAGGGTGTTCATTGTGGAACATTATTTTTGTTCAAAATCGTACGCTAGTGTAAAAACTGTGTTTCGCGAGAAATATCCGAATAACAGTGTTCCAGAAAATTCGACGATATATCGACTTGTTTCCAGATTTCGTGAAACAGGATCAGTTAATGACAAACCCTACCATAGACAACCACCAGTTTTGACACAAGGTGTGCTGCAGTATGTGGAGCAGAGAATATCGCAATCTCCCAGGAAATCTGTTCGTAAACTTGCTGCACAGTCAGGTGTATCAAAATCAACAACTCACCGAGCGTTAAAACAATTGCACCTACGTGCATATAAGGTACAGGCTGTGCAAGAACTGAAGGAAGCAGACAAAGGTGCACGTGTAAGATACTGCCAGTGGTTTAGAAATTTTATTAGAGACAATGGTGTGAATATTTTGGATAAGGTTTTTTTCACGGATGAAGCATGGTTCCACTTAAATGGATATGTCAACAGTCAAAATTCTCGACACTGGTCAAGTAACAATCCCCATTTGTTACATGAACAATCACTTCATCCACAAACAGGGTGGCGACAGACCTGGAAAACCGGGAAAAGTCAGGGAATTTGAGGTGTCAAAAAAAGTCAGGGAAATGTCAGGGAATTTCGACATCATTGACTTCGAACACTCTTTTGACGAAAATTGTTATAACTCGGGCACTATGGGAGCAATCTACTTCGGATAACTTTTGTTTTGCAGCTAAAACATCAGTGCATGCAACGGTGTACAATTTACAACACCGGACCGAGGAAGGGGGCTTGGGGGGCACGTCCCCCGAATTTTAATGGAAAAAAATCTGGAGTTTGCCCCCTCTTCTCCCGCTATTTTGGGGAGAAGGCGCAAACTTTAGTATTCTTTTTAAAGAATGGACACTTCTCAAGAGAATGAAACATGTTTTATGTTCTTGGGTGCCATACAAGTTGAATAATAACCAAAATGTGATTTTTTTTTACGAAAAATAACTATTTGCATTTTTGGAGGAAAACTGTTATAACTCGGGCACTAAGGGATCAATCTACTTCGGATAAGTTTTGTTTTGCAGCTAAAACATCAGAGCATGCAACCGTGTACAATTCAGAACGCCGAACCGAGGAAAAGGGGTTTGGGGGGAGCGACTACCGAATTTCAATGAAAAAAAAACAACATAAAAATCTGGAGTTTACCCCCTCTTTTCCCGCTATTTGGGAAGAAGGTGCAAACTTTAGTATTCTTTTCAAAGAATGGACATTTCTTAAGAGAATGAAACATGTTTTATGTTCTTGGGTGCCATACAAGTTGAATAATAACCAAAATGTGATTTTTTTTTACGAAAAATAACTATTTGCATTTTTGGAGGAAAACTGTTATAACTCGGGCACTAAGGGATCAATCTACTTCGGATAAGTTTTGTTTTGCAGCTAAAACATCAGAGCATGCAACCGTGTACAATTCAGAACGCCGAACCGAGGAAAAGGGGTTTGGGGGGAGCGACTACCGAATTTCAATGAAAAAAAACCAACATAAAAATCTGGAGTTTACCCCCTCTTTTCCCGCTATTTGGGAAGAAGGTGCAAACTTTAGTATTCTTTTCAAAGAATGGACATTTCTTAAGAGAATGAAACATGTTTCATGTTCATTGGTGCCATACAAGTTGAATAATATGCCAAAATGTGATTTTTCTTTTTTTTACGAAAAATAGGTAATTTGCATGTTTGGTGGAGAATTGTTATAACTCGGGTACTATGGGAGCAATCTACTTCGGATAAGTTTTGGTTTTCAGCTAAAACATCAGAGCATGCAACCGTGTACAATTCAGAACACCGAACCGAAGAAGGGGGGGGGGTTGGGGGCGCGACCACCGAATTTCAATGAAAAAAACAACATAAAAATCTGGAGTTTACATCCTGTTCTCCCGCTATTTTGGGAAGAAGGCGCAAACCTTAGTATTCTCTTCAAAGAATGAACGTTTCCAAAGAGATTGAAACATGTTTCATGTTCTCGGGTGCCATACAAGTTGAATAATAAGCCTTTTTTTTCTTTCGAAAAATAGTTAACTTGCATTTTTGGAGGAAAATTGTTATAACTCTGGCACTAAGGGAGCAATCTACTTCGGATTTTTGTTTTGCAGATAAAACATCATAGCATACAACCGTGTACAATTCAGATCGCCGAACCGAGGAAAGGGGGTTTGGGGGGAGCGACTACCGAATTTCAATGAAAAAAACCATAAAAATCTGGAGTTTGCCCCTTCTTCTCCCGCTATTTGGGAAGAAGGTGCGAACTTTAATATTCTTTTCAAAGAATGAACATTTCTCAAAAGAATGAAACATGTTTCATGTTCTTTGGTGCCATACAAGTTGAATAATGAGCCAAAATGTGAAAGAAACTCTGTTCGGAAATGTGCTATGCATATGTTGCAGGGGGGGGGGGGAGGTTGGTCATCAGTATGAATTTCCCAGACTTGCTCCAGACCTGTGTCCGAGTTTCCACACAAACATAAGAGTATGAAGGTCCAAAAAGCACATTCATTTCGTAATCAGCACCATGATACCATATGGTATCATCGGGCCAGTACGACCTTACTCTGATGATACCATATGGTTGGTATCATCGGAGGAGTAAAGGTTAAGCCTCTAAATATTATGTGGAAAATGCATTGAATTTTATCATTTTTTCTTGTCCGTATGGGAGTAGTAAGGGGACCTGTCGACAGATGGAGGGGATAAGAGCGGGTGGCGCCATCCGATAGTTGTCGGACATCGTAGTAAGGCATTTTGTTGGACAAACTTAGGGGACATGGAAACAAATATGTTCCATTGATACATACGATTTTTGTCGAATATCGCCACCCGACAAAGTATCTCACTACAACATGCAACAGAAATAGAATGGACTGAAACATACAACAAAAATCGCATGCATAAACAAGAAGAGCTTTAGACTGAAAATATGCTGCTGGAATTTTATTACTCTTCTGGCTCACTTCACCTTATTGAATGTAGCAGTGCTTGCGAAGGCTTTCTTTTATCATCCTGACGTATTACTGGTTTCGCACAAGTTAACATACGTTTACAATGACATTGCAATATTCTTAGATATCAAGAAGAATCCAACCAAACGGGATATATGTTAAATACTATCACGAAAAAGTGAAACATAAATCTGCATTGGTGAACGTTTTAAAAATTGGCAAGTGCATGCTCCCAACCTCAAATTTACTGCAACACTAGTATTGCAATGAAATTAACGCCACTCTCTGTCTTGTCTGTTTAATCTCGCGTATCATGCCCAAGGCATGACTCGAATCCGGGACCCCGGGCGTCATAGTCCAATAGTCTAATCATTTCATAAAATGGGCCCGAGTATGAAAGAAGCTGGAAAGAGCTTCTTTCAAGCAAATGCCACCTGCGATCTTCAGCGGATGTAAAAATCCGCTGATACGAATTCTTCCGGAATCGCAGGAAAGATACTGCAAACTCAGCTTCACGCTGAAAGCACCGTTATTGAGAGACGCGGTCTCTCAACGGCCGAAGTTCGAATTTCGTTTAAATAGCTTGAGAGAATATTTCCCCCGCCAGTCGGTATCTGAAATCTATCGCGTGCACAGTTAGTGCCTCGGAATTATAAGAGTTGTTGAACTAAGAAAGATATGGCGTGAATAGTTGTTACCGAACGTTACAAAAGGAGTTACTGCGAGGAGTAGTACAATATCGGAAAGGAGTTTTATTTCAGGAGAGTTTCATCAACGAACCAGCGAGTCGATCGTCACTTCCAGATCTACAGGTAACGAACGTTCCTCTATCCTTGTCTTTCATTCTCTCACACCCTTGCCAGACCAGTCAATTGTAGTGTTTAAAGTTAATCGTGAGTGTTCTTATTTCACGGGGCTAGCCCCCTTGCTTGGTTAAGTGTAGACG